>NW_009258549.1:210717-213903 GCF_000687185.1 Egretta garzetta
CTGTGGGTGGTCTTGTCGGTTAACATAATAATAATATGGTGTGATTTTGGTAGAAGAAAGAGAACCACAATAAAACCACAGTGCTCCTCAAGTGTCAGCATATACAATCCATTGATGATTCTCCCCGCTCCCCCCTCCCCAGCTATTTAGGCCTATTGTGTTTTTTAAGCAGTCCAAGTTATCATTTTGGTTACTTGCCATGCATGTTGGATATATTTAAATAAATGGTGGTACTGCAGTGAGGAAATTATTCCTCCATGTGTTACAAAAATTCTGATGAAGGTTTAGTATCTATTATCTATATTTTCAAATAGTAAATGCAATGAAATGACAGAGCCTTTTATGAAGGACTTGCATTATAAATATCAAAAAATACAGAGGCTATGTGTATAATCCCAGTGTTCAGCTGGGATGCTAGAAAGCAGAGATGTAACGAATCTGTAAAACTTGCATGAGAAATCGGCAGAGTAGACTTGGTGCCTATGAAGACTGGAATGAGCAGACGAATAATATTGATGTGTATAGAGGTATAATTTTCTGAATGACGGTATGTTTTGCTTTCCCCTGAAGGCAGGATCCAGCCTAGAATTTCCTTCTGGATTAGTCCCAGAAGATGTTGAGCTGGAAGAAGGTACAGGTTCCTACCCCTCTGAACCCATGCTGTGCAGTGAAGCTGCGGATGGTGAAATACCACATTCCTTAGAGATGCTTTACCTTTCTGCTGAGTGTACCAGTGCCACAGATGCCTTGATCGTTCTAGTACATCTTCTCATGATGGAGACAGGCTACGTACCTCAGGTAGGTGTACAACCAATCAGGAAATTTCTTGGCCAGTATGAGAAAGCTGTGGAGTATCTCGGGAATGTGTGATACAAGATGCATGTGAAGATCCACTGCTGGCTTTGTATATGTCAGTCAGCAGCCAGGGCTGCTGAACTATCAGCTTGTCTAATTTGCCTGACCAGTAAGCCTTCAGGCTAAAGACTAGAGCAGCACTTAGGCATGAGAGAAGAGGTCTGTCCCCATGTTTCTTTCTGTTCTCAGCCCTGCTGGGGCCCAGCTGATAACCTCCTGTTTCTGCATTAAACTGTTGAGCTTGTATAGATGTGGTTAAATTGTAAGCACTTCTTTGAAGCGCTGGCTTAAGCATCAGTATCATCTCAATGGTGTCCTGTTCAAATGGTGGTTAACAGGGCCTAGGCCTGACAAAATGTTGTCTCCAATTCCATATTAACTGCAGCTGCGTTCAGTTAGGCTTTAGTTCCACTAACCTACAGAGGTATCTAACTTGTAGTTGAGCACCTACAGCAGTACCTCTGTACAATGTATTAATTCACCTTTTCCCTTTATATATTCAGATTTGCATTGTATATTTGCTAACATGTGGCTAAGCATGCAAACAAAGATTTGCTCTTAGGGAAGGTGTTGGAATTCTTGTGGTTTTTCTTGTGGTGAGGCTAACTAAGCACCTCTAGGGGGTCAGCTTAGGTGTCCGGTTGACCAATACCAGTTTAATATATCTGCTAAGTTAATTGCATTCCTATAGCCTGAAATACTATCTGAAGAATACATTTGCCACTGGGAAGAAAGTTAGTTTATGTCAATCACGTGGCTCGGACGTAGGGACGATGATTGCTGTGCGGATTTAAGAGGAAAGAGGGGACTTGTGATTATGTTGTGTCCCCCTCTGGGATTCCCGCTGAGCCTTTTCATACTGAAATTGAAAGGAAAAACTGTTAGTCCGCTCAGATTTTTTTTTTTTTTTAAAAGATTTCAAGCTATGATTCTTCAAGCCCTCTCAGACCTCCTAAGTTCACAGAAAAGGTGCAGTAACATGTTTTTCATGCAGTAAATTAACGTACATGCAGGAGTTGTCAGAACGTTGGAATAAATGACAGAAAGAAGTACATGTCTCAAAGAAATAGGTGTGAGTCTACTCACTGAACAACCTTCCCTGTCAGAAGCTGGGACAAGACAAAAAATTACTAAACTACTCCTTAGATTTGCTGTTAGTCTTGGGGAAAATAGTATATAATAATGCAATTATAGTCTGTGTCATAATGCGCATTGGAACTAAACTAAGATTTGAATTGCAAGCAGCATTCTGGCAGTTCCTAACTTTTAATTCTCTTTTTTTCACCCCTTAGTCTTGGTACATGGCTAAAGTATGGCAGTGTTATATCTGTGTATTTTTAGGGGACAGAAGCCAAAGCAGTGTCTATGCCCGAGAAATGGAGAGGGAATGGTGTTTATAAGCTACAGTACACACATCCCCTTTGTGAAGAAGGTTCTGCTGGTTTGACTTGTGTGCCTTTGGGAGATCTTGTTGCTATTAATGGTAAGTTATTCAAGTTTTTCTCCTGGATGCACATTGTCACATATCACCACTGTTTAGCAAAAGAAAACTTAAATGTGCTTTTGTGCACTCTGTTTAGAACTGCACCTTGATTATCCAGGTTGCTGAGGTGCAAGAGATGCTACTTCCTGATGCTGAATATTCTCGGCATTTCCTGTCTCTGTGTTAACTGCTTCTGTCCCTCTATTCATAACAGATCAATCCTTAGGGGATTCAGCTGGCCTTTTCATTGCAATGTTGTAGAAATCTGTTTCTTGTCTCATTTCATAGGAACTTTGGTATACATTGCCAAACATTAATCCAGCTACAGTATTTCATTTTGTCTCATGTTCTTTGCAAGACTTATAAACAACTTCCAGACTATGTATTATTTAGCTTTAATGTATACTCTTTCCTGTAACTCACTAACAGTTTTAACTGTGGTCTCAAAAATTGTATTTAGTTTAAGCTATTAAGTCCAGAAAATTTAGGGAAGTCTATTTTGCTGAAGCAACTTCCATCTCATGTGGTGGGGTTTTTTTGAGTTCTTTTTGTTTGTCTTTTTGTTTGGTTTTGATTTTTTTTTTCTTATCTTTTTCTTACTTTATTTAGCATTTGAGCAATTCCACATTTTTGCAGAACCAATATTAAATTGGGACTTGATTCTAATTTCAGGATATCTTTGATTAAAATTTTTATGTTTATTTGTAAAACTTGTAACTGATTATGCCATTTGTATAAGCACATATGTTTTCTCAGAACGTGTACACATTTTGATCAAATGTCTTGACCAAGTTAGATTAAGGTTAGGTTTAGGACAGTGTTATAACTACCATGCATATAGTGTTCAT
>NW_009258549.1:213972-216989 GCF_000687185.1 Egretta garzetta
CCTGGTTTAGCTGTGTTTATGTCTCTTTCCACGTGATAGAATTGTTGAGGGCAATGCTTGGCTTTTGTCACAAAGATCTATGTTTATTCCCTGCTATTTTAAGTTCCACTTAATTTTTCTGAAATTTTTATTTGTCTGTCTGCTTGCTATAATTGAGTATTTTCCTCGAGGGAATCTGGGAAGGGAGGAAAGTAAAATACCTCTGAAGGGTAAAGCAGTAATGAAGTGATCTTTGTCATCTCTCAATGTGTGTTAAACTTTGAAATGCCTTTATTTTTTCTCCTTATATTTGCAGCAACGTTAAAAATCAACAAAGAGATTAAAGGTGTTAAGAGAATACAGCTATTGCCAGCATCCTTCGTTTGCTTTCAGGAGCCAGGTATGATTGAGCTATGGTATAGTAGTAAACTGAAAAGTAAGGAAGTCACACAGTGAGTAGGAATACACTTCAGTACAGGACCAAATAGATAAAGAATAGCAAAAAAGAATAAAAGTGTGGTTACCATTTAGGTGAGTCATCATACCTTTGCAGTAAAAGGAGTTTGGAGTGTAGCCATTTACTCACATTTTGCTGTTGAAACAGCTTGAATTTATTGAATTAACTGTGTAAGGAAAGAAAGTTGCAAAGCCCAGGTCATCCTTTGGCCTGTATGTCTGTTATTTATGAGGTCCTAAGCGTATGTGTGAATCTCTGGGGCAGAAATCCTGGATTATAGCCCCTTTCTGCCTGGCAGTTCAGGAGTTCAGAGGCTGGTGGAACCTACACTCTTGTTGTGGCACCATAATTGTTATATTCTTTTTGTCAGAAAACACGTGCTGACCACACAGCTCTCCAGAATGCCAAAATTAAAGGGAAAACTAAGGCGGGGGAGAAGGGCAGATAGATGTGGATCCTTGTGAGCACAGACCTGACTAGCCTTTTGTTCTCTGAAGTATGTATGAACTGCTTTGTTGGCAGTTAAGGCTGACTCAGTGTCCTACACTGTGTCCTGGGTCGGTGCAGTTTAGTCAAGGCTTTGGAGTAACCGAGCACTGAAACATGTCTGATACAATGGTAGAGTCTTCTGACTCCTGTTTTAGAGAACAGGACGGAAAGCCATTCCCATTAGAAAAACAAATATTGCAAGCATTTACAACATAGGTTCATGTTACATGAGCTTTGAAATCTGACAAAGGAAACTCTGACAGCTTGAGAGTCTTGTTTGTTTCTGAAGAACTCCAGTATTTCTCTTAATGGTGCTTTTAAGGCCAAAGGAAAGCCTAGCCTGACCATGGAACTGGTGTGTGGTTTGTCGATGAATTACTTATTGCATGATTGTTACACCCTAGCTGCAGAGCTGTTCCTATCAAGATTAGAAGCAGATTACAGTTCTGTTTATAAGAAAACCGTAATTCTTTTGCTCTTACCTAATTTTTACTTTATAACCTCCTGAAGTTAAGCTTTTTACCTCTCTTCTTACATAGAAAAGGTTGCAGGTGTTTACAAAGACCTTCAGAAATTATCCCGTCTCTTTAAAGACCAGCTGGTTTACTCTCTTCTGGCTGCTGCCCGACAAGGTGAGAGAAAATATTTACAGTTAGAGTTGGTACTTCATTTTTGAGGATGGAAGGAAGGGGGTCTATCTAAAGCCTTGAAGGAGAAGTGTTAGAAACAGCTGTTTGGTGATGGGTATATAAAAAGTAAGCATAAAGTAATTTATACATTCTACAGAAATTATATAAATCTTTGTATCTCAGAAAATGTTAACATAATGATAGTTTCCTGGTTTTAATTTTTGATTGTTCTAGTCTCACTTAAGAGACTGAAGTGGAGTGGCTATTTTCCACACTTAGCGATGAGAAAATCATACCACAATGATTTTGCGGCAGTAGTTCTGATCCATTTTTTTGTCAAAGCATAAAAAACTGCCGCAAAATCATTGTGGTATGAGTTCTGATCCATTTTTTTGTCAAAGCATAAAAATTTATATCACATCATATTTGGAAGTCTAACCCCAGGAATGATCTTCTCAGTAACTGGTCATTGAGGGCTTGGAAAGGACGGTAGGAAGTAACCCAAGCTGGTGTTTGTGGAGCAGTAGGAAGCCAGGCTTTCTCTGCATAGGGAAGGTTTTATGTGAAGCATGTGCTCTGCATTTAATGTGTTTTTGTGGGCTCATGAAATTGGAAAGGTCTTTTTTTCTTTACCGATTCCTTTGTTCTGTAGCCTATAAGCATAGTTAGGTGTGTGAAATGTTTCTTAGGCTTACAGTGGCCAGTAGTGGTCAGTATAAAGTGCCATTTGCCCTACTTTGTACACTCTCTAAATGTACTTAGAGGTCTGTTTTATAAGAAGTCACGTCACAGTACTTTCCGAGAAAAGTGGTGTAACTCTGGCATCAAAGAGAAATGATTTAAGGGAAAGATTATAATGTCCTTTCTTTTAGAGTCTTCGGAGATAGAGTAAACTCTGCGCCACTGAGGTAATGCTTCTGTTTTCTTCTCTTTGTAGCTCTGAACTTGCCAGATGTGTTTGGTTTAGTGGTCCTTCCTCTTGAGCTCAAGCTTCGGATTTTCAGACTTCTGGATGTCCGTTCAGTCATCTCTCTTTCTGCTGTTTGCCGTGATCTTTACACTGCTTCAAATGACCAGCTTCTATGGAGGTTTATGTATCTGCGAGATTTTCGAGGTAATACTGAGACACGTGTTTTTCTGATTACATTCTCATGTGAACAGAGGGATTAGGTCCAACAGATTTGATAAGAGTTTCCTCAGGCAACCAATTCTGATTTTTAAACACTGTGACTAGATGCAGTCATTTGAGATGCTGACTGGTACAGTTGGTCACCAGGTGTAACTCAGGTGGATGCACAGTTTTCTGCCATGAAAACTTAATGGCAATCTGCTGAGCCATTACTGATGGACCACATAGTTCTTCCCATTGTGTGGTGCAGGCTTTCCTTGTTGCCATCTGTTTTTCTGGCTGCCTTGGTGTACTGGCTATTGCAGATACTAGGAAGTGGAGGGAAGAGCTATTC
>NW_009258549.1:217008-243687 GCF_000687185.1 Egretta garzetta
GGAAAGGGGGGGAAAGGGTATTCCTGCTGTAACTTCACATGAGAGATTGAAGAAAGAAGACGATCGAGGGAAGTGCTGTTAAAAGTCAAAGATGGGGACAGTGTTTCTGGGATTTCTCTGCTTTTGGAGATGATGCTTTGCATAGAATGGGTGTACAAGTAGATTACTTACTGAATGGTCCTGGAGCTTTATATTTTTTAAGATGCATGATCTTTTTGAAAAATTGTTGACTGAAAGTGATTTTTCATCTCTTGATTCTTCTGCAAGTTCTGACAGAGCTGTGGGCATCTGTGGCATGAATGCTACTTAAAAATAAAATAGATTGCTGCTCTTAATTTTTTTGCTTCTCTTTGTAGATCCTATTGCAAGGCCTCGTGACACAGACTGGAAAGAAGTAGGTGGCTTTTTAATATAATCTCCCTGAGATTAGTCTCCATGGGCTAATTTGAGGATAAAACATAGACTTTGAGAGGCGGTAACTCTGAGTTAAATTCGAGTTTAAAAGCGTGGTGTTCTTTGTACACATGTTGAATTTGGTCAGAGTAGGAGAAAACAGCATCCACGAGTTACGTGGTGCATGCCCGGATCATGGGTTAGGGGTCTTCAGAGATGCTGTGTTTGGTCTTTGGCAGGCAGGGGAGTTGCTGTTCTGGGTTTTAAGGCTGGTAAGGACTGTTTTCTAGGAAGTGCTGCAGAACTGAATGCAATTGCTGAAGCTGGAACACAAAGCACGTACAGAGCCTTAAAATGCCTTTGTTTCTGTCTGCAGCTATACAAGAAAAAGTTGAAACAGAAGAAGGAGGCCCTGAGATGGAGGCACATGATGTTTCTGCCCCCTACACCTCATCCAATCCCCTTTCATCCCAACCCATTCTATCCTAATCCTTTTCCTCCCAACCCATTTCCATCAAACCCAATCTATCCCCCAATGATCATTGGTGGAGAATACGATGAGAGACCAACACTTCCATATGTTGGAGACCCAATTAATTCGCTCATTCCTGGCCCAGGAGAAGCACCAGGCCAATTTCCTCCATTCAGACCACATTTTGACCCAATTAGTTCCTTGCCTGGAGCAAACCCTACGCTTCCAGGACGAGCTGGTCCCAATGACAGGTTTCCACCTAGACCCAACCGGGGCCGCCCCATGGACATTCGCCGTGCATTCATTTGATTGCTCTTGTTCCTTCAATGAGTTTTCTAGTCCCTGAGCTTGCTTTCTAACTGCAGGAGATTAGAAATTCCAGGCACTAACATCTGCCTTCTCTTCAGATTGTGGCAAGAACATGTGTGCATGGTAATGTTTCAACCACAAAGGCCGGGTTTGTTTTATGCTCTGCTAGTACTGTACCACCTGGCACTAAGGTCTGTTTCACTAAGAGCTACAACTTAGAACAGTTTGTTCTGCTTCCCCCCTCCTTGCCCTTAATCATCCGTGAAGTGCTACTTAGAGACCAGAAGGACACCGGCCAAATATTTGCTGCATCAGATAAAGAGCACTTTAAACACAAACCCTATACTTGTCTGTTTTATTTGAAGAGTTTTACTAAGTTGCCAGGAAAAATGTTGTTTCAAATCTACCTGGCTAATAATCTTTATTAAGAAAAAAAATAGACCGTGTTCCACATAGACCAGGATGCTACCGCTGTTAGGTAGATGTGAGTTTGTAGAAGTTTTCAAATATGACATTTCCTTTTTCCTTTAATGTTTTATTAGGTAAAAAGCATTTTTGTATTGTTACTTAATACACAGAGAATACAGGGAAGGGATGTTCTTTACAATGGAAATACTAGAACACGAATCAATTCATTTTAGAAACAACTGAGTAAAGTCATGCTACAGTGCAACTCAGAAGTCTGAACAGAAGCAGAGCAGTTTTACAAAGAACCAGCAGCAAATCTTTTGTCTTTCTCCTTGACTTCACAAATAAAGAGCTGTAGTACATGGCTGCATTTACTGTGTGTGAACTAAAACTGGTGCAAAAATACATCTTTCCTCCTGCCTAACTTACTTAAGGAATTAAATAGGCTGACCTGGTTGCAGTGGAATCTCAGAAGAAGCAGAATGAATTCTCACTTTACTGCAGTAAATTTCACTTGATTCCATTCCAAAATACATCTTGCCAAGAGGAAATTTGTTGTAGCATGTTATGAGCACCTTTCAAGTGTTGTCTTATTAACTAACGAGCAACTAACAAGACCACTGTTAGAGTCTCCTGATGAGGTCTGCAGGCTGATGCTGGAGCTCAATTAAAGGAAGACTGGAATTGATAAACTTTGCTAGAACTTTTCATTTCTTACATATTTTTTTAAGATGAATTGATCTCAGTGTTTCTGTAAATGTAAATGGTACCGATGACTGTTGTGACAGCTGATACTATTTTCTAAAATATTTTTGAAATTCCAACAGTGAAAATAGAATGATATTTCCTATTAAATACAAGCTATTTAATCAGTAATACTTACGTGCTTTTTCAGGTGATATTTCAGTGATTCATCTACTTGTTTTGTATAAAATCAGTTGACTTCAGTAGGGTCAGGAAGTTTTGCCATCAGCTCCCATGGAAGTAAAATATTTTGCTGTCAAAAGTTGTATTTCTTCTTTCTTCCCTTTTCTACTTCACAGCAGCGGCATACCAGTGCAAATCCTGCCATGATAAAACACCTAAGAGTATGTATTCATAGAGTGAGGGGGCAGTGGTTTCCCTTCAATACCAAGACTGGCCTTAATTTTTTTAACATTTGCCTGCAGCGGTTGAATTGCCTTGTTCCAGCAGAGTTTTCACTTAAGTGTGTAGTCAGGCCTCTTAGAGCTTAGTAATTCTTTATATTCCACTGACTATAAAAAGGAAAAGGGGAATCTACACTGTGTTGGTCTTGCACCATTGTCCTTGTGATATTCAGATAAGGCTATACAGCTTTAACTGATAAAATAATTTGTAATTTCTCACTTTTTTCAAGCTATTTCTGGGAACTATGATCTCTATATGTGTGAGAGGAGTTAATTTTGTAGTGCCAATGGTACTTGCTTTACCGGTGCCTTGATGACAGTCAGGTTGCTCGCTCTGCTGGTGTGCCCCATGCCGCTCTGGATTTGGGCCCTCCCTGCCATGAAGACAGCCTCGTCATCCTTCTGCCAGGCTGATGCCACAGGTTCTGTTTATCCTGGATTTTGTCATTTGAACATCTGTTTTTGAAGAAATGAACTCAACCTTTGTACAGATATGCCACAAAGTGACCTGAAGCTATTCCTTCCCTTTCTTTGTTGTTCCTTCACATTGTAGTAAAGCTATTGTGAACCAAAGATACGGGAGCCTGACTTCTCAACTGCCGAGTTCCCTAAAGAGGAGTTCCCTTATTCATAGAACAGGATATGAAATATAAAGTGAGTATGTCAGGACCAATGGTATAAAATTAGAAGACGAAACAGCAGAAATATTTGAAAACTAGCTGCTTATTTTGTTTATTCACCAGCTACTCAGCCAGGTGTGAGTGTCACTGCCATTTGCAAACTCTGCAGAAGAGAAATCTCAAAAGATGAAATGCCTGAAGGTGGGCATTCCTTACCCGTGCTGTTCATCTGTTAGTCACTTGGAAATAAGGAACTATTGTCCTTGGCTTTTCTATGTATTGTTTTATCTTATTCGTGGAACTTAAGCCAACCAGCTGAAGTAGCTTGGTCATATGCAGGGTGTAAGGTCTTATGTACCTGCCTGTGGTTAGTGAAAAAGAAGATACCGCTGCAGTTACTGGAGTGGGACTGCGATTCTTCTGAACCTTAAATTTATACAAGACTTTTAGTTGCATGGGAACATAAGTGACATTCCTCATGAAATACCACACCTAGATATTACAAGAAAGGCAAGATGCTTCTCAATCTGTATCTGAACAGCAAAATTGATTTTCCAGGTGGTGGATATGAGCGGGTGTCTTAGGTGTGTCCCAGCTCCTTCTTGGGCCAGATCCAAACATGCAAATCTGTTTGTGTTTCCTGGCTTCCATGTGAAGAAAATTAAAGCAGGCAGGACAAAAGGGAAGCCCTGACCAGGTGCTCAGTTTTCACAGCTGTGTGATAAAGACCCCAAGGCATGCTCTGGGGCATGTCTGCACTGGGATTTAAATGTAACTTTATTCAACTTTTCTGTTGCCTTCTTACTGCCCCTGACTCCAGCTGTTATATTTAGGTACCTAAATGCCTCTTGGGGCATACCTTAGTTCCCCATCAGATCAAATGGAGTGTATACCCCTTGTATTCCCTCTGTCTCTTGCTTTGTTAGGTTGTAGGGATTTTTGAATAGAAACCCTGCCTCAAAGGTGATAACCTGAATATATGATGTGGCTGGCAGGAGATTCACAACTGCATCAACATCTAGTATGTGAGCATCATAGTTGGAGATTGAAGTATATTGTTGGAATATTTACGTGGGGCAGTATAGAGTTTCATAATTTTATCTTGGGAAATTAATTCAGCATTTTCATTAAAGGACTTGTGTGGATAGAATCGAAGATGCTTTTTGGGAGCTATAGGAGTAACCCAGTTAAGCTGAGAGTGCCTGTTACTTTTACTTGTCTTTGCAAGCTGGAGCTAGGAGGAGGGGGGATGCCATTCTGCTTGCTTGTCCCTTGAAAGATGACAGCTGGGAGCTGCAGGCAAACAAAGAGATCCGAGCCACTGCTGGGTATTGACAGTGCTATCCTGTTACTGTGGTCCATTGGAGGACAGCCCTGCTGTGTTCACATGCAGCATCAACAAATGATCCAACCCTTGTGGTTTCAGTGATGAACTGGGGTCAATTTATGGGGCCATGCCATACTAGTCACTGCTTACTTATTTTTTGCGTGGATTGTGTTGGTAACAGAGACATAAAAAGATTCAGGGAATAGAGCAATTGAGGGTTCTGGCAGTAAACTTTTATTTTTGTCTCTGCATCTCTGGTGACCATTTAGTTGGGAAAGGCATAGACCATGCTGAGGGAAGTGTTACAGAAGGAAATCCTCTCCCACCAGGGTTGTATTACCTCCTTTCCATATAGTGGAGTCTGTTAATCTGCTATTGTTCTTGCCAGTGGGACAGTGCTTGCTCAAGGCCATTTGTCACTCTTTTATTGCTCCTGGAGACTGTGAAACAGCAGCGTCTGTTTTTTTTCTCAGGCAATGACATGTATTTATGATGCTACATTGTAAACTGCTTAGCAAAGCTGGAAGGACAACACAGAACTGGAAAAAAAATCATCAGGGAATAGGGTGGTTCTATAATACTGAACTTGAGGTATAAATCATTGAGCCAGATGAGTCTCTCGAGTGCCTTCCAACCTGGAAAAGCTATGCTGTTACTTGCCTGAAAGCGCACAGGTCGCAAAAGCCATTGTGTGTGTAAAGGCCTGCTCAGGGGTAGGTCATACAAGGTCCAGATGACTGCATTGGATTTAGATGTTTATTGCAGGTGCTATGCAGGAAGGAATTGCTTGTTTGGCTTTATTCCCACCAGTGAGTCATAAGATCCAAGATGGCAAATGCTGCTGTTGCTTTTGCTGCTTTGGGGGTCTCCCTGTTTAAGTGATGGCAAAGATCTGTGCCATTGGCTCAAATGTTTTTAACTTACTGACCTCCCTGCCTCCCTGGGCATTCCTAAGTGTCATCAAGGTGAAGTTGCTATGGGAAGCACAAAGTCAAAAGTCTGGCCTTGAAGCTGTATGCACAGTTTGTGACTAAAGTACTTGACAAAACTTGAAGAAAAGTTGAGGGGGTGGGATGGGGACTGGCGCCTGCATTAGGTGTGTTGTAAATAGAACTAGCACGGTGCAAGGGGTAGGTTCTCAGCTGGTTGAAATAGCCATAGATACATTGATTTACCCAAGATGGGTTTTTTTCAATTGTGGATGTAGCTTGTGCCATTCCTGGTTTTTGCCATGTCCCAGTTCTAGTATATGTGCTCATACACAGCTTCATCCTGTGTTGCAGGCTTGGAGGAAAAGCACACCTGGCAGAGATCCATCTCTTGTCTTCTCTGGAAGAATAATTCTTGGGGGTGGTCGGGGAGGACTTAGTGCCGATCATTACCTGCTCGGGGCAATCCCATACAAGCCCTCCCATGGCCTGGTGTCTCTGGATGGAGCCCAGCTCATCTTATTTGTAAAGGATAGTTTTCCTGTTCTATTGCAGGTTTGTCACCTTGCATTCATTTTGCGCTCACCCCAGTGAAGTCAATGGGAGTTCAAGGATGGAGACAGGATTTCACTCCATCTGTCTGTCCGTTCGGTATTATGGAACACTCAGCACACAAGTATGTACACTTCATCAACTCTGCTATTAATTAATCATGTTCCTGGGGGACATACTTAGCCAGATGTGACCAAGTCACCAAAGTGCTTGGAGTTTAGCTGGGTTTTGTCTGGAATTTGTGTGAACTGTGAACGTGAACTCTGGTGTTTGCAGGGGCAGGGGAAGAAGTTGTTTTTCTGTGTGGAAGGCCCATTTCTCAGGTTATTTTTGAGCTAAGGCTACAGGGTTAGAACATGACATTTTTCTCTCAGAACTCAGGAATCACGTGCACGGGACATAAATGCAAGGCATGAAACAGAGATGTTTTATCTGCCATGAGCAGAGTGATCTGGAGCAAACCAGCAGTCCATCTGGATGACCTGCTCATGTGATCTTTGGTGCTTACTGATGTCTGGTACCATATTTAACTTGAAAGTAGTTTTGCTCTGAAAAGTGACTTTTTATAACATTGGTATCATGAAGTTCCACAGTTCACTGTGTTTCCATGCTCAAGCATGCTCAATGAATACTTACTCTTGACTCCATCTTTGCACATCTTCTGAAATAAGCCTATATATTTTTTTAGCTTGACCTCAACAAGGATTCAGTAATTGGCAGTTAGCGATTGTATTGACTATATACAAATGAAAATAAAATCTAATTTGCACTGTCATAACATGTTGACTCCACAGGGGTTAGCAAGAGTAAAATTTGCTTTACAATTCAGTCATTTAAACAGATATGATTCTGATTATGCACAAAACCTAATGAAATAGTGCCACTTTTATACAGTCACTTTTCAGACCGTTATTATAATATTTTCTTTGTATTAAAACAACTATAGTTTTCTAAATTCCCTTTACCCAGGTGTGAGTTGTAAATCACTGGGTACCATTGGGTGTATTCCAGGATGACATCAGGTACGCTGGTATGAAGAGTGAGGGCTGAGTAAAGCACGGATCCAGCTGCAGGGCTGTTAATCGGAAAACAGGCTAGCAAATGATTTCCTCAGGTTGCGGATGGTCTCAGCTTTTGCTTCATCTTCATTGGCATTTCCCCGCTGAGATGATTCAGATATGCTGAAGGTGTTTGTCAAGGACTGCGATTTGCTGAAATGGAAAACAGAGTTCAGACTTGCCAGGAGAAGGTGGCAGTTCAAAGCTGGTACTGATGCTTTGTGTTCCATCACACAAACGAATTCAAGGATAAAAGGAGAGGTAAACAAGGAGACTCCCTGTGCTAAGACATTCAGTAAGGAGGGGAGGGGAGAGGATGGGGCATGGGCAGGTGGCTCCAATGTTGCAGTCCAGACTAGTAAGGGTTTATGAAAACATCTGACTAAAACCATGCAATTGCCATTTGATGCAACTATTATGAGGAACAGTTAAGTAATTTCACTACTAATACAGAATGGATTCATACTGAGGGTCACGTGTCTCTTGTCAGCCGCACCACGAGTGGTGGTCCTGTCCATTCAAATGTGAGACCACGAGAGGTTGGGTGGGTTGGTAGCCACGTCCCCCACAGTGTGTGCTGTTGCCTGCCCTCCCTGGCATGTCTGCTCTGACTGTCAGATGTGTTACACAGGTCTTTTGGTTGGCCACACTGGTCCTGCTGGGTGTGTATCTGCTAGTGTTTAAGTTCAGATCAGGACTGTACCTGAAATACATATCATGTGGAGACTGCATCCTTAGCAGCAACATTTTGATCCTTAAGTCTTGGTTTGCCTTGCTAATGTAGACATCATCACTGAAAACCTGCTCCAGAACATCACTCCTCTGCTGTCTAGAAACTGTCTTCTCCTTCCTAGCCTGTATTTTGTTATGTTCTGTTCATACCAGTTTGCTCTTGTGTCATCTTTTTGTCAACACCAAACATTCTTTACTAATCTTTCTGGCCATGGTGCCAGCCAGATATGCTCCATGAAGGGTGGCAGCAAAGGCTGCTACCAAAGATCCACAATAATTCAGTGGTGTGCTTTGTTCCAGAAGAGCACTTAAACATACAGCCACCATCTGGAGTTTTATATATGTGAGTAGTGCTGCTTCCACTTCCCTGCCCCTCTGCCTTTTTTTGTTACCAATTGCAAAAAATTGCCTGGTAAAGAAACTTGTGTGGCTCCTGCATTCAGGGAATAGTGAAGGAATGACTCTTGTTGAGCTTTCTGGCCAATAATGTGCGCATTGCAGCCTGTAAGGAGTATTCACCCTGCTGGGAAGGTACTAGCTGTGTTGATATGGCTGGGGTAGGGCACACGATTAACTATGAGAGCATGAGCAAGAGGAAGAACATGAAATCTTAGAGATGGCAAGTATAACTTGTTCTTCCTGACAACCGTTCAATAGTGGCCTGTTACACCTAGGTGTATACACCTCTGAAGACACTCATAGTGGTCCAGGCCTTTGTCCCTGGGGACTACTGCCTGACAGCAGGTGACATGTTCTTCACGCCAGCTCAGGGTACTTTTTTGACAGCCTTATTCTACTATCTAGAGATAGTTTTAACAGAGCACCTACTTCAGATGTGGGTGTGGGGTGGCTTGCTGCTTGGACGTTTCAGTGGGGCTTGGCTGGCTAGGAGCACGCCCTTGAGCAGGAGGTCTAGGCTGCTGTGGAGGGAACACTCCTGCCTTGGAAGCCTGGACTGGAGAGGACCCAGTTGCTGATCGGACTTGCTGTGGAGATCCAGGTGACCTTTGCTGCTGAGGTGAAGTGGACTGGGGACTCTGGGGCTGCTGTCCTTGAGGAGAGAGCCGCTGCTGTGGAGGCGCGTTTGTCCGTGGAGGCTGAGATCCCTGAGGCTGGCGTGGTCCTCCTGAAAGGCACATGTAGACATAAACATGAGGAGGTGCATGTGGTGGACAACAAGCAAGGAGCATCTGTGTGGAAGAATGGGTTTTGCTAAAGGGAGAGGCTATTCGGAGTAGCTTCATGCAGAAGGATAAGGGAAAACCTCTTTTATAGGCCAAACACTGGTGTCATGCCCATTTCTCTAGAGTTGTGGTCCATTTCTCTACCTCCTTCAGCACCAGAGCAGCTCTGCCACTCTCCCCAAAGGGAGTCACTTCAATGTGCTGGACTCTTCCATGTATTTAGTATTTCTTATCCTTGGCAAGCACGTCCTGTGTTGGGAAGGAGGAGTCACTGGGGGACCAACTCTGCAGAAAATGAAACCTGAGTCTTCTGATTTGGGTCAGCGGTCCCTTCATGGGCCCAGCAGTTTGATGTGAGACTGTGCACCCTATCGCTATCCATATATCTGTGCCAGCATTATCAGCAGGTGGCTTCAGCCCTATTGGTAGCAGACTCTTAAAACCGAAGAGGATGTGGAAAATAATTGGATGTGACCTGAGAAATTGCTGGATGTGACAGAAAACAGTGTGAGAAGCTGACAAAAAAGTTACAGATAGCGTTGTGAGGACTGACTGGATTTCACAGGTGGTCAAGGGGGAGTTATGTGAGAAAAAACTTTACAGAGAATTGAAGGGGAATACTGGAAACAGACGGGGAAGTAGTATCTTGTAAGGCCAGCAATTCCTAGGTCGTCATATCAGTAACAGTGTGCAACACCAAGATTACATAGATGCCTTTGGTATCAGGAACACCAAATTTTGGATACATCAAAACTGTGACTGATGAGGAGAAGCTAATTAGAGGTGGGTGTCAATTTGGTAGGAGATTGAGGTGGAGAAATGAAAGGACAAAGGTGGCAAAAAGGAGGGTCTAATTGGTTATGTGAATTGAGTGGTTGGTGTGGTCTGGGAACCCACAGGGCAGCCCTGTGCTTCATCACCTCAGCATAAATCAGGACAATAAACAAAATCTCTCATTCTGACCAACCACATCAGTCAAACCTGCTTCTGCTGTCAGGAGGAGCTGGGGGTGTGCTCTTGCTGACAGGGGCGCACCTGGACAGATGGATGATCAAGCATCCTGGCATCACCACCATGGTGTCTGTTCCAAGCCTGACAGCACTAGCATCTTCCCATCGCTTCTTCATACTTGTAACCACTACAGCTTTGTGCAAACACAAATACACTCTGTGCCCAGAGTCCTTCTCCAGTGCTAGTTCAAATGGCCTCACTTTGCTGAGCCAAGTACTACCAGAAGTGTCAATGGGATCTGCATCAAAGTTTTGCCCCACTTTCTGAGTTTCTGTGGAATATGATAGCAGCTGCTTTGGCAGCACACTGAACTTGCTGCCTGCTTGTCAATGAATTGGAACAATGAGTGAAACCTTTATCCCGATAGCTTTTATTTAGAAGGAAAACTGATACATGTCAGTCCACACTGTCACAGACCCCTAAGAACTGTACCTTGGGGAGGAGGCCGTGGTTGGGACAGTTGTCCAAGCAGAGGTCCAGTCTGAGATTTCATTGACGCAGGCTGAACTTGTGGAGGCTAGAGGGAAAAAAAGGCATTCCAGTTAATACAGAGTCCCCGGAGAGAAGCCCTGAGGTAATATAGGAACTGCAGAGTCATGAAGTGTTCCTTAAATACACACACGCAGCATCTGGCTGGTAAAATCTTACGGGACTAAAATGGAGAGCTGAGTAATAAAGAGCACAGAAGTTGTTTGCTCACAGGGAATAACAATGAAGTTATAATTTAAAATGTTTTTTAGGCAATCAGGAATTACCAAATGTATCAGGCCCGAGGGAGTCTCTTAGTCCCATCTCCCATTTTGGACAGTTGCCAGCACCAGATGTTCCAAAGGAAGGAGAGATGAACCAGGGAAGCATCTATGGAGTAATCATCTCTTTTCCCTAAGGGGTCTCCTCTTGATTGCTAATAAGCGAGGGCCAGCTTAAACCCTAAAACGTGAGGCTTACTATCTGCTCCACAAAATCTTTGCAAGTTAGTTCCAGATACTTTGTTTTGATATTTACACCCAGACCCTTTGAGTCTTGCTCAGCTCTCAGCCTCGCTGCTTTTCGCATTTCTTAACTCCATTGCTTTGTTCTGAGTTTTGAGGATGGTTCTCGCAACCTGTCCTTGCAGGCCATTCATTATTTTGAAAACCTTTACTGCCCTTTCTCTCGTTCACCTCCTTTCTAAAGCCAGGAGACTTGAATCCCTTCACTCCCTCTATGGGAATGCTTCTAGGCCTCTAATTGTTTTCATCACCCACTTCTCTTTCCCAGCTTTGTGATTCCTTCTGCAGATGCCAGAGGCAGGTCTGCTGACATTATGCCAGATGCAGCAGTATCTGGGCTCTCTATATATCACCAGCTCATTTCTCCTGCATCCTGATTTCCTGCTTCTCCCTTTTCAACACAACCATAGGCTGAGCAATTGTTTTCATTAGCCTGTATGTGACAATGTCTTTCTCAAGGGGCATGGCTAGTGCCACTTGCAAAGTCTACAGGTTGTTTATGTTCTCCCTCTCTCTATCCCCATCTTAGCCTACCTTTCGATCTTCCATACAGAGTTTCATTTGCTGTTGTGGTGACTTAACGTGCACAGTTCTGTCAGATGTTCTTCGCTGCCATCCCTGGTCCCGACTAACGCAAATAAGTTGGTGGCATCTGCACTTTCTTTTCTCTCACTATTTACTCTTTTTGGCAGATATTTTAGTAAACAGGTTAAGCAACACAAAACTGTTGCACAAAGGGCTGGTCCAAGGTTAACAAAAGTCTGAGTAAGTCTATTGCACAAAATTGTTTATGAAAGCAGGGGAAGCTGGAGACAGATAGGCTGGTACGTGCTGCGTTATTAACATGGAGCACAGTGATAAAAGGGTCTTCAAGGCTCCTGGAAGGTCAGGAGAATGAGCTAAGTGATTCTGGAAATGAAAAGAAATGTTTCGTAGTTGAAAGCACTGAAATGAGTTTCAACTGTCTAACATAAGTGCAATGAGGTTGCCAGCACATCTTTGACACTATTTTTCTGGGACTTGCCAAATGGATGGGGAGGAAAACCTGGGAATTTTCCATTCATGGCTTCTAGTCCTACATAGCTTGGGACACTAAACCTTAGACCAGCCAAAGAAAGGGAATCTGGTCTCATATTCACCTCTACGACCTTTGCTTACAGTCAACCCAAGGCTTCTCAGAAATGAAGGCAAAACAGGATCTTGAGGCTCAGAGATGAAGGGGTGAGGGCCAGCCCAAGGTCTTCTGCTTTTGGAAGGGAAACAGTGACGGGAAGGGATGGAGGTGGGGCAGAGCGGTGAGGAGAGAACCGCAGTTGTAACCATAAAACCAGGTTTCATGTTGTAGCCATGAAAAAAAAGGTTTGTTGTTAACATCTTATCCTGTCCTGGGCTCAAATAACCCAATTATCAACATGACCAAGCTTAGCATTTTTTATGTATCCCCTCTGCTAATGTTTGCAAGAATTAAAATCTCTCATCTCTATGTCTTTATCTGATGCCAGCTTTTGCTCCACGATGAAACTTTGCCTTTTAGTCCCTCCCTTCTTGCTTTCTTTAGTAGTACTTGTATGTTGCCTTGCCTAAGGCTTTTTGACAGTCTAGCTACATTATTTTGACTGATTGCCTGTTGTCTACCACTTTATGAAATAATTCTCAAAGAAATCATGGGAAAAGAATCAAAAGGAAATTAATGGGACATTTTTCTCTGAAAAAAAAAAAAAGTGGTAAATGATCTTAAGCCATGGTTCTGTTGGTTTATTAGTCTTCTGTATTATTCTTTAAATTATTGTCTGAGATAATTTGCAAGGTCCTTGACTCTTACAACTTTTTAAACACATATTTTCTATTTGTTGTACACCAATCCTCTGGAGCAAAAACTGTTTCTAAAGAAATTGCACATTTTTAATTAGCAGCTCAGTCACTTCCTAAATTCAGTTCATTGGATGTAGCCACCTGGATCTGGGGGCTTAATAATTTTTTGAAATATCAGTCATCACTGATTTAATCACTGTTTTTGCTTTCACTTCTGTCTTTCCTATCAGGAAAAACTATATCTAGTTGAAAAAGTTCCCCAGTTTCAGCAATTAAATTTACTAGAGTCACAACACTGTCCCTGTTGTCTTCCTTTTCTCCCTTAACTTTGGATGATCCATGGAGCCCACCAATTGTTTGGTAGGGTTCCATTTTTTGATGAACTCAAAGAATTTGGTTCATTCTTCCCTCTACCTGTTCTTCAAAAGAAATTTCTATCCTTTTTATATTTCCTTTTATTACTTGCATGATGGTGCATAAAGGTCTTCTTAAATGTCAGATTTACAAATTTGGAAGATTTCTTTTTTTCTGTATGTCTTGAATATCCTGTATTACTTTAAGACTTAACCCTAGAAGTTTATTTGTTGCACTCCTGCTTCAGGAGCAGATCAGAAATGTATATATGCATTCTGGAAAACAACGGTCTCTCAAATAACATCCATACAGCTCTATTTTTAATGGTAGGGAGTTGATTAATTTTCTCATTTTATTAAATGATCTTTTCTATTTGTGTCATATCATTACTTTTCGATATCACATCTGTCCCTTGGACATCAAACATAATGGTATATATTCACTTTCTGAATTTGTAACTTGGTGTTTCTTGAGGCTAAGTCAAGGTGTTTTTTCCTATTGCACTTGGATTTTGCAGTTCAGGAAGCAGACATCTACAGAGATGGGGAACTCTCTCTGAACTGCTGCCCCACTGTGCTTCTTCATGGCTGTAGTCTCATGTTATTATGACTTGCTGCTTCTTCCACCCCTGTTGATGCTGTGTACTCCATTTTAAAATTTCTCAGTTTTTCTTGATCCAGAGACTAGAATAGACAGCTCCAATAATATATATAGATATGCATATCCATAGGATATCCAAGGATTCATATTTCTATGTATTCAGTACTGCTGCCCTTCTGTTCAGGATTGTTGTTTTTCTTTGTTCTGTGAAGTCTTCACCTGTAGCTCTAGTTCTGCATCTCACCAGCCTCACATGAAGTTACTTTTCTCTGCACATTTGTCACTAGGTGTTAAAGCATTATGTTAATAATTGTAGCTTGTGTGGTTTCTGCAATGTTTGTTGTACCAATATCTTTCTCTATAGCAAAACACTCTAGTTAGCATGTTTGTGGCTTTAATTTTCTTGATTTTGTATACAGTTATTTGTAGGTTGTGTTCTTGATGAAGACCCTTTTCTTATTTAACTCTTCTATGTGACACCTTATCGCTCCAAGACAATGTATTTTGTTCTTATTTTGGCCCTATTTTAGGTCTGTTGTAATCCAGTCCAATCTTCTACCAGTACATTACATAGACAACAGTTGCATCTGTCCATGTTCTCAGTTTCTGTTGGCTTCCCCTTTGCTCCTAGTTTACACACTCTGTATCTTGGTTATTTCAGATGGCAGTTGTTGATTTCATTTTGGCCAGGGTAAATCCTATCCCTTCTGTATTGCTTTCCCTGCCTCAAAGCATTTTTAGCGTCTATTAAATGTTTACCCCCTCATGCTAGCTAAAACTTGGTTTGGAATTACCCTGAATACCGTTCATGCTGGGGACCTGGTTTAGCAGGAGTGGGCTGTCATATGACAAAGGCAGAGAGCCATAAAGTCCTTTCTCCTGTTTTTTGTCTCAAGTGGAAATGGAAACTGTTCCAGTGCGTTGCAGTCAGTGTTATCCCTCAGTTTGTTTACTCTCCTGTCCTTCCTTTTGTACGGATCTGTTGTCCTCAAACCTTTGTGCTTGGCTCCCTGCTAGATACTGAAAGAGGTGTAGCACATATACCTGGAGACACAGATTATGTTCTGCCGTGTTTCATTTGTACAGTACTGGCACTGGGAAATGGGGCACTAAGATTAGATGCATTTGATACTCAAAATAAATGTACACGAGAAGCACTAATGAGCCAGTTTAAATGTAAAAATGACAGGTTCTTATGTGAATTCAGCATTAACCAAGCCTCCTCCTGATGGAAGTGGGTGAAGGGCATCTCCAAAGAAGAAAGGCTGCAGTAAGGAATGGAACAACTCTTGGTGGAGATTCTCACTTCAGTTCTGGAAAGCACAGATTTTCATCGGGGATGCAAAAACTGAAATGAAGCCTATCCTGAGGGGGGTGGTGTTAGACGGAGATGAAGTTGGGCATTACAAGGACCTCTGAAAATGGCTGTCTTCAATATGAATCTATGAATTTAGCAAACCAGAATGTTTAGATGCATGGACCACACTACTGGTGCGATGCCACAGTTATATGGAAGCAGAAGAAGAGAGAGGTGTTTCTTAGGGGCACCCACTGCAAAGAGTATACGAGAGACTTCTTTGGAAGAGCAAGAGTCAGTCTATCAAATACACTCCCATATGGGACTGTTCAACTCTGATACCGAGTAGGGAGGAGAGAGAGAGAAAAAGAAGTTCAGGAAAACAACTTGGCCATAAAGTCTCTATTCGCTCATACCCAAGGCCTCAGCGGTGACGGCGTAGATCCAGCAGTGATGACAAGCTGAGTCATTTTGGAGACAACCAGATCAGCTATAAGCTGTCTGTCCTCTTCCACGTGCTCCCCAATCAGGGGCATCGAGCTGTCCATCACCTGCCACAGGAGGGAAAAGCAACAGTTAGTAAGGAGATTTCCGGGTGGCGGATGCCTGTTTCAGCTCACCTCTCGCACTAGCCTGCTTTGTGTCTCCACAGCCTTGCCAACACCTCTAGTCACCACTCCCCTCCATGCTGAAACATGCTTGACTTTCCTAGGTGTGGGATTTCGCTTAGGGTTTTTTATGGAAATGGCATGTACTTCCCCCCCACTCCCCATCTTCCTTCCCTTCACAACTTGGAAGCCAAGCCAAGCCTTCTGGTGGCTGGAGGCTTTCTAAATCAACTAAATACAAGCTTGCTTCTTCACATATCCTGAGGAGATGCCTGTGATGGATGAAGTCTCTCTAGCATTGTCCCACAGCATTTGGGGGTGACGTTGCAGCAGAAAGGGCCACAGGAGAAGGGAAATAACATGTACAGCCTAAGGAGATGAGAACAACAGGGACTGGAGGAAATCAGGAAACATTTGGGATTAATCAACGCAAAGCACTGCACCCTGAGAGGGGAAATACACACCACAGATGTGCCATGAATAGGATGTCATCAAAGCAACAGCACCCAATGCAGGAAAGTCAGCTTACACTCTGCTTGTCTTCTTGATATTCTTGTGATATGGCCGCTTCCCAAGCAAGTACTACAACTGTGCTGGGGGAAGCTGGGAAGCAAGACCTTGGGGATGGGGGAAGGAGAACTGTCAAAAGGGTCTTTGAGGTAAGAAATGGTCTGACAACAACAATAATAATGAAAGCACAGCAGGCCTTCAGCTGTTTAGCAGCCCTAAACATCATTTTCAACAGTTATCATAAATCAAGTGCTTTGCAAACATTAGCTAAATCCCACAGGAAGAACTGCACTATGATGAAGTTAAGATTCAGCTGGAGTAAATATAATTGTACCAAAATATCAGGGTTGGAAAAGTTTATTTTATTTTGCTTTTATTTTTAAACCAAACATTAAAACCCCTGGAAATGCAGAGTTAAAGGTTGCATTGCTCAAGAAAGGCACTGACTCACGCCCAGATAACAATCGGAAGTGCGCTCCACCCCAGCAGGGCTGCAGGAGTCCACTCTTGGAGTGAAAAGGAAAGTTTTAAAATTTTGCTCCCTTTTTCCCTTTTTTTTTTTTTTTTTAGATTTAAAGTAGGGGAAATCAGTGAGGTGAGTTCATAGAGTTTCATAGAATCATTTAGGTTGGAAAAGACCTTTAAGATCATCAAGTCCAACCGTTGACCTAACCCTGCCATCCCACCACTATGTCCCTAAGCACCTCGTCTGCCCGTCTTTTAAATACCTCCAGGGATGGGGACTCAACCACTTCCCTGGGCAGCCTGTTCCAATGCTTGACAACCCTTTCGGTGAAAAAAAATTGTATTCTAGTCGTTTCTTGTAGAATAACTATTAATTTGGATTAATTTCTATAAGCATGTCATGTAAACACTAGAGGAGCTGCCGAGGAAGTTCTAACTGGGATTGGCATGAAGAGTGAGTTGGCGTTTATATCCATAGCCTACTTGACCCAGGGGGCAAAAGGAGGAGGTTGGAAAATCAGATGACAGTGCTCAGCTGCATACACCAAGTGGCTTTTCATTCCATGGTCCACTATGCCGTTTCTCTTAAAAAAATGAGGTGGGGAAAGGAGGTGTTTCCTGGTGGCGTCAGGGACCGGCCAGTTCCCGGCTGTGTCTCTCCAGCCAGGGGCTCCTGGGGGCCCTCCAGCAGGCTCCTGCGCAGGTTTCCCTCCCCTCCGCTCCTACCCTAAAAGCATTCCCATTTCATTTGACGATTCCAGTCCATGCGTGAGAAAAGATGTCCCAGCAGCTCCCTGCAACGTGCCATGCGAGGGACCTGTCCGGCCACCAGATGACGCCATTACTCTGCTAACAGCCTGGCCAGTGACGCCTGGCTCTTGGCTCCCTAACCCTCCCTGTGAGTAACTGGGATACAGCTTCTGGTCAACTCCCCCCAACCCCCTCATTTCCCCATCTTAAGAACTGCTTTTCGTTATTTCTGGGGCAGCAGTGGCTGGAGAGGGAAGGGAAGGTGCTGTTTTATGCCACAAAGGCACCCAGGGGAATGAACCCTGGAGGAGGTCCCACCTGCCCCAGTGAAGGTGCGCCAGGGATGAGGGTATCTGCTGTCCTCCTGTGTAGTGCTTGGCAGGGGAACCTGAGCTGTGGGAAATTGCAAATGCGGGAATGAGCAATCAGACGCATAAGGGAAGGCCTTTGAAAATGGCAGCGATTTCCGTGGGCAAAACAACACGGCAGGTTGCCACTGAACTGAACAGGAGCATGAGATGTCACCTTGTCTGTCCTTCGGGAAAGGGGAATTTCTCTGGACCTGGACAGATATGAATGCTAATGCTGAAATAAAGCAAATGGCTGGAAGGAATATGTGAATCACAGACAGATCACGCTCATCTCTTCCCAGGGAGGTCACAGAACAGCTGGGCAAGACAAGAAGACGTCGGCACGTCTGGGCCCAGCCTTTGTAGCTGCTCAAGGTCAGTGGCTGCTCCTGATGCAGCTGCTGTTGCCTGATAAGGTGTATGAGGGGAGAGCGGAAAGCGGGCGGACAAAGAAGAGATTCAGGAAAATCCCATCCTGCTCCTCCCCCTGTGCCTATCTGACACTGAGGCCTGAAGGCTGGGCCTGTTATTCCATTCTCTGATGTGCGAGAGTGGGGTGTTAGGTGATTTTTGGGGAAGGAAGGAAGAAAAAAGATGATTAGTTGTATCAAAAGAAGCGATACGGCAACACTGAAGGGATGGACAGGGCTTCTTGCGGCGCAGTGAGGAGCATGTCTATTAACAGAGCTTAGCTGTATGGCAGGTAGGGCTTAGCTGATCCAGGAGTAAGAATAAATCCCATGGATCATTTTTCTTGCCTTCCACTCGCTCCATACTTGTCAGCATAGCAGAGATGTGGAAAAGGGTTAGATTACCAAAAAGAGGGAGGGTGGAACTATTAAACCATAGACACTGCTGAGCTCTTTGGAGAATCTGGCTGCTAACGGTGCTACTGAGCTCGCACTATTTTGAGGATCCGGCCTTCTGGTGAAGTGCTGCCTATTCATGCTGAATATTCCCTTAAGAGTGACAAAGTTCTTTAAAGCAGAGGAAAAAAAAGTACCAGCATTTACTGTTAAATTCACAGTTGTTTTGACAGAATGAAACTTTCAAGAAATCTACTGATTTCTTCAAGGTTTTCAATACGAGCCATGAGAATAGTGCTTAAGCGCGCTAGTGCTTTGAAGGGCAGAACCGTACTAGATTCTGCTGTTTGCCATGGGAAAAGAAAAGAAGGTGAAGTTCAAGTAACAGCAAATACCACGGGTGCAAGATTACTCTTGTGCTGTGCTGATAACTCATCTGTCTTAATCTGATCTGTTTGCAACAAACCACTGTGAGAAATCTGAGTTCATGGAACTGCCCATCACTACCTCTGCGAATCTTTCCTAGGGAACTGCTTTGCACTGTGAAAATTAATTACTGCCTGCAATTGCATTGTGCAAATTCCGTATTTGTTCAGCCCATTTAGGCGTGCTTTCTTGTAAAATGTCACAGCACACTGTTCCTGCTCACCAAGAAAAATACAACTGTCGCACTGTCAAATAACTTTTTTCTCCCACTATCAAAAGAAAAAAGCAAAATAAAGGATCAGTTTCAGACCAAGAAAAGTACCCCAGGAAGTAGGCTGGAGGCAATTAATTACTTGTCAGCATCTCCCTCAGATCTGCATAAAGTAGAAAAGGTGCCCGTTTGGCTTTGTTCTGCTCTTTGTATTCCACTACTCTGCTCCTTTCCTGAGGACGTCTGTCAGCCTGGCGTCTGAATGCCTGCTGGATGTTGGTACATCAGGCCTGCTCAGTCAGGTTCTCCGCTGGGATAATTCAGCGTGACCCATCTGAAGCTGAGGTGTTCTTCTGATTTGTATCGTATTAGATCCATCTCTTTTGACCTTAGTTCCAGGGAGAGGAGGATTAGTGTGCGTTTCTCTCTCTGTGTGCAAGCTGGTGATGGCTGTTAGCGTATGGATGTGCTTTTCATCCAGTCAGTCACACACAGGGGCAGATGTGAAAACCCAGAGGTATACCCAGACAGAGGCATGTAATCCTTAAGCACAGAATTAGCCATGTGTGCACGTGCATAGGCTTATATGCAAGAATAGATGCAGGGATATGAAATCCACCTCTCACGTCTAACCATGTATGGACACAGAGCAAATGTCCTTACAGTCGTCTCTAGCAAGACTGCTTTCTTACCCTTTCTCAGCTACATGCACACAGAGATATAAAAGCGCGTGGCAGGGTGACAGTCTGTTCTGGGGCATGCTCCTTTAGGTGCTGATAAATTGCATGCAGGAGCAGACCCATCAGCCGTGGCCCCATCACTTCAGGAAAGACGGAGGCTCACCAGCATTTCGTTGCTGGCAGCCTGCTTATATCACATGGCCTTTGACAGGTCACTGCTCCCCGGAGAGCAGATACATAATGGAGGAATGCGCAGTCGCTGGAGGGCTCATGTGGTTCTCATCAGCATCCCAGCCCTCAGTGGGTGGGACTGCTCTCCCACACATAGCTTTCCAGTGTGTCAGCACCCCTGCATGAAGCCATAGGCTGGCTCTGCTCATCTTCCTCGGATGGCCTGTGTTGGTGGAGTTTACAGCAGGTCAGATGCTGTGCCTTCTTGAGTCACATAGTGACAGAGGCACTTGCTTACTTGCCAGATTTTCTCTCCCCTATAGCGTCTCTTAAATTTCCACTTTGATTTTCTGGCCAGCTTTTCCTTCTCTGCCCTGTTAGGACGACCTGAGTGTGCTATCTACCCCACTCCCACGTCTGCCTCCTGGCCTGGCAAGGAGCACGCTGACCTTTAGCTCTCAGAGCCGCAGTCTGTCCAGCTCTGAACACAAAAGTCTGTAGTCCAAGTCCACACTGCCCATACTAACTCTGTGGTGCTTTGTCTTGCTGGTCTGTTATTGTAGTGAATGCTGTCTGGGCAAAAGATTTTAGAAAATATACCTATTTTTTAAATAAAATTGTTCCTTCTACTTATAGACCTTTTTGCCACAGTCTCACCATTTATTTTACTCCTTGAAAATAGATGCAGCTAGGATTTTTGTTCTTGAGGTTCCCTTTAAAGTGACTGGAGAAAGACAGGTTTATTCAGAGAGGAACTGAGATTTTTAATGGACTGAATCACCTGCTGGACCTCTGTGTGGTTAATGGGAGGAGGTTAACATGACTAATACGCTAACGTCATCTGGCACCTGAATTCAGGTTGGGCTGAACTATGGGCATGTTTGTTCATGATGCTGTTGGTTCCTACTGGCAGCTATGAGAGATGCCCTGGCTTTGCAAGTGCTTAGCCTAGAAAGGATGGTACTGGAGCACCAGTGCACTGAGAGACACCAAACTTTGGATCCTGCCAGCAGCACTTTCAGGCTGTTATGTACTTCATAAGAATGCAGCTTCGCATCTGCTCCATGCTGGTAAGATTCTGTGCTGTGGGGATTTATCAGCTGGAAAGCTGGGGTGGCCAAGCAGCCTGTGGCTCCCCATTTCCTTTCACAGTCCACACCGAGAAACAAAGGGTCTTCAACCCTGACACCTTGCTGCATATCTGCCAGTTCAGCTGGGCCTCTAAATCAGTTTCTTGCACATCAGTGGGCCACAGCTTGGAGGAAACACGTGGGCACCAAGGAGCAGTGACTGCTGGACCATGCGCACGGGAGTAAGTGAGCATACTGGTGCATGTGAACTCTGAGGGAGCGTGTTTGCAGATACACTTCCCAAAGGAGACTTGCATTCAGGTTCCCCATGCTCTCACCTCAATGATATAGTCTTTTCCATCTTTGCTGTGGACAGCTTTGACAGCGCAGATGTCAAGACCTCCAAACATTTCCGCACAGGCGTCTGCCCAGAGTCTGTACCTGCAGAGACCACAGAGGCATGGCCTAGTATTAGCTGTCATTGGGGTCCGCCAAATACAGCCACCCACCCCACTGCCCATAGGAGCCAAATCAATTCTGGAACTTTTTTTATCACAAGGCATAATTCATATGCTTTGCTGGGTCATTGCCTCCCTCTCTTGCACAGGAGATGGGACAAAATCAAAGTATCTTGCCTAAAGTTTCCCTTCATTTCAGATTGTTTCAATCTTTCCTTCAAAGCCACCTTAAAATGTTTCTTTCCCTCCTTGGTATTTACATCAGATCACCACTTGGTTGTCATTTAGCCAAGCTATAAATATTTAGCTCATTTAATCTCCCAGTAGTGTTGGCCCCTTACCGTTTGTATTGGCTTTGCCTGAAAGCCCTCCATTATGCAGGCGGCTTTCTCCTGATAAGATGTCCTGCCCATTGGGGCTGGAATAGGATCGGAAAGTGAGTGCAGGATTTAGCAGGGAGTAGCCATCCCCTCCCTGATCTGTAACCCAGCGGCTCCTGCCTTTTACAATTTACTCTTTCAATTTCATCCTTTCACAGTCTCCTGCCTCCCTTCTATCCCCTGGGCATTGCTCCTGGCCAGGCGGTCCCATCACATGGACCAGGCACTGCTTTGTCAGAGGGAGCGCTACAGGCTGTATCCCTTTTCTCCAGCCATCCCAGAACGGGAATGTGAGCTGGTACAAACAGGGGGCCAGGCTGGGCGGGTGCCCCCTTAGCTACCCTGGTGTCAGAGGAGGAGAGAAAATGGCATGAGGTGTATTATGGGGGGACCGCTTCCCCCCACTGTGGAAATGAGGAGGGAACGAGGCAGCCTGGGTTTATTTCCTGTGCAGCTGCGCCGCAGTCCCAACCATTTCAATAAAAATAATAATCTCAGAACAGCAGATCTGTAAGCAGGACTATGACAAGATGCGGGGAGGGGAGGGAAGGCCACAGTCTCATGAAAGCACTGACATTTTGCAGACCCCACAGGGACTGGGAAAAGAGCTGTTCTGGCCAAAGGACAAGTTTATGTCCTTGAAGCCAGCCAGAGTCCCCATAGCTTGACAATATAATGATCAACTTGTGCAAACATAATGTCTGCGGGAAGAAGCAAGAGTATGGCTTACATGACCACCAGTTTTCTCTTATCCCTAATGAGGAGACCAAGCACGTTCCCCCCAGCCCCCCCTGAGGAAGAGAGCACCTGAGGAGGAGTCAGCAGCATGAGGAGGAGGAGGAGGAGACCTATGGACCCCATGAGCCAGGCAGGAGGCACTGCCAGCCCCCCCTCCTGCACTGCTGTGCCCCCACACCCAGGGGAACCATCATGGGAGCCACCTCTCTTCCTGAGGGACATCTCCAGGTGTCTGGGTTCAGTAGCCAGGCTCAGGGAATTGCTGCCCCTGCCAGAGACCCCGATAACTACATGTCTTCAACATTGCTGGCCCTAGGTGAGCACTGGGAGGTGTCAGGGCTGCTGGGTTGGAACAGGAGTGCTATGGGACAGAAGGGTGTATTTGTGCATCGGGGTAGCACGTGCGGAGGATTTACTGCCATTTTGCCTAGTATTTCCTGAACATGTCAATGCTTTGGGCTACTCTTCAGTACAGTAGGTACTTCAGGTTGCTCTGACTCACCGGAGCATTCCAGCACACTCCTGCCTTGTTGCATGCACTGATGACCCACAGATTTCAATGGGATTTGTTGCATTTATGGCTGGATAAAATTAGAGTAGTGAATTGTGGTACTTCATCTATAAAATGAACCTTCAAAATGCACTATGGCAGTCTGGCAGGAATCTGGGTTTTAGCCCTACAACACTGCAATGAGGGAATGTCTACCCTTCATCTGTCTAGCTTCAGCTGTGTTATAAAAAACCAGAATGCATAGTGATGTCCAGTTCCCACAGCCCTATTAGGGTCTTGCAGAGTCACCTTCAGCATCTGATTTGGGGCTTGGCTTCGTTTCCCTGTTTCACAGAGCTAAAGGCGCAGAAGGGACCTTAGATGATCACCTGCACCACTCTTGTACCCCAAAGAGGAGACATTTCTCTGATCTGGTCTGAAAGAGGACAAAGACTCCCCATTTCCTCTGGGCAATCCATTTCTGTGCTATGCTATCCTTACTGTTAGGAAACATGAGAAATGTTCAAACGAACCTTTTCTGCTATAATTTAAGCCCATGATTTCTTGCAGTATTGTAGTAGTAATAAAAAGAGTGAGTAATGCCCTATTAAAAGCCTTTTACATATTTGAAGAGCTTGTGCCCTTTAAGTTTTTTCATCTTTAGGATGAAGTGGTGTTCAGGTTCTGGACAGCTTCTTCCAGCTCTGTGACAGCTAATGAAGGAAAGTGAACCTCTGCACTGCAGGCATGGATTTGTTATGCATGAGTCTACACCTCTACTGGAAAAATATCAGTGGTCTGAAAAAGGAGGCAAATGACATAAGCAGTTGTTGCATTCTTTTCTCATAGGCTGATTATGTTTTCTCCTCTGAGCATTCCCTTTATTGTCCTTTGGGCTCTCTCCAGCTCATTGCTATTTTTCTTCAAATACGGTCCCCAAACCTGGACAGAGTCAGAATTAAACATGATCCTGACAAATATGAGGTATAATATAAAAAAAATTTAAATTCACTGGGGATGAGTGCCTATATGTAGGCTATGTGTCCTATAAATCTACAAATAATCTACTTAAAGAAATAAGATGGAGAACAAGTGACTTGACGGCAGTTCTGCAGAATAGGGTTTGGGAGTTACAGCAAAGCGTACGTTGCCATGAGTCAACAGTGTCATGCAGTGGCAATATTAGGAAATATCGCAGTGATTTGAGTATATGGGAGTACCATCTGCAGACTTCAGCCTGTAAGATGCATGAGGCAATTCCTTCTGTTCTGTTCAGCAGTGAGACCTTAGGTAAAACACTGTCCACTTTTGGGAGACTAATGAAAAAAACCACTTTCAACACTTCAACTGACAGACTTTTCCCTCTGTTAAGCGGAAGAAAAACGCTTTTCTGTGTCTGCCTCTCATTAGTAATGTACTTAGAATAACTTCTCGTTACTTCTTGTTTTGTGCTATGACCTTTCTGATTTTATCCCTACATGTTTGTGCTCGTGTGCTTGACCTTAGTATGCTGGTCTTGTTTCCTGTGGCTACATTCACTAAAGATCACTAATGATTTAGCAATGTTGATCTCTAGCTGTACTTCCAGTATGTTCTCCAAAATAGGACAGTTTGCCTTTGTGCCCTGAGTATTTTTTTAAGGAAACACTTGGTCTTTTAAACTTCTTTATCCAGCCTCCCAGGAGACCTCACTTACCAGTTCTCTCAATTAACCGAAGTACAAAATACAATTCCTCCCTTCTAACCCAAGAATAGCTAATACTGTCCTGAAACCCTCTTCCTTACCTCTCTGTCATTGCAATCTGTTCTAGCATCGCGGAACCTGTGTTTGCCTTCCAGTTTCCAGAGATGGACGTCCTCCTAGGAAAACAAACCAAAAACATAACATGAACATGAAAATACACTCCTGCCCCATCCTCCCTCATACCTTAGTCCTCATTCTTGACTCAGTGCTTGTACAGGAGGAGATGAGGCGAGGTGCTTCCTCACAGAAGCCTTTCCAAATCCTACCTCAACAACACTCCATACACTCCATACAGGATGTGTTGTTCAGACTCATGAAAGACTGAATGAGGAGTTAGACAGGGAAACCTCCAAGGAACCGTGAGCACACATCAACCTCTGTGAGTACTTTCTTTCTTTATATATAAGTCTCAGGAGAGCTGAAATGTCTGTAGAAGATTGCTGGGATAATCACCCTTGTGTTCTGCATCCTCCATCTGTGGAAGAGCAACTCTCCAGGTAAACATCTGCCTGAGCAGCTTCACAAATGTCAGCTATGACATTGTGGCTCTCCCTAACTTCAATTGTACTGGTGTCATAGAAAATATGATTATACCCTCTTTTCACTGACTTTTCATTGACCTGTCTGTTGCTCACTGTATCTGGACTTGGAGAATTTATAATTGCAAAGTGGTTGGAGTCTCATTAGCTGCAACTGTTAGTTTTAGGCCAGAAACTGTTAGTTAGACCAGAAAAGGTCCTGTTGCTGGCAAATCCTGGGTTTCATCATCATCCATCAAGGGGTGAAAAAATTTCCTTTTCTTGACCTTAGGCGCAGGGCAGGCCTTGGACAGCCTGCTGTGACAACATTGTGCAGATAACCCTGGCATAGTGTACAAGCTAGGACAAGCCAACAAGCTGACAGGATACATCCAGGAAGCATCTCCATGGTAAAGGAGAATTAGGTAGAGATTTAGGAGGGGAGTATGAGGTGTGATCCAGCACTTCAACGTGAGGTTATGGGAAGCCTCCATGCCAGTTCTCTCACCTTTTCAACATGATGTTTTTCAGTTCTGCAATGGGAAGAACCATTCTTTATTAACATTTAGGCTCAGAAAATTGCCCTGCAGTGGCAGATGGCATCCAAAATTCCATTAGTACTGATGACAACTCCTGGAGTCTGGTTAGTGACAAGATGATTGGATATCAGTGTTTAGAAAATGTACCTGGCATACCAAGTGTAAGCAGCTGTGTTGTGCCTAAGAAAACCAAACCACGGATAGACAGTTTTGCAAGGAAATTTGATGTGGGAAAGCATCCAAAATAAGGACTCTGCTCTGGCCATTAGGCTGATTGGTTTGTCTTGTTTATACCTACCCATGCCCAGCCAATATTGGGCATAAGATGTAAAATATTTCTCTCAGCTGTATCCCTAACTTTCCTGTTAGGCAACTTGGCTAGTTTTAATTGGAAAAGCTTTATTTGAACCTCTCCAGACCAGTCACCAAATTCCTACATCACAGCCTCTGTCAAGATCACTCTTTTCCAAGCATGTCTGAGCAGTTCAGGTGTCAAGTGTGCCACCAAATTCTTTTTTTTCTTTCCTGTTTTGTTTTCAGCCTGAGGTGGAAAAGGAGACTGAAAAC
>NW_009258549.1:243735-309940 GCF_000687185.1 Egretta garzetta
TCCCTAAGGATGCCCTGCCTCAAACCCCCTTTCTCTCAGGGACTCAAAGTCAAAGTGCTTCCAATCATCCTAAACCATCATAGGCTGTTGGTATCCTATATTCACCATCTCACAGCTGGGCCATTTCGGTCTAAAAGTAGCTGTAGTTTACACACAGTTGAAGTTGTAGCCCCTGCAGAGCATATTGAAGTGCATTTGAGGCAACAAAATAAGAAGTCACATGCATGAAACTAGAAAGGAAAGGATATTACCCTCTTACTAAAAGCTGATGGCAAGGAATATCCCACCCCTGAAAATCAGCAGCTGCTGGCTTCATGCAAAGTGAGTATTTCGTGAGTCTTAACTGGAAGTGATCCCGTTGCTTGTCCCCAGTTGGGGCAAGGGTGGAAGTATAATTTCTGCCCCAATTTCCCCTGCCACGTGAAGATTATTTGTGTTTTCTCTTCACCAGTATTACAATGACAGCCAAATACATTCGGTGGAATTTTAGGCATGTATCACATGCTGCTTATCTGCTGTTTTGAGACTGGCCCAAGGCATGGGCTAAGTAGGTGTTTGTTAGTCGTGTAAATCTGGAGTCACTGCGCTGAAATCAATGGGAAACTGAACTCGAGCCTTGGGTCACGGGCTGGAAGGAAGTGCATGGAACATCTGGGGCAGGGAGGAATGCATGAGTCACCCTGCAGCATCCTCCCTCTGGCAGATGCTTGGTGCAAAGTAAACATATTCTGGAGAATTGCGCTACGCAGTCTTTTCCAGAAGGAAGGGGGCTTTTACAGTCTATATGTGTGGGTGAAGGTATAAAAATGCTGGGTAGATTCCATGGCTCACAGATCAAAGCCGTTCACTTAGCATGACTCTACTGCAGATGCGGTAATTGCCTTTAAGGCTGAGATTTGCCAGTGTGACTAATGATTTTGAGTTTTCTATTTGAGACACCAGTGAGAACTCTGATATTTTGGGTGCTTTTACGTCTGTCCTTGGACATAGTAGGGACTTATTTATACTGTAGAAATAACCTTCTATTCTGTCTGATGCTGGGACAGAAGGAACAGCCCCCAACGGGACTGACTATACCACTCTCACAAGCTCACGTCTGTGAATGGCTCTCTCAATATAAGTCAACCTTCTGGGTTAACAAGTCGCTGGGTGAATTTTGCTGTTTGCTTTCTTTGCTAATAAGCTTCATTTCTCATTAAGGTGTTTCCTGTTCATGGCTGTTTTCATGTGAAAACATTTTTCATTTAGCAAACAATTGTTTGCGCGGCTATATTCCCAAGTGGGATTAGCTCTTAGTGTGACTGCTTTCTTTCCTCAATCATCTGGTATTATTTCTGATGCCGGTCTGGATGAGTGCGTGGTGAGTGCGAATAATAAATGGGGAGAGGATACGCTCAGGCAAACTGGGCCTTTGTTTCACTTAGAGGCAGGCTGGGAGCAGGCTCTGGAGCCAAGGCTGGGTAGGTTGGCAGGAACAGGGAATTTTAATTGATATTCTAAACCTTCCTTCCTTTGGCCAATTTGCGCCAGACTCCCTGAGATGTTAATGTAATATTAGGCAACTGTGCTATTGTTGACCTGATCAGATTTAAAACAAATTTTCTTTCATTTTGTTCCTGTGAAGTAGCCGAGTGTCCCACAAGTCCTTCCCATGAAGAATGCCATTCAGTCATTATCTAGTTTGCTGAAATACCTCTGTGCTAAGGATCCAACTGGGAATTTTAGGCAGCTATAGCTGAAAAATATGTGATCGTGTACATTCGATTATCTTATTCAACTATGTTTCGCCAGAACTATGACCTGGGGGTTTGTAAACACGGGCCCAAAACTCAGTGTTGTGAGTGTTAGGTAACATAAGAAATTTATCTGGTGACCTGAAGAATGTGCTGCTGGAGCTGTCTACTTGTCCAGAATTTTGTGGCTGGATAAGGAGCTTCTGGAGAAGCTGTGCTATTTGGTTTTTCTCATCTGCTGGTTTGCAGTAAGAAGAAACAGGTGTCTTACTGACTCATGTGGTTACATCTTTAATTGAGCTTGACGACTAGTGAAGTTTGGCTGAACGCTTTTTAATGTTTTTGAACATACCAGTGTTGGGGGTTGCCTTCATGCCACCTCCCTCACTACCCCACAGGGCAGGGAGGAGCTTTGGGGCACCCACAGAAATGTCTCTCTTTCTGCTTTCCCTCCTTTGTACGCTTCAAGGAGCACACATGCAAAATGGACACGGAAACCCTGCATGCTGGCCGGGCTGAGGTCATTCATACCTGGTGCTGTGTGCTCCTCATGCCCTTATGTGATTGTGGTGCTGTGTTCTCCGGCTGGGGAAAGGATGGGGTGTTGCTATGGGTTGGACACTGTAGGTTTCCAGGAGTTGCAGCTGGCTCAATCTTTTTTATTGTTTGCCCCAGGTTGAAAGGGACCAGGTTCAGTTTGTACTAGAGGGTACTGGGAGCTGGAGGATTTTGCTGGGAAAGATGAGCCCTTCGACAACAGGAGGGAGAGGTGATATGTGATGGCAGAGCACAGTTGTAACAGTGGGAACTAGCTGAATCTCAGAAACAGGTAGAAAGAGATTTACCTTCCAGAAACAAGGAGCTGATGGTGAGTAATGGAGAAGATGATCGGTGGATGAGGGATCTGGGTTCAGAGGTGGGAGGAGAACAGCAGGGCTATTCTTCAAGGAAGTTAAGTCAGCTTCCTACTCCTGCCCGGAGCAGACACCGACTGAATCACATCCACAGCACTGTCTCCCCCCCGTCTCGCTCCAGCATAGCCATGCACTCACATGTAAGCCTTGTAGTTGCTGCCAATTTTCTGGATTCGGATGTCGTACTTGGAGTCAATGAACGGCTCGGTGGTGGCGTAGGTTTTGGCCATGGCTACTATGCTGGCCATGTCCCGGAAGTCGTGCTGGTTCTCAACCTTGACCTTGATTGCCAAAATCCAGCGAAAAGGTGACAAGAGCAAAAAGAACAGGAATACTTTGTGAGCAGAAGTCACCTCTGTGCCTGAATAGCACAACATCAGTTAAAAACCACACAGATGGAGTTGAGGACAGAGCAGGGATTGTGTGATTTAAAGAGAGAATTTCCCCAAACCAACCCAGCCCAGAGCAAATCAACCCCTTTCTCCTTCCTCTTGCACAAGCCCTGGTAAACCTGGCACCAAGGAGACAGCTAGACCTTTGCCCAGATGGCTCTTGCTAATGCTCTTTGCTTTTATGATGCTTCAGAAAAATATTTGATCTCTTAAGGGGCATTACTGCATTCAAACATTGGAACTGCTATTTCCCATGTTGGGATGGATGAACACGGAGTATTTTGAGTGGTCAGGAAATAGAAACCAATGCCAGGAAATCAAGAAGAGAGCTGGTTGTCTGCCACCTCTAGGCTTCAGTTCCCTGGCATTTCACATTACCCCCCCCTCCAGACTTTCTTTGAGGAGCAGTGCAGGTCTCCTGGCTGGAAGCAAGCTCTGATGGAAAAGGATGCCTCTAGGGAAGCCTGTGATTCTTGGGGAGATTTGTGTGAGATTTGGGCACCTGTGTGGTACAGCTGGTTGGGTGTTAGACTTGAGTTGTACTTGGAAATGAGAGGGCAGCGGCCTATGAGCTGGAGATTTTCTGAGAAGCTGGCTTTTCACAGATTTGTATTCGGTTATGAGAAATGCTCTGATTCTTATAAAAAAAAAAAAAAAAAGAAGAAAGAAGGACCAAAAGAGTGGAAGCTCTAATGATATCATCAAATCTCTGCAAAAGCTTATTGGTTTGGGAGAGGAAAACTGAACAAGCAGGTAGTGAGAACATAGTGGACAACTTCACCTCACTCTTACTATCAACCCTGGCCTTTAGTCTATTGGCAAAAAACTACTTGGTGCATCAAACCCGTGCGATTCTTGTTCCTTAGAACAGGATGGATGCAGGAAGGGTGGGTTAATTGGCAGAAAAAAGACCAACATTGTGTGAAAAGGGTGAGCAAGTGAGTGACTTTATTACCTACACTTTTTACTTTGGTAACACTTTGAGACCACAGCTGGGGATTGCAGCCCCGCTTTGCAAAGTGTCTACTTGCTCGTGACAACTGGTCAGCCTCTGCCCCAGAAGAGTTTCCCAGTTGTGTCAGTGTGTGTGTTAAAGGAGGGTGATGCTAGACTATGTGGAGCCGTCTGAAGGAAACGCGTGTGATGGTATTTGGTGTTTCTTCGCAAAGAACAAACAAGTGGCTTTACATATCTGCCTTCAACCATGAGAGGGCAGGAGCCATCTTCACTAGAGGACAGAGGACAAGCTTGTTTCTAACCTGTTCTATTCTGTTTAGACTTTTTTTAATAAGCACCAGCCTTAACAGAAGCCAAAGATATAGCCACATCCTGGTGTGGAAAAGCTCTTGAGAACTGGACAGGTTGTGGGGAAGGTGAAAAGTGCAACTAGTTTGACCTGTGACCATTTCGAGATGCCTGAATAATAAGAAAAAAGGCCTGGTGTTTGCTTCTCCTTTTGCTGAATGCCACATACCCCTAGTCCTCCTCCCTTTTGCTATGGTGAGGGCTGTGCACTCACTATTCAGGGACTGCTGAGAAAGGCAGCAGAGGAAGACGACAGTCGCCTGTGGGGTGGGAAGGTAGAAAAAAAAAAAGGAAATAACAAACACAAAGGGGAAATGTAAAGGCAACCATTGCACGTCATCCAGGAGGAGCAGCCTTGCTCTGGGCTGTGTTGTTCCCCTCTATGTCTGAGTGGGGTTGCATGTGGTGCCGGCTGTTCCTGGTGCAGCAGGGCAGGGGGTGAGGTGGTGGGAAAGCCCTGGAGGTGGCGGGGGGAGTGGGAGAGGGAAGCACCGCAGCTGGGGGGAGCCCCCAGCCTGGGCACAGCTTACAAAATCCCGGGGAAGCAGGGTTTGCTGCATCAAGGCTGGGTATTTTTGCTGCACTGATAAGAGCAGCACTGGGCTGAATGACATCAAGTGAGAGAGTCCCACCCAGATGAGACGATTGCAGGAGGGACGGCATGGGCGGGCAACGCACGGTGTTACGACATATTCTCCCAGACCCTTTTGGCAATGGGAAAAAACAAAAGCCATTATATAATGACCTACTTGGAACAAGGACATTTGTGGGATCTGAAACAAAGTGCTGTGCTTGTGCAACAGATGTCTTTGGGCCCCGGCTGAAACGTTTGCATTCCCAGCCCAGGAACATTTGTCCCAGAGGCAGAGGAAGGGATGCTGCTTCCCTCTCCAGATTGAATTAGACCATATTGTTATTGCTAGAAAGGAGCTGTATGCTTGTCTTGTTAAATGGGATTTTTCCTCAAAAATACAGCGTGCTATGGAAAGGAAGGGTCCATTTCTTCCTCCTCCCTGTCACCCCCTCCTTATCAGGAGAGAGGGAAAGCACTTGAAGGTGTTTTCTCCAATGGGCCTGAGGATTTTTGGCTGGGTAAATAGCTAAAGAAGGGGGGACTCAATGCGGACACAAAGTAAGAAAAGAAAAACAAAGAAGATGACTCCCACAGTGCTACACAGTCCTCAGGAAACAGCACTGCCATATTCCCTGGCCCATGCCAGAGCCCTTCCCACAGACTTTTCAGAGAAAGCATCTCACAGAGGTCCCCTTTTAGGAGATCATGGCCTTATTTCCCACCAGGCATCAAAATAATCACCACACCAAAGCTGAAATCTGAGCCACCGTTTGTTAATCGCTAGAGCCGGCCAAATTTGACAAAATAACAGAAGTGTCCTGGGTTCACGCTGGCTTAGTCCAGCGTATGGTTATTACTTCATAAACAGGAAGCACTCAAGTTACAGTCAAATTAGATTTATTTTCCTGCCTTATCTATCAAGTCCACCATTTTATTAGCTTTCTACTTTTAAATTTTTTATAATTCATTTCCTCCTGCCTTGTAACCCTTTTACATGTCAATAAAATATCCATTCTCCTAACAGGAGAAAAAACCCTAGAGATAACCAAAGCCAGGGTGGATGTGGTGTGATGCCAGAAGGCATTATTTAAGAAGGGACTATTAAAAATCATACTAGAGCAAACAGTTACCAATTTACCTAATAAGGGATAAATCTGTCTTCTAAAATGGCAGGTTGGCCAATGCATGAAACTGAGAAAAGAAGTTGGAAAGAGATCAACAGGAAGCCATTTTTCTCTCTTTCTTTTTATTTTTTCCCAACCTTCTTAGGATGAATGCAATATCCCATTAGCTGCATAGAGGAGTGCAAACAGCGAGTGCAAACACAGCCCCTGCCCTGTCGGCCTGTTTGCTTAGCTGTGCTGCCTGTTTGAGCAGCAATAGACTCATTTTGGAGCCATCGGCTGCTGTTTGCTGTAGTGTTTTAGTGACCTGTTGTGAAGAGTTTGGGCCAGTGTGTTGACAAATGCCTTTTCTGAGTAAGAAATCTCCCCGGGAGAGTCCCTGCTTCCCTTCTGGCTCTCTTCTCTAACTTGGGCACCGGCCGTGCCCTAGCACGCTCCCTGTCGCTGCAGTGGGGACGGGAGGCTGGCTGCACCCCTGGGGACATGCTCACAGATGTGACCATCCCTTTGCCCAGCAGTGGCATCTCAGAAGCTGATACTACGAGACCTGCAGTGGGTGCCTGTTCCCATCCTGAACCTGCCCAAGAGGCACTGATCTTGCTGCCCTTGGCTGGAAAGTGGTCCAAGGGACAGATCAGGAACAAACACTTTTGCCCCCTCCCTGCTGTGGACCTTCTTTTGAGGCCTTTCTGCAAGACAGGATTTTGGAGACTGGGTCCTGGCAATTTTAAAAACCCACTGTGGATATTTCCCAGGCAGTCTGAGCCACCCCTGAGACCTGCGTGAGCACAGGCTCCTGCAATGAGGGTCCTGGGCAGAAATTTCTGCTTCCACTGTCTCATAATTCCTGAATCTATTGCCTCTTGTATATCCTAGATGTTTCTGGACACCAGGGTCCCAGGGCTACAGCAGTCCTCTCTCATCTTTAGCCTAAGCACTACAAGGTATTGCCTCACAGTCCCCTTTTTCTTTCATTAGTTACGTGGCTGCATGAAAAAATAGCCTACATGGTATAATTATAGTAGTCTGCTAGGGCTGCCCTAGCCTTGCCTCTCTGAGTGTCATCCAGAGTTAACTCTACCTCACAGGTTAAACCCACACCACTTTGGAGATGGCTTGCAGAAGCAGTTTCTGCATCCAAACTAGGGTTAGAGGCAAGTTCAGCTGGAAGGTAAGTGTCCAAGGCTGAGCCAGGGCCGGCCTTGGCAATGTGGTGTTTAACTGAGTCTTGGTAGGCTTGGGAAAATATGTGAGTGTTTTCCTCCAGAGGAACTGGCATGGCCACACAAAGCTTGTGATTTTTCATCCGTCTTGACCTGCGCTTAGCCTTTCTGTAGTGACTTTGCCATTTTGGGACAGTGGGTCTTCAGGAATGGTTCTGCACAGAGGGTTTCCTGAGCCTCTCCTTCCCTCTAGCCCAAATTATACTCCCTTTCTCAGAAAACACCTGACCCAACCGACACACATTCAATTTAGGCCTAATTTTGACCCACCTCAAAATAAGAAATACACAATAAAGTCTGCATTTCCTTATTATCCTCACACTGAAGTTCTCCAGATGTTATGCTGCCTTTAATGCATTAAGCCTTATAATCCCTACTAACTTTCTAATGAAGAGCTGCTCTCAGCCCCAGGTCTTGGCAGCTTTGGTCCCCAGTGCCCTGGATCAGACACCCTTTTCTGCGTCCAGCAAAAGGTTCCAGACTGATGTGCAAGAAACAGGGATGCTTTTGCTATTTTCAAGACGGGTGGTACCTCCTCACTCATGAGTCAGTGGGAACACAGCAATTGGGCTGCGCTGTTGTGAATGTTGCATGTCAAGTTATTATTTGTTCTCTGTAAAAGAAAATATTTGTTCCTTGACAAACCAAGGCAGCCCTTTCCCCTTCCTTTCCTCTTTAGCACACTGGATTTTCAAAGCTCTTGCTTTTGGAACATTCTATTTCCAGTCCCGAGAGAGACAAGGTGACGAGCTGTCCTTCCTGATAAAAAGCTTGCAGTATTTTTACATTACAGAGTAGCTCTGTTTAGTTTGTGCTATATTTATACCAGAGGGAAAAAAAAAAGGAGAGAAGTCTTTCCCATCCAGTAAGAGAGAAAATAACTCTGACCACATTATTATGAACAACAAGTTTTTCTTCTACAATGTAATAAATTCATCTGAGCCAGGATTTGTACTGGGGAGGTGTTTTCATAATTATGGGGCAGGAGGGGACAGGAGGTGACTCTTAAACTGGCCTAATTACAGAGGTCTAAAAATAAAGTAAGAGTAGCAATATATATATATATATATTTATTAAATTCATATAAATATATATAAAGCTACACTAACAGATACTATTTTTCCTCTCCCTGCAGATCTGGCAGTTGTTTCCTTCTCATGATCTGATCAGGAAGAGGTGAGGAGGCTCTTTGAGTGAATTTGCAGTGCTGGGTTCTTTTCCTAGGGCACTTTAGGGTCATGTTAGCTCACAAATGGCAGATACTAACACACTCAGAGCTGTAGTCTTTTCCATGGGCTCTGGCATTATGAGATCCGGAGTCAGGAAGAAGCTTTATTCCTTTCTCACTGTAGTGCTCACCCTATTCAACAGAAACCCCTATGTGGGGACATGTTTGGGGTAGGTAGGCTCAAACTGCACAATGCTTAAAAATGCCTTGACCTTTAGGAACTGCCAGGTGAATAACAGTTCAGTTCTGCGCAGGCAAGGATATCTCCTCTCAGGTGTCCATCCATGGCTTCCCTGGAAGACTCCTTGAGTACTGTTGACCCCATGAGCCGGGGCAACCTAAATACAATATGAGAAAGGTCCTTCTTTGCTGACCTCAATGTAAACCATTGTTTGAACAATATTTTTACAGGTACTGTATTTGTGTCGATACTGTAATGGACCAGCAGCACACAGAGCACTTGTTATGATCTTCCAGTGCCAGCAAGGTATAGACTGACTCCAAATTTTGGAAAAGGGATAATGATGGTCATGGGAGAGGATGAGGGGCATATGTCCTGCTTTTAGATGAGAAGATTGTCTGAGGCTTCTTTGTCTCTCTGGGTGAAGGCTATTCCTGATGTCTCTGCTCAAGTTAACAGAGAGGCTGTTGTTTCTGTATTTCTCAATGGAAATTTCAGAAGATGCCTTTTATTTCAAATTTGTTTTTCTTCATCTCCACCTGCACCTTCCATGCATGCATTATTTGGCAAGAGCCCTTCTATCACTCACTGTATACTGCCACCCCTTTTTGTTCTGACCTTGAATACTAACTGTTCCTCTTCCAAGCTGAAGACAGTCAATAGAGCCATTTTCTTACAAGTCCTAACACAGTTATTTTTCATTTTAGCTTTGGGGATCCTCTGTTCAGCCCTCTGATTAAAAAATGTGGTGAGTGAATTTTGTGAAAATGTGTGAAAACATTGTGAAAACAAAGGATATGTGAAAATGAAAGCTTGACTATTATAATTATGCTCTTTCTAGCCATTATTGCAAAATAATAAACACTCAGCACTTCTTATAGTGCCAAGAGCCTTATGAACATGAATTAGCAATAAGTATCAGGTGATCATTATAATCCCTCTGGTCTGTAACACAGAGAAACTGAAGAAGAACTGTGAAATGACACAAATCTCCCTGCAAGTCAATGGTGGAGCTCTTTGGGGAAGAAGCCTTTTCCGTGTCTGGAGTTTTTCTGGCTCCTGGCCACTGCCTCAGTACAACTAAAGAATAACTGTGTCTGGACTTCCCAGCTTTGCTCATTCTTCTAAGTCTTGGTGCTTCCCTTTACATGTGATTTTACTATTAATAACAAGAAAAATGTAAGTACTTCCTTGACAATTTCTGCTGGTAATGAGATTGTAATCTGAATGCTCACATCCTTTGAAGCACCCATTACAGGTACAAGTACATGGCTTACTGTCTTGGCATTGTTTATTGTAGTACTTACTATTTTTAATACTCACATGTGTACTTTGGCTAATAGGTTGGTTATTTTATCCTTTGTTTCTTCAGATACTGCTTTTGTATAAAACATGACCCAATGCAGGTGCTTTATTAACAGTTACTTTCTTACACTCATCTAAACCAAAAGCAAACCTCTCTCTTTTCATATGACATATTTTACAGCTAAAGACCTGCTATTTCCTGCTGTCATCTCTACTTCTGAAGACCAATGCAAATAAATCCTTTAGCTCTCTGTAATCTCCTTATCATCACTGATTATTGCTTTTACATTATGATGGTTAAAACCACCATTATGTCTCCTGGACACTTCCCTCTTCTGAATTACTTAACTGGATGTTTGATTGTTTTACCTATAGGTGTTACTTTCCTAGTAGGCTCATAGTTCTGCTTATCATCTGTGTTACTCCAACATTGTGGTTTCTTTCTGTCAGCCCCACCTAGGCTTGAACCCTATTGTCTTAAAAACAAATTCCCATTACTTGTCTTTTAAACCAACTGACTTGTTCTTTATTTTATTCTCATTTTCTCTCTCCTCTTTTTGCTCTATGCAATGCAATGCAATGGGACTTCAAGAAGACTAATTTAATCAGTCTCAACTTCCCTTCAGGCTGCTTGTGGCTGGAGAAGGGCCCAAACTAAAACCATAAAGTCAACTACTCTTCCTTCCTGTACCTTCCCCATCTACTGAACACAGCAGTGTTGAAATTCTGTGCCCAAATCCACATCCAGACTTTGCTAGTAATCCCTAATTTCATAATGGACTAAAGTAAACTTGGCTTCAGACCAACTCTTTCTTCTAAGATGCTGGCTGTCAGCCTATCTTCATCTGGAATGACTTCCTACGTAACCCCCTTGTACCACTGAACACAATTGTGCTTGGAGTTTGAATAGAAACCCTCTTCCCTTATAACTTGTGACAGAAAAAACCCAACATCATTAAAGAATGAAATGGGAGGGAAAATGAGAGATGGACGAAGATGTGATGTCCAGTGCAGAAAACAGCAGCTGAATATTCTGTTGAGAGTTTTGCTGGAACCACTGTTAAGGTTGAGGTACTTTTCTCTGATTCCGCCCTCATTTCTGTAGCCACCAAGGGTCCTTTGTGCACAAGAAAGACACGTGAAGCCCTCCCTACATTACAGATGAAATTGCAGAGCAGTCAGAGAGATCCAGGATTGCAAGGTCTCAAGGAACTTGAAACCTTTCCTCGGGGAGAGGTTTCTTCCTCCTGGTTTGTCCTGGTTGGATTTTGCTAATGAAATCTTTCCTAGGGACATGTTCAGTGGCTCGTTATACAAGCAGGTCTAGGCTCTCTGCATATATTCTAATTCAATGACACCTCTGCCTGTTTAACATACGAAGCACCAATATTTTAACAAACATTTCCTGCTTATTTAAATGTTTGTTCTTTGATGCTAAAAGCCAACTCCACCACTGGCCCAGGGATCTGAGCCCACTTCCTCTCTGGCAGCTACCATCCAGACAAGGGGAACACTGCAACCAAAGCAAGAAAGATTATGAGAGCTTCCATGTGCAATCCAGGCAGGCAGAAAGGACTTCTGTTTCCAAAGCGTGAGCAAACAAACTGTACCTAGTTTAAGTTTGGCGTACCTATATATAATTTTCAGTCAAAGAGTGAGGCTGGGAGAAGGTCGGTCTGTCCTAGGGAAGCACCGTGACAGAGGTATCGGTTCTGAAGGTCATGTACCACCCATTTGGATTCAGAGGTGATGCATCAGAATTTCCTACTTCTGAACAAATCAAGTTTTAGGCAGGTAGGGGATGCTTTTTTAAAAGGTATATCCAAGAAAGAGGAGGCTAAAGTGCAGCAGCAATGTGCTGGTGATGCCTCACAGAAAGGGGAGCCCAGCCACCCCAAGAAACAGGGGCTGCTAATTCACTGGGGGAATAAAGATCCCAGAGAGCCTGGGAAAAACAAACAGGTCCTTCTGGGGAGTGAACTGTTTTTCAGGATTCCTTGGCAGGCAACCAGCCACTCTGCTTTGTAAGGTCTTGTTCTTCCTTGCAAGGAGGAAAAAAATAACTGAAGGGCTCCCGTTTTATTGAATAAGGTCATCATAATGCGCTCGAAAAGACCAGTGCTGCTACTCCTCATTGTGAGAGCTATGGGGTGTAGCTGCACATTACAGGTGCTTGAATAAACAACACTACCACTTTCAGGAGGGCAGAAAGTATATAAAAGACGAGCCTAATGACTTCAGCCCAGGCAGATTTTCCCCCACTCTTCACAACCCCCCTCCCCGCACCCCAGACAGTCTCCAACCCAATACCGCTGCCTGTCTCCGAGTGCGTGACAGCAGAAAAAGGCCTTTTCTCTCTCACAGGAACAGCCAGTGCAACCCAGATAGGCTGTGGGGAGGTTTAACCCCTTCACTGGCTGGGCACATGCTGTGTACAATCACACAAATACTGGGCCACATATATATCTGTTTCCTGAGCTATGTGTATTTTCAGTTTTACTTACCTTCCCCATTCCAGCATGCGCGTGTCCCAGCTTGACCACTACAGGGAAATTGGGAGTTGTGAGCTGAAAGACAAAAGAAGGAGCTCCTCATTAGTATTTCTTCCCAGCCATTGAATTTGAAATAGTTTACTCTTATTTAGTAGCTTTTATCCCCTTCCTGGATGATGGGAGGATAAAAAGGTCAAATAAAGATTGTCCAGGTGGTAGGACAACAAGCAAATAGCTCTTCACTGGGACCCATATGATGAGAAATGGAGGCTAGGCAGAATTCCTCAGATCTGGCCCACTTTTGCTACCTGATAGCAATAACCTCTAAAACCTTCATATTTTTTCTCATTGCTTTTCCCACCCTGTATGTGTGGATGTGTGTACAGTCATATGCATGTTAAAAAAGCTGCACTGGCAAGCTTGAATAAGTAAATACTTTCAGATGCTGAAAACATCTGAATTGTGAGAAAGGCAAGGGTTGTTTGGCTTTTTCCATACAGACTGCTTGGCCTTTAAAGTGAGTGTGAGCAGTCCCTCAGCAGCTCCCATTCCCCTCCTTGTCAGCAGTGGTGGGGGCAAGGAGAGAGGGAACAGGGGCCAATCCTTGGGTACAATTCACAAAGTCCATCTATTCATAAAGACTCTTCCTCTCTTCTCTAACTTCAGGGGTGGGTATAGGGAATAGAAGAGAACAAAGAAGGGTTGGGATCAGCAATAAAAATAGAAAAAATTATGTCATGTCTTCTCCCTGGCTTGTGTGGTGTTTACATTGGGCAGAGTCCTGCCATCTGAGCCATGCAAGTGCATCTTAACGCACATGTGGGATTTTACTTGGAGAACTGCAAGTATCTTCTCTGTCTTCTATTCCCCAGTTTCACATTCATGCAAGGAATCACTTGGAGTGATCGGCTGAGAGCTGGGTGACTGGACTGGTAGGAAGTGCACATGCTGGGAGTAGCCAGGATGTATACAGCACACCTCCCCTACGTACCGGTTGGTCCATTTCTACACCTTTGCTTGACATCCCTGTGTTCTTCATCTTGTCCTGTGCTCCTGATTCTTGTGAACTAAATGCTATCCATTCAGTATATAACCTGTTATTTTTTATTGCATATTTGATTTTCTTTAATAGGAATTCTTTTAAGAGACACTTTTTTCTTTACCTAAGTGCCTGAAGTGATTAACTTTATTCATTAAGCAGTTAACTGGGAGATCTGGCAATGGGAGGGAGTTGAATTTTGACAGATAAATGGCTGTCCTATTTATTTAAGTTTGAGAATAGATAAACAAATTGTTCTTGTGCTAATTACCAATTGTCTGTATGGACAGGCAGGCGCTACGCCCTAAAGATAGAATGGTGCTGCAGTCTCCATCTGTGGCAGCTTGCTATAAATAACAAAATTAGTAATGAACACTGGTATCTTCTGCTATTCAGCTGCTTATGTAAAGAAATGTCACAGGAGAGGGGAACAGTGCATCATGTTCTCAACCTGTGTCACTTGCGAGGACCTTCTTCAGACAGAAAGCTGAAGGATCCTTTTTGGACTGCAGAAGGGCATACAACTGCAATAAATCACAGCCCTGGCACAGGCAGGGACCAGAAGAGGCAAGAAGAAGAAGAGGCAAGAGGTTGTGATAGGTGGCCATCCTGAAGCCCCATAGTTAAGCCTATGTCCAGGCACATGAGTTTGTGCTCTGCTTCCCCTTTGCCTCTCTAATTCATTGTAAGAGCCTGAAACTTAATTTGCTGCCGGCATAAATGAATCAAATGGAGGCCTGCACCTGAGGCTTGCTGAAGATAGGGCTATGGATGGACTGCACCAGACATTTACTGCTGGAAGATGAAAAGCAACCTCGTAGTTAGGGCACCCACCTGCTCAGGCTCTGGGAGACCTGGCTCGCTTCCCAGCTCTGTCATCCGTGCCCCATGCACCCTGCTTGAGCCAAAGTGCTTGCAAGCCCCGGCCTCTGTCCCCTGTTTGTGAGCGGAGGTGGCAGCTGTTCCTACTGCACAGGAAAAGCAAGCTGCACGCTGCGAGCCGGCCTGATACCCTGGCAAGGAGGCCAAAGAAGTGTGTGGGATAGATAATGTTCTATCACCAGCTCAAAGCAGCCGGAGGCAGGAAGCGATGTCTCTGCTGCCCCGTTTGTGTACCCTACCTGCAGGTTTTGCTGAGGGAGCCTGGCTCGAGCATGGAGCCCGGGAGTGGGAAGCATCTGTTTTCCTGTGTACATGCAAAGAAAGTTTGGGATCCAGTAAACAACATAAGTTTACTGCTGGCCTGGAAGAAACCACCGGCAATGACAACGCTCTGCTCAAACATCTCCCTTTCGCTTTGCTTCTTGGAAATGTGAACTCAGCTTTCTTGGTAAGGCCTGGCCTCATCCTGCATAGGGGTGACCAGCTGGTGTCAGAGCCCACTGGAGTCACAAGCCACTTGGGCTGGCCATAGTGCCTGGGGCTTGGGGTGAAACAGATCCAGACTCCGACTATGCAGCAGCCTTGCTGGGAAAGCTGCAGCTCCAGAGAAACACTGATGTGTGGTTTGCCAGGAGTCTGCTTCTGCCACTGAAACCCCACTGAATTTCCATGTACGTGAACCTGCCTTATGGGGGAACCAAGGAGAGAGAGCAGCACATACACTTAGCTGCCTTATATAATGGGTTTATCTAGTGACAACGGAGTGCCCTTAGTCTGTGCTGAAGTTAAGTGGTGTCAAAGGCTCCCAGGAGTTCACAGGACTAAAGCAACCAGAGTCCACAACCACCCGATAATGGAGCTAGGAAGCCCTTGCTGGAGTGGTGGGAATAGGCTGAACTCCACCGCAGTCAAGGGAGATATTGCCAGCTTCCACCAGAGTCTTATTGGGACCCGAGTCCCACTTCTGTTGCTAATAAGGTGGCCAGCCAGCATACTTGGCAAGCACCCAGATGGATAGGGAAGCCGAAGGAAGGGAGAATGCATTATACACGCCACTATGAGGCAATTCACACACATACATGGTGAGAAGATCTGGGCTGGCCACAGCCGCCGCAAGGGCAGACCCCTGAGATGGGTATTTACACATACTTAGTCATAGATTTTCTGGGAAAGAAGATGATTATAATCAAAAGATAGCACCAAAATTTAATAAGAAAAGCATGTTTTTACTGAAATCATGCAAAGAAATATGTGTCTGCCTTTCTATGTGTTTGTTTATGTGTCGTAAGGGCTCTTTTTTCTTGGAAAAACGAGGAAAAACACTTTGATGCTTTTAAAATGTGCACAAACTGTTGACAGCGCTGGTATAGATGATATCTGTGGGTTTTGGAATGGGACTGTAGCACTGCAGCTAGCTCAGCGATCAGACGCAGGGTGTTAGTTAATATGCATAACTCAACTCTTTTGAACTAAAATCCTATAAATATATTCCCAGATGTTGTCACACAAAAGCCTTGAGATGGCAAGGTTTACATATGTGTCTAGAACTTGGTGTATGAAGATGCTTGTTTAGAGTCAAGAAGGAGTTTGAATCCTGAATGAGGAACTCCGCAAAACTATCTTTGGTAGGAGTGAAGGGAGAGTCGTGAAGTTATTTCCAACTTACAGCACTGGTGGCTCAAAGTATATCACTTTAGCCCCTCATCTTAAGGGCTGTGCTCTGTGTGCAGTGTCACTGCAAAGATCACTTTGCAGTTAATCTGTATTTTGACACTGGTGTGTAAAAGTGAGTGCTGGTATGCATGCATTAGCCTCTGTTTGAAAACACAAGGCTGTAAACTATGACACTTTCCCCTTTACCGTCTGCCCCTCCTGTCCAACAAATAATGAGGTTTTCAATACTTCTTGTAACTTTATGAATATTTTCTGTATTTACTGCTGGTGGAGCAGTAGAACAGAGTTGAATATAAATTGATCTGAAGAGTGGAATCTTAGAAGAAGCCTGATCTATCCCATAAATACAATGCTTTCCACTCTTTTGTTTCACTGAAGCCCTCAAGAGAGATGCTGATCTTAGGTCTGTGATTTTGTGGACTGTCCCGTAGTCCATAAACAATGCAGAATGTCTCTTTTGATTTCCTTCTGCCATGTTTAGTTTTGTGCATTAGTTCATATTATCCATCTCATCTCATATGATGCACTGCCAGTTTCCAGTATTATTCTTTCCTCTGCAAAGCCTTTCCAATCAATGCGCAATTGAGTAGTCCAGGGTGCAATGACATCATGGACAACATTAGGAAGGATCTGGGGAGATGGGAGATGAAGACATTAAAACTTTGGTCTCTTGGCACCAGTATTGTATTACCATAGTGTCTAGTGTTTTCAATCAGGCCATAAGCCCCCATAGCACAAGGTACTGTAATATTTGCTTCACCCTTCCTGAAGAAGTAATATTGTGAATTTTTCAAGTTTTTATACTCTAAAACTGACCTTTCTGTTTATTTAGCTGCCTTTACTTGTATGATGTCGAAGTCTGTTCTGGGTGGGTACCTAATGGATTATGGGAATGTTGTTCATGCACTTGAGAGCTAAATGTTGAAATTAATGTGTATGGCACTTCCCTGGTGTCAATTAAGTTGGAGGAGCAGTGAATATATACGATTTCCTGTAAAAGCAAACAAGCTGATTCAAACCTACAGGAAAGTAATGATGTCATGACACGATGTCATTGTGTTTATGGAACTATCTTACTGAAAATCTGAGGTGAAGATCAGCACCGGTTACAAGCCAGCCTTGCCAGGCATGGCAAAGTCAGGGCTGCATAGTGAAATACGGAGAAGTGGTAGTGCTCCCTGTTATTCACTTACTCACGAGTTTACGTAATCACCAACTGCATGCAGCATAGTTTACTCAGTGGATTAATACTGTGGCCCCATGGAGGTTTGTGGTGGCCAATGACTATGACAGCCAAGTCCTTCCCCTCTGCTATTTACCAAATCAGAAATAATGTAAGAAGCAACAAGCAACGATGGGAAAACATGTTGAACAGTAAGAGTTGCCAGCATTAACATCTGTGCACTATTAAAGACACGTGGTATGAATTCTCTTAAAACACACGTGTGTATTCATTACTGCATTATAATTATAGCACAGTGAAGAAAAAATCATTAGCTGGGGAAAGAGGTCCTGTGCATCCAAGCCAGCTGAAGTAAATCCTGAGGAGGAGTAGGTATCCCCAAGCGTCTCCGGAGGAAGGAGATAGGGGTTACGATGAGAAAAGTGATGAGATACTTGTGACAGGAGGAGTTCAGTGACAGCTGGATCAAGACAGCATTGTACAAGGTAGGACATGGAGCAGTATGGTGATTGATAGATGTGATGGCAGCTGGAATACAACAGTGCTCCTTCTAGCAAAAGAGACAGCGCATTATTAGGATGGGTTAAGTTTTACAGAGCTTTACTGAGCTGGGGTGATGAAATCAGTGCTGTGGATTAGGTGGATGATTTAGTCCACAGTAGTTTTAGTAGTCTGTAAGAGAGGCTTGTAAAATCAAATGGGAATAAACTAATGCACTTGATGCAAAGCACTGTGAGGGAAGAAGCCAAAGTTTTGGCAAGCAAGCAAGCAAGTTTTGGAGGTGGCATAAAGAAGAGGCAAGAACGAGGCTGCTGATTACAAGGTTTTGGGAGAGAAAAAACATTCAATAATTTGAAAGGGACCTCACTGCTGCAGGCCTGGATATCTGCGAGGGCAATGTGAGGACCAGGAATGAGTGCAAAGCAAAGGGTTTTAAGGGATTTAAGATGTTTTAGACGGATGGGCTTTTCATTTTGTTTAGCACTGCAGCTGAGACCTCCAGCTTCAGATAAGAATGAACATAGCAAGTAACTAGATGGAGATACAGCATAAATTAATTTGTGCTACTGACTGAAGTCAGCAGTGGCTTAGGGTGTGAAGATCCTTCAGGGTGCTAAAAAAGTTATCCTTTGATTCTATCATTGCTTTTAAAAAGCACAACACAAAAAAGAAAAAAAAAAGGAAAACCCAACAGCAACATGACTTAGTTCCCACATCCTTGAGTAAACAAACCACAAACCAATGTTTCAGGGCTCCTAACACTTGCTGTGGTTAGAACTGGTCACGGAAGTGAGTGGAAAGGGTTAAGCATGAAATGGAACTTTTTGTCATTAATTCCACCTCTAATGTTACTTAACTTCTCCTTTATTTGAGACAGGATGCTTTTGGGTTCCCAGTGGTCCCCCTCAGCATTTGGAGGATAAGAGTGTGAGCATTTGCTATTATTCTCATTCCCTTGGAGCTTCAAGTGTGAGAATTATATGAACATAGCCAGACAAGCAGATGCTCAGCAAAAAAATAGTATATTATGTGCGTGTATGCGCGTGTGCTTGCTTGTATTCCCATGCATATCTAATAGTCCTGGTTAATAAATCCCCATGACCGCATCTTAAAATACAGACAAGTTTTTTAGAGGTTGTTATGAGTACATAGAAAAGTTAATCTCTTAACATGTGGTGTTCGCTTAGCTAGTATTTTGCAGTGTTGCATTTAGGGAAGCCTCTTGCCTTTCCTTGCTTGCTAAGAGAATGAATACATTCCCCCAACTCCTGATGTTGAAAAACTGTTTATTTTTTGCAGGATGCAGTGGAAGAGAAGAAGAAACTCTTGTGTTTCCTTTCCCCCTGACCTGAATTGGGTACATTCTGCTATGTTTTTCTCTGATTAGAAAATTCCATTCCCTGTGTAAACCCATTGCAGAGGGAGAGATGGTGAATGCCAGTTGTTGACAGGGTGGTGAACCCTCTAAGATTGTCTTTTGATGGCTTACCTTTGGGAAAACTGTAGCGCCTAAGCTGTGATAGAAGATACAGGAAGGAGACAGAGGGAAAAAAATGCTTTATAAAGTTATGCTGGAGTCTTCAAAGACATTCTCTTCCAAGAACCCCTAAGGTTCACAAAATGCTGGCTGACAGAGCTCTCTCTTTGCTCGGAAGGCTTGACTGTCCCTTTTTGGGGGCAAACTCTGAATTCTCACTGATTTAAAAATGAGCAGCATGGGGTTTCTTTGGAGAGAACAAAACTTCCCTGAACTTCACAGTGGAAAACAACCTTCAAGAACAGGTACCACAGGAGTATTTAGGTCTCACTGAAGCCCACCATTCCCCTGTCACTGCTGGTCTCCAACCTCACCCTGCTGTCTGCTGCAGGTGCTTTCCTGTCTCCAAAGGGCAAAGTGAATACAGTTCTCACCCCAGCTTTTACACAAAGTGAAGCTGCCTGCCCTGACTGCAAAGCTCGGAAGAATCACGCTCAGGTCCAAGGGCTTGGTTGTGATTTCACAACTTTCTGCAGGACTTTTGAGAGTGGTGCAGTTATGTCAGTATAAAATGAGAAGCGGGTCCTGGGCTTATTAGTACATTCATCAAGAAATACGCTGCCTGACAAAGAAATGGCTCTGATGTTTTATTGCAAGTCTCATGCTGTTGTAACTGTGCCAATGACCCCATGTGGCCTTGGCTGACATTGCCGTGTCAGATGTTGGCAGGAAGAAGGCCAGAAGCAATGAGCCATGGATGCTGCCCGGTACAGGGAATGGGATACCATGGTCCACTGGAACGTTTGAAATACCCTCTGGGCTCCTGAAAGCTGTTGGGCAATGGATCACCGTGTCCTTCCTTCTTGCCATTCTTCAGCACTCAGAGCTTTAGAAATACAGAAATAGCAGCACTGAAAACCAGGCAGTCACAGTTGGACTTTTTTGAAATATCTCTGTTTTATTTTTATACTTTTTTAAAAGCACAGCTGGTAAGCTCGATTAATGCTCCAGAGCATAAGGGACTTTGGACATAAAGAAGAATGAGGAACATGGGAAGTGTCACCCTGCAGCTGGCACCTCAGCCTACATCTATACTAGTAAAGAGAGCAATGCCATAGCAAGGACAATGGCCCTGAGTTGCCTATACAGTTAAATTGTTAGACTGATCTCTGGCATATTCTGGCTCAAGCTAGGTAGCCTTCTCCCAAACAATTCCCACGCACAACTTGGAAAACAGCGTAAGACTGCAGCCATACCCCATAGGATACTTTGCAGGCTCAGGGAGTTTGATAGCATGGCTGGGACTGGACCATGCCGGAGTTGCCAGACAATGCGCCTGGCACTGTATGGTTTGCTATGGGTAATGTAGCCTCAGTCTATCTCACAGGGCTGAGCTGGAGAGTAGTTTTTATCTCACATTATGCCCTATCTTTGTATGCTCTCACATTAGTGTTTTATTTCGGTGGTACAGACAAATGGTCTATCACATGCAGCCATGTCATATCAGTCCCATATGATAATTTCCACTAGCTACCTTTTTCAGACCGAATTCATAGTGGGTGCATTTTTCACCTACAGCCACAGATATTTACACCGCATTTCTTTTGTCCACTGACCTGGAAAGTCAGGTATTACCTCACATGAGAAATGTTTATGCTATGGGCCCTATATGTCTTATTTTACAGCCAGACCTTATTTTCAGCATTTTAAGCCCTTAGGCTCATGCAGGAATTCAAATACTTCACTAATGTGGCCTGGCAGTGAGATACATATCCCTTGCTTTTTGTGCTCTGGGACATAAATGTGGGGAGGGAGTGTCTCCAAAGCCCTGTTCTGTGGACCTGCCTCGTCCTCCATGGGCTGCACATGGAGTTGAACACTGGCAGTAGCTCTTCTGAACCCTGAAGCTGTTGTGGCATCTTTTGTAGGCACCTAGAGGGGTGGGAGCCAACTATGAGCCTTCTTCTTCCTACATCTTTGTTCTTGTGCTTCACAGCTTCAAGATTCTTTCTCTTGATAAAAATCTTCTATGTTTATCCAGACTAATTTTTGCCTCATGTCAGAGACACTGAGGACATGAAAGGCAGCCATTGTATCCTATGATTGAACTAGCTCTGTGTCTCTTGAGATTTCTTATGAACTTTCAAATGGCATGTTTTTTGTAGGAGCCAAAAACTGTAGGAAGGGTTCTATTTCACCATCTCTTCAAATTCAGCAGTTGCTGGGGGAAGAAAATGAGGTCCCAAAGCGCAAACTTTGTATTTTTAAAGCTGAAAGTGTCATGTTTCAATGATTCTGTGAATGAGCACTAATTCACTTTTTTTTTTTTTTTTTTTTTTTTTTTTTTTTTTTTTTTTTTTTTTTTTTTTTTTTTCTTATCCAAAGAGGAAATGAAATACTTCCAGACTGTAAAGGGGAAGATTTTCTGACATGAATTTTATTTCTCCATGTTTCATTCTTGAGGCTTTTTGAGATTTTGTCTTTGGGTTGAGGAAATACTCTGAAACCTTGAAACCCCTCAAGAGCTGAGAAAACCTTTTCCTACCTAGGCTTTAAGGGCACAAGCCCACAATGGCACCACACGGGTATTTGTCTCCCTCTTGTGGCTTATTCCATGAGATAAGATACGATCCTGCTCCACCTGTTTGCTAAAGCCATTAGAGCTTCCAGTGAAGTGGAAGAAACACATTCAGTGGGCATTCTGTGCCACTATCCTATATTCAAACTTTGTCTGTGACCTCAGTGCTGAGGGACAACCTGGTTTGTCATTAAGAGTCAAAATCAGCAGCGGAGTCGAGCAGGCTCCGCATAGGACATAGGCAGAGCTATTTTCAGCTGGGCCTGGCTTCTGTTTACATCTTTCCCAGCTGTAACGAGAAAGGAGCTCCTGAAGTGAATGCATTCAGAGGAAGACAGAAGAAACCACTGTGTGGATCAGCCTTTTTCATCTCGCAACCACCACCTCGGTTGGCGGCATTTTTCCCCTGCTGAGCACACACATTGATGTACCGCAGGCTGCAGCGGCCAGGAATGGCAAGCAGCAGGAAGCAGAGAAATTCCTTTTGGAGTTACACATAGACCCTCTTCTGTAGCTTGGGCAAGTCTGCAGCAGCAAAGGATGCTGTGGTCTCCATGAGCCCACTTCTTCTGTTTTGTCTAGAGAGAAAAGGTTCGCCCTTTACTGGAAAAAGAGGTGGAGACCTGAGCTGATTTCATCTGTGAGGCAATATCTCCATTTATTTGGGATAAATGAGACAAATGTGAGTGAGCTGGTCTACGCCCAGTACAGGAAGGTATTTGTTTCTTTCCCAGGCACATTACTGAGGCTGTCATGGGATCCAGGTAGGAACTTGGAATGTGGGCAGAAACCCGCGTGGAGGTAAATGGGCATGTGCCCGAAAGAAGGGCATTGGGCTCACCAGGGGAGCTCATGCCTGGCACTCTGTCTGGAGGCAGTGCCAGGCACAGGGGGTGAGGCAGGAGGAGCAGAGTCACCACCCGCCCATGCTACCTGTCGTCACCGAATGCACTTCCTTCCAGAGCGTTGTGCTCACTTACAGGCAAAGTCTAAAACTAGTCCAGAAAGATGGGTACCTGTTTCCTTATTACAATTCTACCTCTTTTTTCCCCATCAGACTTCATGCCATTAAATTATTTTCCAAAACTTATTGCTGAAATCTTTTAGAGTGGTCCTGGCTTTGTTTCTCAAGGAGGTAGCGCCAGCACCTCAGAAATGTGGCAGCTGAACTCTGCTGAGCTTTTGTGCTGCACAAACAGTTCCTATCATAAAAACATATAGACCAAACTTCAGGGGACTGGGAGCTTCTTTTAAACAACAACAAAATATTTGCACTCACAAAGAAAAAATGTTTGCTCTCCCAAAGAAGCTAAATCATACCTCAGTCTGTTTAGGACCACTCAAAACCTGTGAGACAAAACTCAAGTGGGAGAAGCCAAGTGGGCTTTTCACTTTTTCTTGGTTTTGTTTCTTAAATTCTGTAATCAAAGAGAGTTTTGTACACACTTATCCTTGCGGTCTTCTCAACTGATGGGTTGTGGGTGGGACAATGAAGCAAATGTTCAAAACTTCCTGTGCAGAGGTGGTTCAACTCATTCCATGCTCAGAGAGTAGCAGGTGTCCAGGCCTGTGTACTTTTGGAGTTCAGTAGCAAGAATTGCTGATACTGGGCCTTGAGGACAGAGTACTATTTCATATGCATTTTGTAGACAGCCCTAATTAGCTAAATTAGTTTGTCTGCATCATAAATGTAAAGCAGCGCACACTGGATTTGTCTCTAATTGTGGCATTGCTGTGGTGATGGGTTGCAGACTTTTTTTTTTTAACTTTCTCATTAGTACTTAGCTTTAGGCATTTGTGAGAAACCACAGCCTCCAAAAGCTCCCACTCCTGTCCTCTTAATTTTGACTCACAAGGTTTTAATGGATGAACAGAAAGCAAAGAAAGCCTTTGGTTCTCATACCATTCAGCAAACCTCCGGCTGGCACTGGCATTGTTTGGGAACCCTTGTGGGGATGAAAGCAAACTCTGTACAGATGTGGCCTCTTCTGAGACTGCTCTTTGAGGCCTGTTGATTCTCAGAACAAAAAGCACGTGAGGAGGGTGACTGGCAGGGGATTTCCATGGAGCGCTCAAGTGAAATTATTTTAAACTGATCTTGCACCACACAGGGCTAGCAATAGTCCTTGGTGGGAGGGGTTCCCAAAAGCACGAACTCTGCTGTGACCCTTTGCATGCAGTGAATTTTTCTGTACCCTCAGTGGGACTGGAGCTGGCACGTCCGCTGCACACTATGGGACACTGCGTGGAGATCCTCTGGGCCGAGAGGCTCATGAAGCACATCATGATGCAGGCTCACCAGTTTGGAGCTGGGAACCGTAGAGCTGGATGAATGTGGCAGAAAAGCCACATGTAGATGGCTTATGCAGGGACAGTTTGGGTGTTTCTGTTCCCAGGCCTTTCTAGGGAGGGAGGGGGGGTTAGCATACATGGATCTGGCTGATGTGTATTTGTGGACCTTGGTCCCCACCCGTGAGAAGTTAATGGGGTGAAGCCATCTGGTTGGGTATCTCTGTGCCTGCTGTGAAAACACGCTTGTGGAGCACTTAGGACAAATCCTGTCCTTTCTTCCTCAACCCTCACCTAGGGAGTTTATGAGGCATGATATGCAAAGCCTACCCCATGAAAGGATTAACCAGTTCTCTGGAACTGGGAGTGGTAAATGGGGTCCCTCCTGAAACAAATCCCACTCTGAGTATGACTGTTGATTAAATTGAGGCTTTGGATGGTAAAACTGTAACCGGGGCAGGAAATTTGATTACATCCATCAATCCAGCTGTCTGACTTCATGCAGCTAATGCTCTCCTGAGCTCATCACTATGGCAGCATGGCATCTCACATGTAAAGACTGAAGCCCTGGCTGCACTGAAGGCAATGGGAGTTAGCTCATTCATTTCGATGAGGCTATGGTTTCTTTTGCAATGTCTGGTAAAGAATGTTTATCTCAAATTCCTCTCCCACCCTGAGGTATTGTCACTGTTTTATTACTTGATGATGCAACTTTTAAGCAATCCTGTGAGGATGGCTTTTTGTGCCCAAAGTTGAGGATGACCGAAAGTAGGAGAGCAACTGAGAGGCTGTGGTCAGTCACCCAGCTCATGACGCAAGGTCCAAGGGGGGACGTGAGCCAAAGCTGCTGGAAGGCATCTGTGCAGAAAGGAAAAGCAAGCTCTTCTGGGAACTTGGAGCAGTGCTGGGAAAGCTCGGAGAGAGGGGAAGCAGCTGACCCCTTCTTCCCTCTTGTCTCTTCCCATATGTCTGCGAGGTCTCAGCCAAGACCATTAAGGAAAGGCTGTGACTCTTTCCTCTAGGGTGGCACATCTCCGTACCACACCAGCGCTGGCCTGGGACCATGGGCTTCATTTGCCCCAAAGTTTCCGGGTTGCCAAGGTAACGCTAGGAGACACAAATCATTTCTATATGTGATTTCATTCTTTTATGCCATAAGCTAATTGCTTCCTTGTACCACAATATGTTCCAGCTGTTGGTCTTTATCTGTTTCTGGGTTTCTTCCGTCACTCTGGTGCATGGGTAATTTAGAAATGGTTCCCACATTTCCTCTTTTACTTCAAAAGGAACAAGAAAACAAAAACACTCACAGGCAAAATCTGCTTGGTCCTAACCATATTTCTCCATGTGAGAGGCTTCAAGATCAAATTCCCTAAAATATTACCTATCAAAAAGGTTACTTTGCATTTGTTGATGCAGAGCAGAGCTTCTTCCTTGGTGACGCTGCACACGTAGAAGCCCAGACAGAACCAAGACAAGCTAAGCTGTGCAGTATGCGACAAACCCAGCTTTAATCTTCAATGTGGTGAGACTACTTGCCCAAGCTTACAAAGACTTCCCTGGCTTGGGAGTGAGGGAGAATGAGAACCCTTTAATTTGTGTGTAAAATTTGATGTATTCTTCTGTGTCCCCACCAATAGATGACAATAATTATATTGAATTCAATTCCTCAGATCCATCAGGCTGTTTCAAGGTGTGGTTAGGCAGTACACAGGACTAGATAGACAGCCAGAGATCAGATATTCAGAGCTGCAAGCAATCTGTGCAAGAGGTGGATTAAACAGGCCCTTCTCCAAGCACAGCCTCAAAGCACTTCCCAACATCCAAGAGCAAGATTACAATTAATATACTTTCAATATAGAAAGTAGAATATCAGTTTTTAATTATTTTCAACTGCAAATATGTTATGAAGGGAAGAGAAGAGGTCTAAGGAGTTGCCCAGAGAGGTGGGTGAACTTGGCAGTGAGATTCAAAGCTGACCTTTTCAAGAACGGTATTAATCACTGGCTAAGCTAACATCTGACTTGTAACTTCAACAGAAGACAGGCTGCTGAGTTTATGGAAAGAGTCGGGGAGAATTTTTCAGTGAATCGGGCGGAAGAAATGAAAACGGAAATGGCTGTATGGGACAGGTGTGAACTGCAAGTGAGCTGGCTAGATGGGGTGAGGCAGCGGCTATTTGCTTTAATTCAGCATGAATGTTACAAGAGGCAGATGCCCATGGACACCCCGATCCTTGGTTCCTACTGCTCCCATTTTCTGACCGCTCTCCTTTGCTTACAGCTTATTGACGGTAACCAGAGACGTGAAGAATTAAATACCCAGGTGCAAACGGAACCAGCTCTGAACTCGACTGACCTCTCTTTCAGGCTCATTAGTCTGATCTGTCTTGGGAGTGTCAGCTGGTGGCCAAAACTTTTCACTCAAGGGATAGCCAGCAAGAGAGGTCTACTGCATGACCATGCTATTCACGAGCAGGGTGAGTTGCATCATGCAGTTTACAATGCTGCTGGGCAAATGTATCCAGCAAGGGGCAGATTTAAACTGTGTGTGAAATTTTTATAATGAGTGGGGTTCATACTGGCTCCAGATGATGTTAAGAAAGCTTAGTGCTACTGCTGTCCTTGCCAATCCTCTCTGTGAACATGATCAGATGAACCAGTAGGGAATAGGTACTTTGGCCCTTTGGGTCACGCTGGGGGCATTGGCCTTGCTTCCAGGTGGGAAGTGTGTCATTTAGTGGAAGTCCATTTGGAGTATGGAGCCCAAAATTGGTGCGTGTGTTGGCAGCAGCGCAAGGCTGGGAGTCTTCCTCTTCTGTGAGCTGCTGAGGCAAGGGATTGGCACCCTGAGCCCACACAGTGAACCTCACGCTAGATGTGTCTCAGTTACATTTGCAATGGATGGTACAATGTATGTCAAGTGAAGAAAAGAGTTTTAGGCTGGTTAATACAAGTGTGCCTGCATTGGGACTTTGTGCAGGTAGAAAAACTGAGGGGCTGACCTGGCCTTTACACTGCTCTGGGGCAGACACGGGCAGCAGGAAGGGAGGAAGCCCCACAGATACCTTGGCCTTTTATAATGAGGGGCTTGTACTGACTGCAGATGATATTGAAAAGCACTCTGCCTGTGTGCTGCCAGGAAATAAAGTAACAGCATAATCCCGTCACGCATTAGCTCCTGCTCACCCTCATTACTGCAAATACAGCCTGGGTTCCCAGGTTTGGAGAAACAAGGGTGTAGATTTAGGGTTCAATAGAGCTGACCGGTTTGAGAAAATGGTTCAGCTAAAGCCAGCACTGACTGAAAACAAAGGGCACCTCCTCTGGTAACTGCTACTCTGGTGCTGCCAACATAGGGCTGAGGTCTTCGGTGTACTTGGCATTGTACAAAACCATAAGGCAAACATCCAGGCAAAACACACCTGGTGAATAAACAGGAAAGCAGACATGCGCGGTTGTAGCGGGCAGGTGCTCAGCACAAGTGAGCATACATCAAGTTGTGATAGAAAATCATCGCTGCTCCTAAGTAGTTACCAGGCTAATCAGCAGTAGATCCTGCTAGCCCGGTGGAGCCTATTCTGAGACTGATTATTTGAAAGAAACGTGAGAAACATCAGAGCGAAGCGAGTCCTTCAGCCATTCACATGACACTGAGCTTTCCCAGGCGTGCCGGCCAAGTGTGCTCAAGCCAGAGTTTCTGTCTTACCTAACCCACAGGCCTGGACCTGATCTGTAGTAAAACTCCCTGTGAGATTTCACAAACTCCTTAGCTTAGATGAAGTTTAAGGATGCAATGAAAGAACTAAGCTCTTTTTGAAGAGGAGTTCTTCACTTCCAGAATAAAAGCCCAGGGTTTGGAAACCTGAGATCAGCATATTACCACTGATGAAAACCCAATTTTGTACATGATCTGACAGAGCTCTGACTTATTGCCTGTCTAGGTGTGGTGGAAAGTATATTTGTTTGCAAAACTGTGCATTGGGAAGGACTTGCAGAGGTGTTTTTTTTTTCTTGGAGACAAGATGACCTATTATCAGTATATACAATTATAAATTAAACTTAGGGTGTACTATGCTGAATGCTGTGCGAAATAAATGTTCTTCAAGCATTTACAGTCAGAAAAGGCAAGATGAAGGAGAATTAGCTTCATTTGGGGAATGAAGAACTGAAACATTGGGAGACTAAGTGACTTGCTGTGAATCAAACAGGCAATCTGTAGCAGAGCCAAGAATAAAATCCAGATCCCGCTGAAGCAACCTAACCAGGAACATCCTTCCCATTGAATAGTTTAATTAACATAAATTAAGCACCAAGTTGACTCAACATGTTTTTTATTTTACATGTGTACTTCAGAGAACACGATAATTGCATTTTATAATCTAAAAATAAACACACACATATGTCTGTCAGAAAAACAACAGGAAAATAGTTCAGCCCTTTATTGTATTTGGTGTGAAGTCCTTTGTTAGGACTAAAATTATGATGTGAAGTGAAGGAAGAAGGCAAAGAACTCTCTCCTTCTGTGCTAGTTTATTAGAATTAAAAATAACCCTTCTTTTAGGAGTGTGCTGTCTGAGCGCCAGGGCTCTGTGTAAACAGAAGAGCCAAATGAGGGATTCTTTAAGCACAGATCCTGTCAAATCCGCCACATCCTCAGTCAGGTCAGTGATGTTCAGTGGGCAAGAGGCAGAGCTGAGAATTTGCTAGCACCTAATATGTGCATTTGAAAAGGTCCAAAGATGGAAGGAGTCTGGAAAGCACCTGAGCCCTCCTATGCACTGAAAGGGAAGATGAGAGCGTAAGAGATACAATAGCAAATCCCAGTCAAGGGGAAGATGTCTTTTAAGCTTACCAACAAATCTGTCTAGTCTTTGAAGTTGGCTACGCCAGGCTTCATTCCCAGACAGCAGGGTGAGCATTCCTCTCTAAAATTAAGCCCCTGTCAATTGTTTCCCCCAGGAATAGGCATGTACTGAGTGTAGGAAAGCTACACATGAGTGACAATAGGATTTAAAGAGCAAGAGAGAGAGAGGAACTGATTTAGACCTCATGGGAACATTCACGGAGCCTTTTCTACATGCAAAACACTTGCATTGAATTAAGCTAAATCAATATAAGCCAGCTGGAAAGTGATCAATGGGGATGGTGTTCACAAGCAAACGAGATTATTCGGCAGGGGCTGCATTCCAGCCAAGGGCCATGTAGCCCTGGTCAGCACAGATTCACGGGGAAGGTCAGAAGGCTCTTGTGGTAACCACTCTTGCAATGCCTGATGCAAGCACAGCCGCATGGCTGCACACTATACCCCTCCCAGATTGCAGTAACATCACCACCCCTGACAACCGTGTACTGAGCCTGAGGCAGCTGCCCCTGCTGATGAGAACACATCAGCTGGAGCTTGGTGTGGGCATCTCCCAGTCAGCCCAGAGCACGTGCTGAACAACAGTTGCAAGTCTGCCTGGTGCATGTTTTGTATGTAGATCAGCCTTTACTACCTTGGGGCCTCTTCTGCAACTCTTTTCCCACAGTTAAAGAAAAACTAGAAAATTTGGCGGATCGCTGGCTTTTGTTTGCAGAGCTGAAAAGGTGCAACACTCTCTTCCCGTGGCATTGCAACCAGTACAACACAAACCCTGCTTTCATTTTCACTGGGGCAATTTTATGCACTTTTTTTGTCTGTGAGAAATGTGAGGAAAATGTCAGTAATATCTGATGCACCCAGCGTTATGTCTAAGATTGCACTTTGAGGCCGAAACTTGGCAAGCTGGAACCTGGTGGCTGCATCCTTCCAGCGTCTGCTCCTGAGAAAGTCTTGCTCATGTTCCACTCTGCTTTTCTTCTGTGATAAAAGCTTGAAGACCTTATAAAATGAAGGCTGGTGCCTGATTTTAATATCTTCACTGCGCTTATAGGCTTCCATGTTAGCATCTCGTTTTGGGGAGTAGGTGCCATTCAGAAGCAGGGGAGCAGCAGCTTTCAGAAAGGCTGTGCCCTGCACATGGCATGCCAGGATAGATCCCACTCCTGTGCCCACATTTATGTTACTCGCTGCTGAAGAGTTGGGAACGAGAGACTGAATAAAGCAGGGCTCTGTCACACTCCTTCAGTGAGATACTTCTCGCCTAACATTAGACACCTATGAATCTCATTTTTACATCTGCAGCAGCCAGTTGTGACAAACTTCACTAACAGTGGAGAGAAATTGGGTTTTTCAGGTCCTGATTTGAAACACGTACCTCAGGCTGAGAATAGCTGCTCCCCAGTAATGCCTGTATTTCTCCCCACTGATGCCAAAGGCAGTGCTGGTGACCAGGTCAAATACACACACCTGCATAATACACATCTAGAAGATACACGTCTGCATTTGGTTAGGTGAATCCTAGCCCTTGAATGAAATTGATTTTGAGCAACACCCAGAGGTGGTGCCCAGAGGTGAAAAAAGCTAAGAAAATGCTCTGAGTGGAGTCACTGGAAGGCTCACCTTACAGGATCTGGTGCTCTCTGGGAGTGTGGAGGGTATTTGGAGAAATTTTAAACATGACTTTGCTATCGGTAGATCCTGGGGCCCAAGGCATTGGAGGAGCCTGGTTTGTTCTAAGGTGCTGAGGAGTGGTCTGCAGTGATTGTGTGTGGGGACACCCTGTGTCCTTCTGGCCTCCTCTGCTGTGCCCTCAGTGATTGTGGCAAATGATGCTAAGTGACTCTTCAGCTGAATGTTTCTGTGACAGTCAGAGGTGGCTTTACTTTTGACAATAGCTGCTGCTGAAGTACTGGATGCTTCTAATAGTTGTGAATTAAGCCTGACATCTGAGGCTCACCAGGACGCTGTATCACAGGAATTTGAAGAATACTGGCTTCCACATAAAAATGAAACATGTGAACCATATGTCGTTAAACAGTACAATAACCAGGCAAAAATGCAGCAGAGTTTGTGGTTGTCAGGGGATTGAAGAGCCAAGCTCCTTGATTTTGAGGATCTGAGTCTCTAGGAAGAAAGCAAACATGGCTGGAACGTGGGACAAAGCAGGCAAAATCTACTGGAGGAGCCAGAGTTATTTTTTGGAAATGCAGTTAAAATTTTCCAGCCAAAGGAAGCTATCTAATTTGGACTAAAACCTACGTAAGACAGAGTGCTATCATGCCACAGAGGACTTACGCAGCACCACAGTTCAGTGGATCTGAGTTTAAGCAGTCTGTGGTGAAACACAGTATGAGACATTTTATTGCTGGTCCAAATGTATACTCAGTACAACTGGTTGGCAGAAAGCAATATCAAAGAAAGAAAGGAGACTGGCAGCAGCATGGTACATTGATCAGGGAGCAGCTTTCCTCATAAAGCAGCACACAGAGCTGCAAACAACAAAGTCAGGACAATGGCTGGTATTCGGAAAAACCTTCAAGAACCACAGTCATTTCTATCACTTTCCAAGAGCTTCCCCATCATGGACAAAGAGGACAATAACACCATGTCCTCAGATGACTCTTCATGGGACCGGTGAGCAGTGCTGCAGAGGATTAAAACACTATCATCTTGAGAGCAAACGAAATGCCTGTGCCTTGAACGTGGATGTTGGTGAAAGCTGAAGTGTTGCCAGACATGGGCATGTTAGCATGGAAAGCAAAACCATAGGCAATTGACCATAAATAGGTGAAGCTCAGGACTTACTGTGGCAAGCTAATTCCTATTAGAGTTGTGACTAAACTCATGGGCAATGAGCAAATTGGAAGAAGTACAATTTATAATCACACTAAGGGAAAAAATATTATGCACGAATAAAAACATGCCACTCCCTTCATCTCATTAAAGAGGTAACTCCCCAAAGAGGCAGAAGATCAAAACAATTGAAAAAGAGTTTGAGGACATCTTCCAAGGGAAAGGGAACCTGTTAAGGCTTGTCACATATACCGAAAGCACAGGCCAGTCAAGTGAAAACTCCCATGGCATGGGAACAGTTGGTCAGCTGACACAGTCTGGCATGAATTTCTTTATGTCAGAGAAATGAGGTATTTTATATTACAGCCTTACTAGACAGTCGTAAAGGTGATCAAATCCATTTTTGCTAGATCTAGTCACCTGGCATAGCTAATGGCTAACGCAGCACCGCAGTTCAGTGGATCCGAGTTTAAGCCGTCTGTGGTGAAACACAGTATGAGACATTTTATTGCTGGTCCAAATTTATACTCAGTACAACTGGTTGGTAGAAAGCAATATCAAAATAAGAAGCCACCTACTGGAAAAGAGTAAGGAGGTTAACTGTGACCTGCATTTGGCATTGTTGAATTACAGGATTGTACAGAAGATGAGTGGTTTGTCAGCGACAAAGATTTCCTTCAGCAAAAATCTGAAGAAGTACGAATGCCTGCAGCGTTAGCAACTGATGACATCAAGGCCTGGCACATCTACAAAGAAACAGGTGAGATAAAACAAACCTTTAAGAACTGAGGTCCTGGAACCATCCACTCCTGTATGAAAGCAAAGCAGAGGATCTCCACACACACACACACACGAAAAATAAAAGAACAGTCGCAAGCGGTAGTGAGATCTGAAATGGGAACCTTGAATTCATGACGGTGTTGTAACAAATGGGTGTTTGATCTCGAAAAACATATGTGACTTCTCCAATTTTTAGACGGCACAGAGAGATGAACATCACAAGGTCAGTTATTTTGCTCGGGGAGGTCTCAAGCAGGAGACAATCAGGGCTGGCTGAGGCTGCTGCGTCCTAGCTTATGGCACAATAAGAATGAACAAACTCAGAGGTGCTCATCGGTAACTCTGCTGGTGTTTTTGCACTGATGGGATTTTGGGAAGGTCCATGCAACTCTACAGGGTACCTCAGAAACTGAATATTAGTTACTATGCTGCATACATGTATGTATGGCATTCTATATTATGTTTTTCCTGGCACAGATCCATGTGGAGAATTTTATTTTGAAGAAGCTTTCCGAAAGCAAGTGGCAGCAGCCACTGCCTTGATTGTAGGCCGACGTTACGCATTGATGGATAAAAGAAGATCAGGCCCCAGTGAAGCTCACCTCCTTCAGATATGATTGCCCTAAATGATTTCGGAACAACAGGTGCAGCTCATTCAGGAATATTGTTTACTGCCATTTAGTGAGAGAGCACTGCATCAGCTGGCATTCAGGATAAGCATCTCTTGAAGTCAAATAATTCCGAAATTGCTCAGAAACTGATTGTGCTTTCATCACAATACCAATTTGCCAAAATATCACATACCAGTCCAGTATAACTTGCGAAAAACAAACCAGAAAGTACTTGAAATGCAAGGTTTCTGCAATTCACAATGGCTTATCTTTTTGTGAAAAAATGTCACCAAGGCAGCATTTTCTAGTCGAAATGTCAAATGAAAGCAGGAGCATTTTAATTAGTAGGAGAAGATTTCATTTCCCTTAAATGCAGATTTTTTCCCCCATGAAAATATATTAAAACAGTCTATTGACATTACTTTTTATGCAAAGCAGTACTATTGGGACATTCCAAATCATACAAAGCTTAATTTTTTAATGATCTACCTGCTATCTTCTGGCTAGCATTGCAGTCTCTTTTGTTATCTGAATGCCACCAAATCAACAGCACAGATCTGAGAGGACCACCTATGAATGTTCCAGGAATCTCAATGCAGTTAGTTATGAGAATTAGTAATTGTAAAGTTAATTAGGCCTCAGAAATACTTATGTATCTAATGACTATTTCTGTGGTCTAGGCCTTAATACTTTTGGGGCAGAGAGACAAACATTGCAATTGTATTGAAAATAGGTGAAACTTCCTTTATTTTGTCACAGCATGGCTTCTAACTTCCAAACCCCTTCCCCTCCAAAACCCTATGAATCTCAAAATGCCAACAGCAAAAAATAAAGCAAAGGAAAGCAAAAGGGATCTCTGAAAAATAAAACATTCAATGAAATTTCCTTCTGGACTCCCCATAGGGTTCTCCCATCCCAACAAGGGAATAGTGACATCGGTTCAAGGTGTCATCCCCTCTCTGAGTCGCTCAGCTGCGCAGAAAGGAAGGGAAAGGGAAAGCATTTAGAATGGGTCTCCAGGGCTTTAGCCCACTGAATTCCTCCTCAGCATACAATCTCTGGAAGAAGTGGAGGAACCCCTTGTGCAGGAAGTGATTCAGAAACATACGATGGTCTGTTTGCAGTGACTCACAACACATCAATAGCAGAATTGTCCAGAGACCTATAGAATGTCAGGACTCTTTTTATACCATTGTGCAACCACAAGTACCAAGAAACATGTGTTTCCTATCACTCAGCCTGGCCTTATGCTAGGCTAATATATATTAGTCTAAGTGCATGTTTGAAAATAGTCCTGGGCTTGCATATATGTAGAAAGTTTCATGCTCAGGCCTATTACCGTTATTATTATTTAGATCACAAGTGTTTCTGTTGGAGATGGTATGGATGCAATTACAATTTGTTCTTTGCTTCCAGCAGACTGCACTACATAAATATGTATGCTTTGAATGGTACATAGGTTTAACAATATATTCTATGAGCAGCTTCCATGCAGACGTTGCATCAGGTCTCTGTGGCTGATTACAGTGGTCTGTAACACTGTGGCATTGTCAGAGGAGTGGTGATGCCTATACCTTATTACAAGATGATGTTTTACCTTTTGAAAAATTTGCCTTCCTGTGACCATTCAGGCTAGAATATTGCACCCTGAGTGCCTCCCTTAAGATCAATGTATCTCCAATTTCAGGTAAACCAGGATGCTAAATACCCTTACCCATATACTCTCACACACACAAGCAAAGGAAGAGTTGTTGGTTTGCCCATAGTGAAGAATACTAGAGTTTACTTTGGGAAACTGACAACTCCAGCTAGGAAAAAAGCCAGTGAAGCTTAACAGTCCTTGGTCTTCTTCATCCTTATGAAAATTTTGCCAAATGTGGTCAAGTTTTAAATTTCTGGTACTTGCAGTTAGCACCTGCTAAGTACAGTCTTGCCAAAGATCTACCCCAAGCCTACCAAAGCTGAGTGCTGTCTGCACGGAGCACGTTGCTGAAGTGCAGAGCCTCACGAAGATCTTCCCCTGCAATAGCAAGTCTCAGGTGCTATAGGCACTGATCTGAAGGAAGGGAGTCTGTGGGTGTGGAAACATGAACAAACAAATATAAGGAAGCAAATTACATTGTGTGAACTGACAGGTAGCAATTATTCCTGTTCATCCTTACTCTGCATAAATGGGGGTGTGTGTGTATATGTAATTCACGGCAATCTAACCTTCAATAAAAGGCAAATAAACTACCTTACATTTACAGCGTGGTAATAGTTGTCACGCAGACAGGTAGGTGATTATGGTCATTAAAAGCTGACGGGATGTGCTACAGCACGGTGACAGTTTTGCCTATCTGTCCCTTTCTCTGTGCATACCACACTCCCTGTGCTGGGCCAGTGTCAGGGCTATAGCACTGCATGTGAAAGCCATGGTTCAAATGTAGAAAAAATGAGAACCAGCCTGGAGAGAAGGACAGGGAGCAATGGAAAGTCAGGTAATGACACTGGGATTGAAGACTGCTATGGAAGAGAGAAACTAGAATTAAGGTCTGGCTGGGTAAAAACAAAGATGGGAGCTAAGAACAGAATATATGGGGACCAGTGGGACAAAAAGTCTGTGTGGAAACACAGCACAGATGTGAACTGATGTGCAGCAGTGAGGAAGGCAAGGAGTGGCTGGGCAAGAAACTATGGACCAAAGAAGAGTAGGGTGCAGACCAGTATCTTACAGAAAGCAGATATCTCACAGGGATCCAGGTTCAAACAGAGAACTGGCATAGCCTGGAAAGAGAGTCTGAAATAAAGGGGTACATGGTGAATGAACCAGGTGTCGGGGGAGGGAGTCTGAGAAAAGAAATAAGCAGGGAGGCAGAGTATTGCCAGGGAGGAGAGAGAGCATGGACAGAAAGCCAGGGATAAAGGCACTGGATGGGTCAGCCAAGGCCAGTGGCACTGGTGCCAAACACTGGGACTCAGTGGGCAAGATGTGTAGGACAGGGAAGAATAGGACAGATATTAAAACCAACTACATGAGGAGAATGGGACTTGCCTAAGGAGCCAAGATAGGACAGACCCAGCAGGAAGGTACAGATAAACTGGAGGGAATGGGGATGGAAACCCATCTCCACAGTGACCTTTTCCCTTCAGAGCGCAGGATGGATTTTAAATGTCCTGAGTGTGACCAGTTCTCTCCTAATAGAAAATATTTGTGAAGACGTCCGTACAGCTACAGATGATGAATGCAAACATATGCCTGCTCTTCATGAAGTGCAGGTCAAAGTGCCAACCTTGGTGAGTCACGCAAGTGCCAATATACGGCTGCCAGAGGCAATTTTTTTTTTTCCCGTTTGCTTTGTGGTAAGCCTAGGAATCGTCATGCCCCATATATCATGTGAAAATAACCTTATTAAGGTCGAAAAGTTAAGCACCCAAACTTTAGGAAATGCAACCTTAATTTTCCTTCCTTGTACATAAGCATTATGAATCAGTCTTTAATTATATGACTGTGAGTTATTTTTCCACAGGTCCCCTTCAGAAGGGTCCACCAGGTGGACCTGCTCCAAGGCTAAATCCGGACTTAAGGAGGAGGTTGTTTGCAGGACCCCTGCTTCATTTCTTCCAAAAGTCGGAAAATGCATAAATTATGAGTCAGGGAGTAGTAGAAAAAGAAAGGGCACTTTGATGATTAAGACAGCTGAAAGGCATCTTAGTGAATTGGATTCTGTCCCTAACCGTGCCAAAAAGTCCATATGAATTTCTGAGAAAATCCTTTAAATCAGACTTCTCTGTAGGAATTAATGTTGTGTCCCTCAATTTTGGGCCTTCTTTAGTTTGAAGCACTGGGAACTGCCTTGAAAATTTTTCAGTCCTGCTGCAATTAACTCCTGAGAATGACATCTTGGACTGGTGCTTACATATAAAATAATAAGAAAGACTTAAAAATTGGTGTGGGAAAGAGCAACTGAAATTATTTAAGAGCTGAAGAACATGTCTATCCGTGAGTTGCTTACCAAACTTTTTGACGTGTGACTTGAAAACAGGTTACAAATATGTTCCTGAGGAGTAAATACCAGCTGTAAAAAGAATCTGTAATCCAGTGGAGAAGAGTAAAGTAAGAACCTATGTCTGTGAGCTGAAGCTAGGCCAATTCAGAAGAGGAATTTGGCATAAAGCTTTAACTGTGAGAGTAATTAATCACTCCTCAAAAATCGACCCAAGGAAATCATCAGCTCTTTATCTGTTGAGGTCTTCAAATCAAGACTATCTGCCTTCCTGGACTACTTGCTTTATACTTTGGATAATCCTAAATTATTGGATTTATTACAGGGATAACTGAGTGAAATATATATACATATCTGTAAAATACAGGAAGTTAGACTCTGACCTAACAGCCTTATCTCTACTAATCCAAGTACCAGGCAGTCATGGTTGCAGCTGAAGTCAGTGGAAACTTCTCTATGATTATATAAGATGCTAAATATTGCTACACAGACAGAAAAAACAAGGTCTAAGGTATCTCACTTAAGACACTAATTTGTGAAATTTCAGTGATGAGAACCACTGAAATGCCCATGGGTAAAAGAATAATTCTCACCTCAGGACAGCATTTGAATAGTGTGAGAATAGTGGACAAAAAAATAGGAGGAGGTAGCAGCTCATTCAATCAGAACAGGGTATTAAATGATGCAGAAAACTTGTGGAATGTGATCTGGTAATCAAGGACTGGCACTGGTAGATGCATAAGCTTAAGGGAAACAAAATAAAAGTTGCACCATCAACACTGATTCTGGCATTTCCAGAGAAACCTAGAGTTTTCAGCCTGATCATGTTCCTCAGTTTCTTAGCTGATACATCCTCCATAGGACACACAAAAGAAAAGGTAATACGGTAAAATATATAACAGTAGCATGACATAAATTCAGGTGTATCTCCTTTGAGCCTACACTAGGGAGAAACCTGTCTCTGTTACACAATCCAGCAACTTATTCCTGAGCATTTGCAAGCCTAATGTGAGACACAAAGAAAGACTGGAAAATTACAGAATCATAGAATCATTTAGGTTGGAAAAGACCTTTAAGATCATCAAGTCCAAGCTTTAGCCTAACACTGCCATCCCACCACTAAACCATAGAATCATAGAATGTTTTGGGTTGGAAGGGACCCCTAGAGGTCATCTAGTCCAACCCCCCTGCAGAGGCAGGGACACCGCTAACTAGATCAGGTTGCTCAGAGCCCCATCCAACCTGGCCTTGAATGCTTCCAGGGATGGGGCCTCCACTACCTCTCTGGCCAACCTGTTCCAGTGTTTCACCACCCTCATTGTAAAGAATTTCTTCCTTATATCTAGTCTAAACCTACCCTGGTTTAGTTTAAAACCATTACCCCTTGTCCTGTCACAGCTGGCCCTACTAAAAAGATTTTCCCCCTCTTTCCTATAGGCCCCCTTTAGGTATTGAAAGGCTGTAATCAGGTCTCCCCGCAGCCTTCTCTTCTCCAGGCTGAACAAGCCCAACTCCCTCAGCCTGTCCTCATAGGAGAGGTGCTCCAGCCCTTGGATCGTTTTTGTGGCCCTCCTCTGGACCCACTCCAACAGGTCCATGTCCTTCTTGTGCTGAGGGCTCCAGAGCTGGATGCAGTACTCTAGGTGAGGTCTCACCAGAGCAGATTAGAGGGGCAGAATCACCTCCCTCGACCTGCTGGCCACGCTTCTCCCGATGCAGCCCAGAGTACGGTTGGCCTTCATATGAACATATGAAGTAATATATAAATAAACATACATACACTTGTGTAATATGAATACAGACACAGAGTGAAAGGGAAAAGATCAGAAATAAGATGCAACTTTTCACTTATCTTTTTTTTATCGCAAACTACTGCTTTCTTCTGAATAATTTACACTGAAATATATTTTTGCTAATTAAAATCAATTTTAATTATTACCCACTATTTTAGATATCTTTAATGCTTAGGACATTTTCTGAAGCAGTTGTCCTTAAAAATGGAATGTGCATTACAGTTATATTACTACTCTTTAAAGTAATTATTCAAAATGAATAATATCTAAAATAGGTATCTAGAATAGCCGTGTAATAATTAAAGTATTTGTTTTCACATATAAGTTGTACAGAGTAGCAACATTGCTTTGTAACAAGGAAGTGAGAAAAATCTCACCTAATTTTTCTTTTGCTTGGGTAGGGATATTTTAAAGGATTATTACAAGGGTTTTTTTTTAGTCATCATGTAATTTAAGTTGCGGGCTATATATTGAGAAAGCTGCCATGCAATCAGTACTAAAGGGCTAACTCACTGCCTATAATAATCAGGATCTTCTTCTGTCTTTTGTACTTCACAATGAAAGGTTATTTCTATGGCAAAAAGAAGATAAATATGATTCTTCTTTGCTGCAAGACAAAGAATCCTAAAATTCTGAAACTCTTTAAAAATGCGTCCAGGTCCTTTTCTGCCGGGCAGCTTTCCAGCCACTCTTCCCCAAGCCTATAGCATTGCATGGTTGTTGTGACCCAAGTGCAGGACCTGACACTTGGCCTTTTTGAACCTCACACAGTTGGCCTTGGCCCATGGATCCAGTCTGCCTAGATCCCTCTGCAGAGCCCTCCTCCCCTCGAGCAGATTGACATTTGCGCTCAATTTGGTGACATCTGCAAACTTGCTGAGGGTGCACTTGATCCCCTCACCCAGATCATTGATAAAGATGTTAAACAGACCTGGGCTGAAAACTGAGCCCTGGGGGACACAGCTTGTTACTGGCTGCCAACTGGATTTGACTCCATTGACCACAACTCTCTGGAGTCAGCCATCCAGCCAGTTTTTTACCCAGCAAAGAGTATACCTGTCTAAGGCATTCTCCAAAATGGTGGAGAGCAAAGCCAATGGGATCTCTATGACCAGATTTGGAGAGGAAAAATCATCCCAGTGAGGGATGGGAGGGAGGTATGACTAGAGGATTGGATCATGTTGAAGGAGAGATGTCAGTTACTATGTGGGTAAGGAGTCAACACATGTAAGGCAATATGTAAATACAAAATGATCCCAGACCACACGGAGCCTCTGGTTTTTTCAGAGCCCTGAGCTCATTAATGGCCCTAATGATCCTGACAAGCCTTACCTGGGCCCCACCCCCATGGGCCCAAGAGCTCTATTTAAGCTCGGCCCTGGGTATTCACTCCTTACTTGACCTCTACTGGAGGAGTGCTGGTCACCTGTGTAGCCGTAGCTGTAGCCATAGCTGTAGCCGTAGCCATGCCCATACCCATGCCCTTGCCTGGCTATGGAGCCCATGGAGCTGGACCTCAAACTATGGATTGGCTTCTTGGTTTGATTTTTGTCACTATGGATCTGTTTGATGATTGCTGGACCTTATCCTGTTCCTGACCTACTGATTGACTTCCTTGCTTGACTTCAGACCTGTTTCATCACTGTTATACTGCATTTTGACCTGAACTTTTGGTTGCACCTGGCTATTGCCTCTGGGTCTGTCCTGCTCACCTCTCTCTGGCACTGTGGGACTCAGACCTGGCTGGCAAGGCTTCCCCTTGGCTCCTGGCTCATCTCCCTTTAAGAAGCAGCCCTGCTTTTGCTGCTCCCTGACAGATTTATCCTGGTGTTTGGATGTCGGGTATTCTGGAGGGAGCAGCTGCCTTGCCAGCTGGAGCCAGAAAGCAATGTAGCAAGTCTGAGAGGGAGGGAGAACTCTCCAGCCAAAAATAACTAATTTAATTTTTTAGCCATAACAAAAGTTTGGTGACTGGTAGCTGTATGTATGTGTGACTAAGTGTGTGCACCCAGAGCTCTAGTCGGGCTGTGAGATGACATCAGCTCAAGGAGTATGCCAGCAGCCTCTCAGTCATCTCTCTCCTCTTGCTTGCCAAGAGCTGTTGATGCTTCCCAAAACATGTGGTAAAAGAAGCCTCATGCATGTTTGCATTCAAGGCAGGATGAGGGCCTGCCCCTGACCACACTACCACAGTGTACTTCAGAGTCTAAGTCAAAACAATACTGCTTTCACAGAGCCTAACTTCTGATGGCTGGTCATCATCTTGGTCCTCTACTGTATCTGTTTATCTTCTATGATATCTGAGGAATCAGACCTAAAATCAAGTGGGGAACAAAAATAGTCAGCCTAGGAACGACAGGAGTAAGGTCTCATGCTTGAAGCCAGCCTTGGTGAGTGGTTTCCAAAAGCTGTTACAAGCACAGAAGCTGTGTATAAGCTTTCTGGAAAGCAGTGCGTGTCCTCTGCCCTTTTCCCAACAAGTGAAGTGTCATGTCATGTAACCGTTGTCAATATCTTCCATGACGGAGATTATCAGGAAGGAGTTGACTTTGGTTTATAGATGTTGTAAGTAATATCAACAACAGCCAGCTTTTAACTGCAGAAGCAGGCTTTCATTTGTGAGCTAAATAGCTGAAGTTTGAAGGGGGTGGTGACCATATGCTGAGGAGAAGGGGGGTCTGGTGGGAGCAGTGTCCCCTTTCACCATCTTGGGAAGTGACTGGAAGGGACTGATTGGTGGGCTTGAGTCTGTTCAGTTGGCACATTAGGTTTTATCATGAGTCGTGGAGTTTAAAAAACCCAAAAGTTTCTAATATAAAGGGGAGGGATATTCCAGCTTTTAATTATGTGTGTAATTTGGGTAAACCAGTGGTACCTAAACATGCACAGGAAGAGTTGGAACATCCTCATCTTAGGCCATAGCTGGTACTCTTGGGCAGTGAAAATTCAGTCTAAAGGGTGGATTAGAATATGTTGTCTAAAAAAACCACTTTCTTTGGACAGAATGGAGTATGTATGTGCCTCTAAGCTGTTCGTGTTCTTGTTAAAACACAGGTGTTACTGAAGAATAGAAGTGGCTGTCAAAGTCAGTGCAGGTGGCCAGCTGCAGTAACCCGTAGGGATGGCTAGTGGGCTAAGAGTGACTGGTAGAAGTGGCTTGGATTGTCACAGCTGTGCAGTCTGCTGAAGCCAGGCTACCCAGCTGTGACAATCTCCGGCACAGGCCAGCAGAAACTGCAAGCAGGTGTCTCTAAAGCAGCGCTAGCAGCTGCTTCACCAAAAACTGAGAGGGCTTGAAATGATGGTTTTGTTATAGGAGAGGACTACATGATTAATCTAGCCCTTACACTATATTGTTCTTACAGTACATTATTCTGTTTATTTTTACTGTCTTCCCTTTCTTCAACAGTGTGCTGTTTTGGGAAGTCATTACATTCACCATACGGCAGCAGGGAGGCTGAGCTCTTGGATGAGCCCATGAGTTCTTGTTTTCCCATGTTTTGAAGTGGGAGATTCAGCTGGTGTTTGTCAGAGCCTTAGAAATTGAGCTGTACCATTTTGTTGCCAGCCCAGAATCATGTGGGAGGGTTATACAACCTTAGCTTCCCTTCAAACTGATTCTTTTCTCTGAGAATCTGCCTCATTTCTGAATATAACTAAAGAAGAGGGGGAATGGTACTTTCAAGGAATATTTACCTTGTTAATGGCTTCCAGAGACTTCAGGGGAAAAAGTCCTTATCAGCTCATAAGATGTAGAAGACAGGCCAACTGATAGGACCTCAGAGATTTTGTTAAATTTTGGAAAATTGCAGAGGCCCTACCATCCCTAGGCTTTTTCAGGATGCTCCATCAAAGGCTCTGTAAGCCTTCCTCCCCCCGCTGTGGCCAGTCCTAGGAAACTCATTGAGTCCCTCACCTCCTACCACTAATTTTGAAAAACTTCCTTAGGGGCTTGCTCCTTTGTCCCTCGGGATTTGTGTTTTATAACTACACAGGCAAAGCTCGGTGAAAAGCAGTCTCCTGAATTTGGTAGCAGTGCTGCATTCAGAGTGGAATATAATGAAGAGCTGCAAATTCGCCAGGCACAGTGACCAGTGTTACGACAACCACACAGCCCAGTATTGTTCTCCATGTCGTAGGCAGAGCTAACGTGCATGCAGCTATTTTCCACTCGTTTCCATATTAATATCCTCTGTAGAAGGCAAAGCTCTACCAGGTTCTCTGGTCCTGCTGTCCTTTTGTACTGTTCAAGACCTTTGCAGCTCATGCTGTTTCCCAGAACAGACACCATCCCACTAACTCCAGCCCACGGCTTCACCCAGTTAAGAATCAAAGATGCCTGGCTTGCACAAAGATTTTTCAATGAGGGAAAAAGTGAGTTCGCCTGACTGCATTGCTGGACTTCATGGACACTGTCTTTTCTTGCTTAGTGTGAAAACTCGTATGCCCTATATCATGGATTTTCCCCTGATTATTGAATTTCTTTCTGATAAGAATCCAGAAGCCTTTTTTGTCAGCCGCCTTCTCTCAGGGTCTTTGTGCCCACTTCTGTAGATCTCCATCTTCTCTCTTTGATTCCAGGCACGTGCGTGAGTCTGACGTTATTTATTAATTAAATCCCGTTCGTGTATTTATATTTGTGGTTTACTTTTTGGGGACAGCTTTTAACACATCTGTAAGGATGTAGAACTCTGCTGGTAGAAGAAAAAAATAATTTTGTAGTTCTAATACCCTGGGATCCATGTACTGCCAGTCTAGGGTCCAAAAAGCCAAGTGAATAAAATGTTACCTGCTTATACTTGATTTTATTTCTTTCAATCTAGACCTACTGGTGCCAAGAGAGTTCTTCTGAAATTAGGCAGTAAGATAGAGATAATTATGTCCACATTTGTTTTTGTGTCTTCTTGACATTTCAATCAACCTCTGAAAATTTCAGGCTAGAAAGCAACCTAATCAGCCGCAGGCTCAATTTTAAAACTATGTTCTATGTTGAAAGTCGGAGGTATCAGCCCTGGGAGACATCACCGATAAGCATTTGAATGTTGCAATTTGTAAAGAGTATTTTAAAATGTCAAACATAAAATTCCTGTTTCACATTCAGTGGTCAGAAAAAAACCCAAATACTTGGGGTTTTTGCTACAGTGCAGGTGATCTAAATACCAGTGGAAACTTGTACCATCACTTAAAATGAGTTTGCATGAAAGGGTAGTAAAGATGTCTGTGCTGGTACTGGTTTCGATGGTGACAGTAGCAGCAGCCATTTAACAGAATTCATTATAAACTGTTACTTTTGAATGTAGTCTCTGTGCTTGCTAACCATTCACTTCTACAGGCTGGTTTCTTCAAATCTACGTTTGGTAGCTGGCTGAAGTGAACACATCCAGCCTGCGGGCTGTTTTAGAGAGATTTGCAGCTCAAAGCACAATTTGTTACATCATACATGTTAGTCTGTACTTTCCTGGATGTCAAAAACTACAGAAATACTTCAGAACTAAAACAGATCAGACAGCCAAAAAGTCAAAGAAAGGAAAAAATTTATAGGCGAGGAAGTGAGGATGAGAGATGAAGCAGCCTGCCAATGCTTACAAAGTCTATGCTAGTCTAGGAATTGGACCCAGACATCCTGAATGTCAGTCCAGCCTTAACCACAAGACTGTCCCTCCTCTGATTCACAAATATTATTACAAATTAACTAGTGGTTCTCTGAGTCCTTGTGATTCGTTAGTCATAGACAGTGGAGTAAAACTATTGCATTCTTTGTAAAAATGCAAAAGTTTGGGTTTTTCCTTGGTACTACTCCACCTTTTCAGCTAAAGGATCATTGACTGAAATGTGGGCTGTGATCTGGCTGTTACCAGATTTAGAGAGAGCTGGCTGTTTGTCATCGTTCTGTGTACATAACCAGGATTCTCACAGGATACTACTCTGTGATAAAGAGGCTAGACCAGTAAAAAGAGGACCCTGCATTGGCATTTTTACCTCTCAGAACAAAGGGCTGATTCTTTTATTCCTGTCACCTGAATAAGTGCATTTTGTCTCATAAGTATGGTATATACACCTGGGATGCAGGCATGACCTTCCAGAGATGTTTTGGATGACAAAAGATTATTTGAAGCCAATTGGCCTTTTGCTTCAGGATTTTTGGGGCAACATCTCTTCATTGTGGCTGGATACCTCTGAAAATGTCTTTACAGCTTCTCAGGACCAAGGAGAAAATCCAAAAGATGTCTCTGACCATCAAGAATGGGTCTGAGCTTTCTCTCAAGACCTGGGTTAAGTGTAAGCTTTTAAAATCCCATGTTACTGCCTAGTGAGGCAGTCTCTGACTAAGGACCAGTTAGAGAAGAGAAGGTTGCTTGTGCAGCTGATCCCAATATTACTCCCACTGAGCACATATCTTAAACTCAAGTCCTACCTAAGCATGATCAATGGCCAAACTATAGCCAGCAAAATGAATGAGAGTTTTGGTGCTGGGCACGAGGAAATCTAACTGTAGTGCCGCTCGCTGTATTTTAGAGGAAAAATGGCTTTCAGGCATGCAGTGATGTGAGTCTGTGCTAGGACATGAATCTGTCTGGGCAGTGAACTTTGGGAAATCCCCTTGTCAAATCCACTGACTAGTGACTGTAAAGAAACACAGAACAATAGGTATTGTGATTGAAACAGCTGCAGAAGTCATCTAGTTCACCCACTTATTCACAGAAGTACTATTGCCAGCACATCACTAGGTCAGCCCTAACTTTGAATAGCTGAGTCCTGAAAACTGCCTAAATTGGATATTCTATGACTTCTGTGGGCTATCTGTTCCAACGCTGCACTACCCTTATAGGAAATTTTTTCTCAATGTCCAGCTCAATGTCCTAGGCCACAATTTGTGGCCGTTGTTCTATGTTGTATCATTTGATGCTATTGAGGAGAATGTGGATCTATTATGTTCGTAATTACCCTTCAGGCAGTTGTAGGCTATTAGATTAGCTTTCCCTTCACCTGCCTTAACAAGCCAAGATGCCTCAACATACCCTTGCTGATCATATGCTCCAGGCCTCTGACCACTGTGGTAGCCTTCTTCTGGACACTCTCCAGTTTCTTCACATTCCTCTGCAATGGAGAGGCTCCAGACTGGACAGTGTGTTGTATGCAGCCTCACCAGTGTCAGGCAGCAGGGAAAATAACTTTCCTAGATAATAAAGCCAAGATCTTCCTAACGTAGTGCAGAACACAGCTGTGTTGCAGTGACATTGCGCTATCAGGTCATTCAGTCTGACATCCATTGTAACCTCCTGATAATTTTCCGCAGTGCTGTTACTCAGCCAGTTTGCTCCCAGCATGTAGGGATGCAGGGAGTCATCCCACCTCAGGTCCTGAACTTTGCATTTCTCTCTACTGGACTTCATGAGGTTTCTGTTGGCACAAACTTTGGGTCACTCTCAGTTGAAGATGTCATTCATTGTGTCAATCAGCTGTCATAATTTTGCATCTTCCACAGAGGGTGCACTTCTGTGTTATCCAGGTTGTTGTTGAAGTATATGGACAACCTCTGGAGTACACCATTTGTTACTGGCTGTGAGCAGATGCTAAGCCTTTCATTACTGTTACCCTTTCAGTCTTGGGGTCTAGCTGATTTTCAACCTGCCTAGAAGTCCTTTGTTCCAATCTTGGCACTGAAAAGCCCAGAAGGCAGCAGAGCTTTACCATTACTAGACATTTCTAAAGAAGCACTGGGGGAATTGTTTCCTAAATTCATTCATATTGATTCATCAAAAAGACTGTATGTGACAGTATGGGGTTGATAAAGGAAAGACCATGTTCAAACAGGAATTAGGCATTCATGGAAGACAGGGTGGCTCTGTTGTACTGGAAGCTCCAAAGCTGTTACTTTTCCCTTCCCATTCTGACTTTGAAATTTAGGTTGATTGTGCAGTTTAAGGAGAAGGGATGAGGCCTGGGGTAGAGAAGCAGTGAAGCTGATACTGGTAGCTAGTGTCTACAAACCCAAACAAACTGCAGTGGGAAAAGGCCACGTTCACCTTATGTTGTCCAAACCTGTTAACTTGAAACATCCTCTTCTAGGAAAAAATTACTTGGCATTCTGTCATAATATTTAATTACAACAGCCTTCTCCCTCCACCCCCAGATAGATTGGAAGAAATTCAAAAGGTGAACAAATTAAATCGATCAGTCTTTAATTTTGCTTTGGCTGCAAGTACTTCCTTCTGGTGTAAAAAGATGTGGCCAAACCAAAAACATTCTCTGTCCAAATGTGCATGGCTCTGGATTCAGATATCTCATATCCAAACTCTATGCCTGTAGTCCATGTCTGTTAGCAGGAGGTCAGAGATGAAAACCACCTCACACACCCATTTCAGAGCCTTTATAAGGGGGCCTTTTATTCATTCATCTCTTCCTCACCACTCCTCTTTAGGGTTCCATTTCTTTTTGGTTCCTGTTAGGTTAAGGGAAATTATACATCCATATGGTAAGGAGAGAATGGATTCCTTCTTCCTCTGTAGACAGTAAGGAAAACTAGAGGAAGCATCAATTTGTAATATAAGATGACCAAGGAAATCCTTAGCAATTATTACATCACAACTGTGTAATTATGAGGATACAGTTTCCTCTCTACACCCGAGAAACTGCAGGGTTGAGCTACATCCCATACGTGTGCGGTATGACTGAACAGTGCCAGAAGTAAGCGCTAACGGAGAAGTTCCTCTGGTTGCTAAGCCGGCTGGGTGGCCTACTTGTACCGTCACTGGATACCAAACATCCTTGTTTGAGCACAAAGTTGGTATTATTGCTGATGGTCAGGCTTATTAGTTATTTCTCTCTGCCACCTGTGATAGGATTTAATCTCAAGTAATCTGAGGTGGAAATGAAACACGATGCAAAGCAACATGAAGGGCTTTTCACTTCAGACAGGCTTATTTAGTTTCCCCTGTACGGCATAGGTTACTGAATACCAAATCAGAAACCTACTGGTAAAGCAATATCTCTTCTCAGAGAGGGAAGAGAAGCCTCTGTCACAACACACCAGTGCTGTGGTGTGTTAATATTGCAGGTGTTACTGATCACGGGAACGCATTTCCTAGAGCCAGGCATAAGAAAGAACTATGCGAGACTGCCTACACTGACAATGTACTTATACTACCTTCCATTAATTAATACTTGAGTATACATATTTTTTATTATATTGAAGCCCTGATCTGAAAAAAAACATGTGCTCTTCTGGTCTTAAATCTACCTGTGGATTTAATTTTTAACCTTAAGCGCTTGACTGCGCAGAGCCCTAAGGAGACGCGTGGGTGGTGCTGCCCTGTTGGAGGCCATCTTGTGCGGCCTACGCAGATCTTCACAGGCGATTAGCATGCAGCTCGCAGCACTCATGCCCTCTAGTCTCTCCTGATGTATTAACCTCCTGCGCTGCACACATCCAGCAGCTCTCTGGAAGGATTATCCTGGGCCTGAGGGCCTTTTTCCTCCATATTCAATCACTCGTCTTCACAACTTTCCTCCTCTGCATAGGGCATGTGGCTGTTTTCCTTGGATGAGCTAGCGAGTGTTGCCACTGTCAGGCTGGTGATGGCCCAGGTTGGTTCCTCAGTTAGCGCCTATCTCTGTTTATCCAGCTGCCTTGTATTGGATGTATACTTGCATATAACCTTATGGTGACTTGCTGTAGTGGAGGAAGCTGCCCTGCCCTTGCTGCCCTCCCATCTTCTCAGACCTTGCTGTTTTTCCTCTCTGATGGCCAATTCAAAGGCAGAAAATACCCCCAACAAAGAGGTGAAGGAGCTGGACCCCAGAAGCAGTTTCCAGCTGCCTGGTATCATCTCTCTCCTCCAGTATAAGCCCCTCCAAGGAGTTGGGTGTGAACACAGCTTTGTCACTGGGTCCCCACCTCCCATGGTAGGGCCTTCCTCTGGCCTCAGGGGTGACGGGAGGGAAATTTCCCTCCAGCTCAGTAAACTGCTGCAATGAAGTGACTTTGAGTCCTCCATCTTCTAGTTACTTTAGTTACTCTTAGCATTTTAGTGAGAGCCAAAGAATCTGGTTTCCATTTGCTGTACTTTTGCTGGAGACTGTAATTGCTCTTTGAACTTACAGGAGCAGGAAACCCATTTAAAGGCCCAAGAGGACAGGGATTCAGTGCCAGCCAGCACATTCCTCAGCTCCTTTCATCCTACAAGAGGAGAATGCTTCTGGCTTCTCCAGAAGGGATATTACTACATTTTGTTCAAATTTAAGGCTGATTTCAAGAGTAATTCTACCACTCACCTTATAGTTATCATTATTCCTGCTATTTGCATTATTATCTTTATGGTTATTATTATCACTAACGCAGAAATATCTGGAGATATGGACAGGTCATGACAGAAAACCCAAGTATCAAGCTTGCCTTTCAGTGTCTTGCAGACTGTAATGACAGATCTAATAACAGGAAAATCTAGGCTAAGGGCATGGCATATCAAACTGTGGAAAACTGTTGGTCAGGGCTTTTAAGGAGCTTCTGGAAAGAGACTGAAAAGACTGCATATTGTATGGGAAATAAGAGCTACCTGTTTCAGGTAGAAAAAGCATGAAAAATCTCCCGTGTATGGTAATGCATCTTTAATGATGCAGCTGCCAGCCAACAGGATTTTTTTTGACAAGAAGTGGCATGGTTCAGAATAAATGGGATTGGTACGTTGCTGGATCAGCCGGGATGTGCACCCTCTCTGCTAACTGCAGGTAATCGTCCAGAAAGTGGGTTGCTGTCACTTTGCCTCAATATAATGTTCCCCACAATGACTTTCCGTTGCATGAGACCCTTAGGATAGCTAGTGGGCTGCGGCTGAGTCTTTCCCATGGATTCTGGAGTGGGAAAGGGGGAAGCAGCACAGCACAGAGAGAAAAGTGTAAGCCTCAGGAGGTACTTCTAAGAAAACAAAGGCAGACTGGGATAGTACTGGGAGCAGGAAGGCACAGATATTCTGAGCCTAAAAATTGAGAATGAGGAGCTTGGATCTGATGCAATGAAAGAAGGAAGCCAGAAAAGATGGTTTTAAGGATGATCCAGCTGGAGTTTGAGTTTGTTATCTTAGTGAACTTCACAACAGCTAGTCTTTCTGTGCCAGGTTTTGGCCCCTCCGATAGTTGGCTCTGCGCCACTCTAGTTACACAGATCTTCACAGAAGCTGATATAATGAGCTGATGAAGAGTTATCTCAGTGCTCAGGAATATAAGCAAAGTGGATGACAGTGCTGTCCCATCCTCTGCTGAAGTGGTCTCAGGTAAGGAAACAGGAGACACGAGGATGTCCCATGTATCATGCAGCTCTCAGAAGGGCCTTGAGGCCTCTCTAGCTTATGTCTGGGACTGGGTCCTACTGGAGGGAGGTAGCCAGGCCTGTGTAGAGGTCAGTAACGACATCTCCCAGACCATCCTAGTTGAAGAGGAACTTCAAGAGGAACTGTCACCTCTTTTCTGTATTTCTGCTTACAAGAGAGAAAAAAAAGGATTTTGCTAGGCAGTGATACGGAGCAAAGCCTGTCATGCATGCTCTGCATGTCCAACAGAGTCACTGATTCCCTTATTTGCAGTGGTCATGGGTTAGGAAGGAGCCTGTGCTGAACATCACAGCAACCATCTCACTCCCAGTAGAAAATAGCACTTTGCATGGGAAGCTTTTCTGTGAGTAACCAACAGCTAGTTCCACTCTGCAGTTACAACAAGAAGCAGCTTCTGAGAGTGGGGAGCCCTTGTTGGCAATCATTCCAAATGCCTTTATCTCCAAATAATCCAGCCTAAAGAGTGAGGCGAAAGCATTTGTTCCACTCCTTGGCATTGCCCAGATAGCTCTTTCCTCCCTTACTCTTTCTTCTTGTACTCCAGGTTACTTGACATGAGGACACATACAGCGCACAAAAAGCCTGTGTAAAAACTTTGTAATGGTTATGGAGTCAAGTGCTTAAAAAGTTAGGAAACCTGGGATTAAAATTACGTGGGCAACATTTGTGCAGATGGGTTATGATGCCGTCTTCACCTCAAAGCGCACAGGCTATTGTTTCTCTGGACAATCCCTTGCTCCGTGGGCAGGAGGGATCTGCTCTGAGGGCTACTCATGGCTGTGAAAGCCTCGCAACAGCTCTCTGCAGTACCCCCTGCCTCATGTGTTGTGGAAAGTAGATGGCGGTGGTCACCGGAGGAGGCAGGGGACTGCAGAAGGAGCAAGAGACATCATGGGACTGAAGCAATGGACTGCTCCCCTGCAGAGCTGGCTGGTGTCCCTGGTGCTGCCACGCAGCTCCAGCTGGGCAAGTTATTTCATGCAAGATTTCCTGCAGGTGATCGTGACGTGGCTATCCCTTGCTTTCTGGATGCCTGACATACCCTCCAGTCCCTGACTGTTCTCTGAGACCCAGACAGGTTATTTTTAACATGAATTGATTCTCTGATCCTATTTGCAGAACAGGCCCACAACTAGTATGGGGGATGTGTGTTGTGGGGGGGTGGTTTCGCTGTAGGGCAAGGGTGGGAAGGCACGGGCTCTGGTGACAGGGGTGCAAGCTATTGAAGCTGGCATTGCAGCCAGAGCCCCTGCATGGTTGAACCACAGCTGACTTGTAAAAGGGACTGAATGCTTGCAACTGCATCTGGGCTTTGTGCTTTGAATATAAAGTACCACACCATGCTAGAAACTGTGAAAATCCAAGTCCTTGCCATTCTATATCAGGTGCACAAAATCTTTTGACCCTGCACTTTCAGCAGGCAGCCTCTCATCTACAAAATGCATAATATCCACTGTAGTGCTGTGAAAACAAATTTCTTGATGGTTCTGAAGCAGTTAGATATGATATCTTGTGAATGCCATGAACTTAAAGGGGGTTTTAGTCATTTTGCTCTCAGAGCATGGTTTAAGTCCTGTGTACTAGAGAAGATCTAGGTCCATCCACTGAGCAGAAGGAAAAAGCTAAGTATGAAATACTTATTTGTTTGATTGCAGAAATCCTGTAGCAGGAATCCTGTGAAAGAAATGATCTGCATTGCAGGGTTCAGAGAAGGGAAATCAAAACTTCTGTGGCAACCCTTGTAAGGGGACTTCCTGCAGGCACTTCCTAGCTTTGCAACTATAATAGTTGAGCATAGTTTTTGTGCTCAAACTATACACTTACAGTCATCTTCTTTTGTAGCCTACCAGTCCCTGCTGACCTAAAAATTTCTCAACAGATAACATTTTATTGTTTTAACTAATAGTCAGCCACAAGCTCAATTAAACCAAAGTAGCTCTTGTATATAGAAAGCTTGTTTTGGAGTAAGTGGTTTATTTGATTTGGCTTCCTTTGATTTGTTTGTATGGGAAAACATTATGAAATATGTGAACATCTCTCATCAACTTTATATTCTACAGACCCTTCTGGATGGGCTTACTAGCACATCCCTGAAGAGACAGCAGGTATGTGTGGGAGCTGGAGTATGTTTGAGATAGTGGCTGATGACCCCTTGCCAGATTTTTTTTCAGAAGCTCAGTTCAGTAACCCTTCTGATGTGGCAGCCTTTTAGCACAGGCAATTTAAAAATATTTTTTATTAGAAAGTAAAAAGAATGTAATAATAATTTAAAACTTTTTTTTTGTTTTCTGTGCCTTCTCTTAGGTTTCTGCTCCTTGTTTACAACTTGGAAAAAAAGCAACCAGATTCTTTCACCTCGTGAAAGGTTTAACACGGGTTAAAGTAGCAGCTTAGGATTTTTCTTTAGTAATAACAGCAAACAAAGCTAAATCCTTTTGCAAAATAATAAATTTAATTGGACAGGCAGCTTTGCACCAGCTTCCGCCAATCTACTGCCCAGTGCAGAGGCACAGAACCTAGGGGGCCACAGCTGATCTCCAGGGAGGCTGGCAGCGCTCCAGCCTGAGCCTGCCCAGCAAATAAAGGTTCCAGCCTTTTGGGAACATGCAGCCAAGTGTGTGACTGTCCCATTGGTACTTAATGTTGGGAAACTATTACAGGAATGTGTAGTTCAACAAGCCTCTACACACAAGCCTCTGTTTTTTTCCCTTGAGATAAGATTTTGTGTTATGAATTCTCAGGGCTTCCCCTGTTTTGCTGGGCAGAGGAATCCTGGCTTAGCCCAGCAAATGATGAAAGGGGCCCATAATACAGGACATAGGCAGGCCTTGTCACCTGAGGTACCCGCAAGCCACCTGGCAATACATTAGGGAAGAGTTTTTATAAAGCAGGGAATTGTCACCCTTGGCACAGCTACCCATGCGGAAAGCGGACGGTCGCTCATGTAGTTCCATCCATCTGAAGTTTGGGTTACCAGAGCTGGGTGCTAACAGCAGTACAGCTGTAGCAGCTCAGAGCTCAGCACAGGCTGCAAAACCTGCCCAGTTCCCTGGGGGAGTATGCTTGCTAATAGCTTTGCTGTGAACTCTGCAGCTACGGTTATCGGCACGCACAGGAGATAGTTTAAAGCTAGTACGAGCTTGTCTGCGTGACCCACTGACCGGCCTCTGACGACAATGTCGCTGTATGCTTAGCCTCTACAGCCCCTCCTGCACTGGCTCCTTTGAGGGACCACTAAATACACATAAACACATTTTTGAAAGGAAGTAACTCCCCCTCCACCCCCCACCCCAACCTCCACTCAGAGGCTAATGGAGAAAAGCCTTGTTCAAATACAAGTGCACGAAAAGCTTCAAAGTAATTTTCTTGAAAATGGCTGGGAATAATTTCTTTCTTTGCCTCAGAGCTTTTTCTTACTCTTTTTTTTTATGTAAATACTTGCAACAATGGTTAATTGTCAGAAAAATGTAAGCTATTTCTTAGTGGGATTCGTGTCTGCCCATTTCTACATTCCAAACTTTTGTCTATATAGCTGAGGTCTTGACTAAATTATACAGCTCGACGTTGAGCTAGGTACTACCTCTCCAGAACTAGCCTGTTGGGACTGAGAAGTATTCTTGTTAAAAGCCTGAAATAAAATAATCTGTTCCAAATGACTTATTCTTGGCTCTGGCAACTGATTGTGTATATATGCCCTAGGTTACATTAATGTGGAAGTAATAGATCACAGAGAGCTTGTAGTGTTGTATATGTTACTTACACATTAAGCCTATGGCCATGACATCATTGCCCTTGTTCTGGGCTCCAGTGATGGTGTAGCCAAAAAGAGTAGCTGAGAACACACCACATTGTTCCTCTCAGCTGCTAGGGCCATATTGACTTTGTGAGTCACGCTCAGCATGCAGGGATGATACATTCAGTCATTAGTGTTACTAATTCCCTGGTTTGAGAAGGGAATATTGCCTACTCTAAGAAAACAGGGAAGGGGTGGAAAAGCATTGGAACTGGTCACAAATGCTCTTAGTCTGTCTGAGTTCATTCATCTGCGGCACAGATAAAACGGTGGGATCTTAAATTGTTATAAACAGATGAGTGTCTTGAGGCTTATAGAGGATGGTTATTCTTTTTTGGTGAATCCTCATGAGATGCTCAGGCAAGACAGAAAGAACTAACTTGGACACCGTCTTTTCCTTTATGTTTTGTTGGCCTGCCAGCAAGGAGGCCCGGAGAGATGGAGAGCTAGAAGGGCAGGACTGCTCTGCTGGCCTCAGTTGGAGACAAAAGGAGCTGAAAAAGCCTAGAGGCAGGCCTAATACCTAGACATTCTGATTTTGATATGCTACCGCATGTGGGAGGATTTGTGTAAGAAAACAACATTAATCTCATCATAAAAATGACGATACGAATTTCAGTAAGTGTGAAAAGCTGGGACTAGCTGTGCCCATAGTAGGTGACCACACTTAGCTTCATGTGATCATTTGCAGTCTTGGGAGGTAAAAGTACAGCAAACTAAAGGGCCAGGAAAATTTGTTTAAGAAGTTGTCTTTGAGCAACAGAAAGTCAGGACTCACTGAGGATTAGGAGTGACTAGCAGGAGCTGCAGGCAATGGGGGATGCTTAGCTGGAGCCACTAAGAGGAGCCACTGACAGAGTTAGAATGTCTACAAGAAGCAGCAAGCCAGCTAGACTGGTCAGGGGTTCCTACTCTGGCTCAGCTGCAGTTCTGAAGAAGCCTTTGTTACCCAGCAGGTGAGTGGCTGTTCCCCAAAACCATCAGCTGTGAGCAGAGTGTTTCTAGAGCAGGGGGGAGCAATGGTCTGCTGTCGCAGCTGCGTCAGCAAGCAGTGAGAGAGGGTTTTGGCAAGTATCGCTGGGGAAGTTGGTGGATGCTTGTTATTTTGTTTATGTTCCTTTGTCCTTTTCTTCTTTATCTCCAAAACAGTGCTGTTCTGCTAAGCCATTTATGATTTGTGAGCAAGGAAGCAGAGCTCTCTGAACACTCAGTTAATTTGATTTTCTCAGGTTGGGAGAGGGAACAAAAAATTCTGTTTATTAGTGACTCCTAGAAATTGAACTCTGCCCTTGCAACTGTCAATCAGTCTGGCAGAAAGGGTACATTTATTGCTTCCTTCATTTTTTATCTTTCCCCTTTCTCATATACTTGAGGCAGAAGTGAGGAAAGCAGCTTATTGTTTGTGTTTGAGTTCTTTGCAACCTTGGTGAGTCTCTAGGGAAAGTCTACATGAGGAGCCATTGAGAGCTTAGTACTACAAAATTGGGGTTTCAGTTTCTGTCTAGGAAAAAGATAGCTAAAGGGCCTGAACACTTGACAGCCTAGAAGTTTTTTACACTTCTGCTAAGCAGAGCCTGAATTCTTGAATGCATCTGAGACCTGCTCACCATGTGTGGTTGCAGCATGTGAAGGTGTGTAGGAACCAGATATAAAATAACTCATTGGAGTGGTAGCACAAGTCCAAACGCAACAGCCTGAACTTGTCAAAGCTTCAAGCTTTTTGACAGGTCAAACATGCCTAGGCAAGATCCTGGGTAAATATCCAACAAGTGAAACACATGTCAGCACCGATGCACTACCCTTTGGTACCTGTGCTAGCTAGAGGAACCTAGGTAGAATGTGCCCCCATACTGTCATGTCTCCAGAGGATGGTGTCAAGGTGTTCTGAGTTTCACTTGGGAGGACTAGGGGAGGAAAGAAGTGGCTTTGGTTATGTCCCCACTGTAAGTGAGGTCAGAGGTACGCTGTGATCATGCCATCGTCATTGCCCAGAGCCATCAGGAAGGCTTTTTACAGCCAGCCCACGGCCATCTGTGAAACAGCTTCTGTTCTGATGGGCACTCTGGAGACTGCGCTTTCAGAGCAGTATAAACAGTGTAAGCAGCATGAAAATGTTACGTTTGCAGCCTTTGGAGTCTAAGACTGCTTTTAACTCTTATGGTGGTGAGAACAGCCTGGAATGATTTCTCACATACCAGATTTCTCTCGAGCCTGAGAGACTCTTTCAGTAGTAGTCAGGACTGGCAGAAGCCAACTGAATCCGGGAGGCCCTAGGGAGTGCAGCTACAGACTGGGCTGAGGCTGCCCATACGGTCCTGCAGGAGTGAGCTGAGGGGAAACAATTACTTGGGAAGATAGATCCAGATCTTACGATACTCATTCACTAGCACAGGACTGAGAAGAGGCTGTTGCCAACCTAAGAACAGCAGTCCCCTTTTGGCTAACTCTCTGTGAAAGGCACCTTTGTCTATTCTGCCATCATCCCCCATGGTATTTGTACATGGATCCTAGTGCCATCTGCTCCCATGGAAGCTGACCCCTGCATGCTGCTTGAGGAGCTCTGTTCTGTCTACGAAGAATTCCCTTGCCAGGGCAAGAATTGTCCCTGGTCTAAAAATTGCCAGAGCTGCCCCATTTGCATAGTAAATGGTGTGTTGGCATCATGGAAGGGACAAGCCAGCTACACTCCAAGAGTTTCAGATTCCTTACAGAGACTGGGCCAACAACAAGAGTAAGAGAAGGCTGCAGGGTGTTTTGAGCTGTGGTGGTACTGGTGTTCCAGCCAAGGTTGACCAGGTTCCAAGGTAAGCAGACGGCAATCCCTGATGCTGTCCTGCCCTGCCTTGTCCTGGCCAAGGGCCGGACGCAGCGCTGCATCCAGCCCACTCTTCCACTCCCATTTTATTCCCATGGACTTGATGTGAACTTGATTCCCACGCTCCTCCATCCCTCCTGGAGAAAAGCATTTCCTAAAGTCTAACCCAAAACACCTTCACCACTGCATGCCCTTTCACCTGCTCTTGGTGGATGCTCTTCTTGGATCCCCTTAAATGAGATTATAAGGCGTTTAACTTACTGCATCTTTGACTTTCTGAATTCCCTCTTCAGAATGGTGTGTTCTGCTTATTTCCCACAAAGGGGAAGGCTCCATGCATAAGATGCTGCAGAGAGCCTTTGCCCCCACCCAAAGTCTTGTTTTTCAGAGTGACGCACACCCTGCTCTGCTATTACTTAATAAAAAGTGAAGTCACCGCTTTCCTCCCCTTCAAACTGCTCCACCCTCAATCAGGAGGTCTGCTTCTCCACCCTTTGGCAAAACAGCTGTTTGGGGGTGGAGGTGAGTTTAGGGGTGGTGTTGACCAGCCTCTCATCGGGGGGGGGGGAGAAAAAATAAGTCCAATCCTGTCAAAGGGCTGCTCTAGGGCTGGGAACAGCCCTGCAGCCCTCCCTTCTTCAGTGCTTGTGTGTGTTTCATGTGAGCACAACTGAGTAAGATCACTCATGTCAGTCTGTGAGTCTAGTTTAGGATGCAAGGAAGAGTGTGAGCACAGCATGCCACTGTTCTTTGTCTGCCTTTTTCCTTACCCTGGAGGGAAGATTTCATCGTAACCCCTACCCTCCTAGTTTGGCAGGTAGGAAGAGACAGAGAAGTCAGTGAGTATAAATGGAGTCATGTGGAGCAAGGTTCTCTGCTCTGCTCAGACTTTGCTGACAGGCGGTGGGAAGGAAGAGAGCCCCTAGGAGCTGGCTGCAGCCGCATCATTTTGCCCTACCTCTATCAGTGTGAGTGCAAGCAGCCCAGAAGCTGCTCTAAACATACGTCAGCATCTGATAGTCCCTTAGGGACCAGCTGCCAACTAAACATGCCTGGAACACAATGCGGTGCAGCCACTCTTCCTTCCCACCCTGGACATGCCCTTCCCGGCATGCTGGTGGCTATTCTGGCTGTCTGTTCACTGGAGACTTTACTGTTTCGGAGACACCACAGGCAGGGGAGGGAGGCCTGGATTGCATTCTCCATCCTTGGAGGGAAGAGTGTTGACAACTGGGGGGAAAACATCATGGGGAAGGCTTTGGGGGAATGCATTCGCTCCAAGAGGTGTTACATCCCTCCAGAACCTCTGCTTTTAAAAGGGGACGTCTGAAAATGTTCAGGAAAGAAATTGTATCATGCAAAGAAGCACAAAAAATGTGCAGGAAACTTGTCGTGGTAGGGGAGCCAAAGTTTTCAACTGGTTCGTGTGGAAGGTGACAACTGGTAGGCACCACCCCCATAAAAAGGACCAATAGATGGTGAGGGGCAGAGCTCAAACCCACGACATCTGGCAAGTGAGGAGGCAGCTGGTAGGCCCAGTGGTCAGGGTGGCCAGCTGTCCTGGGTTTGAAGGACTGTGCCTTCACCTGCCTTAGAGCAAATGTAGTTTTCTTCCAGGTCTGTTGGGACCGGCTGAGGAGCTCTCTGCGTACATAGGTACCTCTCTGCTATCTCCTGCTTCAGCCACTCTGTACTGGTTCATGGGGGTTGGACTAGATGATCTCTAGGTGTCCCTTCCAACCCAAAACATTCTATGAGTTTATGGCTTCTGTTCCACTGCGCTATGGGAATTTATACACCAGTCCCTGTTTTACCCCCTCTCTCAGCCATTTCCTGGCTGAAGCAGCCGTTAGCTTTGCTGTGCTAACTCAGATGCTTTATTCACTCCAAAATAATTAACTCAAAAAGAAAGCGGTAAACAGAGAAACTAGGAGTCCCACTAATTTTTTTATTTTTTTATATGGAGGTAGCACCCCACTCAAATACCAGGATCCCATTGTGCCAGGTGCTACACAGAAATGGAACACAAAGTCAGCCTGTGTCCCAGAGGGACAATGACTTTCATATTAGATGAGACAGATGGAACGCAAAGAAATAATAAGCTAATACTAGTTAATGCCAATGGTCTAGGGCTTCAGCTCTGCCATTGTTACAGAGCTCACATTCCTGGGTCAGAGAAACCATATTTTTGGGAAGGTTCAGTGGAAATGGTTTTGGGACTGTACCAAGGTCCTCCCAGGATTCCAGTTTTCTTAGTCTCAGCCTCAAAGGAATTTACAGCTGGCTCGGGCAGAACTGTAAGTCCCCACAGGAAGGATTTTGTTGATATTCAGTCTTTGGAGGACAGTGAGCTTCTCTGTGAAGGGCAACACGTGTATCTGGCCATGTCCACGGCACCACACCCACTACTCCTCCAAAGCAGATGGAGTTTCAAGGACTCACATGACTGTGTCCATCTGCCCAGGGATTATTAGGAAAACCTGTAGATGGTGTGTGTGGGGGGGAGGTCCCCCCATCCATTCCTTCACTGTGGACAGGACTTATCTCTGTCCAAAAGTGAGACAAGCTGCCAACAGTGCTCTTAAAAATGAAGGGGATCTTTAGCAATCAGCAGAGCTCCCAGGAATCTGTGGGAAGCCAGAGACAACAGGAGATGGCCCCTGTGCCCCCACATGCGCTCTGCTCACTGCTGGACTTCTCCCTACTGCAAGCAGCCTGTCTATGCCTCTGCTAACGGCGATGCTGTCTACAGCGTCCTGGCTGGGTCTCTGTCGAGCGGAAAATAGCTCCTTGTGCAGCATAGCCTCACCTGGGAAATACCTGCAGGGCATGAAGAGGAGCGGTGGGCAGCTCATAGATCTGTTTTATATGCCTGCTTCCTGCCAGCCAGAGCAGAGTGCTACTGGTGGTCTTATCCAAGATACCCTACTCAGCTGTTTATTTCTGGTCCAACGCAAAACCAGGGCTGTCTGCCCAATCAATAACATAAATCTGGCCTCTGTCAGCTCAAGGAATAGTGCTCTCCTGTCCTTGGGGGACATCATAGTAACTACCTTTTTCTCTTCCTAAACAGCTTCCTACTATTCCTCACCTGACTCAAAGCCTTCTTAAATCTGTCAACTGAAAATATGGTTACTGATCTGATTCCCAGGCCCTGGACTTAGTTTTCTTATAGAGCAGAGCCAGCATCTCTTCCAGATCCCTTAAGGGTCCATATAGCCTTTTACTGTCCCCAGTCCCACACATACTTCACTCGGAGCATACACTTTGGGCCTGCAGAGCATACTCTACAGATTTGTATGTGGAGAGGAAGGGAGATCAGGAGAGGGAAGCCACAAGAAATTTACAGGAAGAAAAAGTGCCACCTGTTTCTGGGAAAATTTGGTTGAAATAGGAGGAGTCATCCCAAACCTTTTACCTTCCCTTTGTACCCTGTGCTGCCTCTGGACATCAGATTCATCACAGGCTGTATAGCAAATTTTGTGGAAGATACAGCACTGACATCAAGTCATCACAGGGATATAAAGCAGGTAAGACTCAGACTTCCATGAATATGGCATCTGCAGTATGAATGCCACACGCTGCAAGCACCTTCACCCCTGGCATCACAGCTTTATTGCCACTGTGTTCATTTTGAACCCTCTCTAATGTGCACTCTGTGCCCTTTGGCAGGGACTTGCTCTGCCTGTTATATATCAGTACAGTGTTTGGGACAATGTGGTTTTGGTTTTCCTACAGAAGAGCAGTGCCAATAAATAATGAAAGCGTGTCAGTCATAGTCTGCATAGGAAAGGCAGTGTCCATGGGATGATAACATCTTTGGTGGTTACCATAAAATTTTCAAGAATAAGTCATTCCCCTCATATACTTTAAAAAACCCTCACAAACTTGGTATGCTAAGAACTTCTAATATTAACATATCTCCCTTATTTGGAAAAAAGCAAATCGAGCTTCCAGTTTCCTGATCCCACTTCATTTTTGATATTTGACCTGCAGATTAGAGGTTTTCACGTCATCTGTCAGCCCACAGAGAGTATTCCAAGGTTTGGTGTGTGTGAGATAGGAAAGGGACATTAGGAACAGGCCAACCACAAATAGCTAAAATTAGCTCTGAGAACTGGAGTGCTGAGGTCTCTGAGGAACACTAGTCAAAGAAAGAAAATGGTTGTTTGCTAAACTCCCACTTACTCTACTGCCTCTGAGGACGCCTGGCTCACATCCCTGCCCAGACATCCTACATGGCTATTTAAGAGGATTTCCCCCACCCCTTCCCCCTCCACTGGCCATCATTTTCCTCTTTTGTGACTGCAGTCGAGAGTGATACGGGATTCCTGCTCCAGCAGCAAGATGCTGACTGGAAACAGGAAACAGGGGGGCTATGCAGAGCTCAGCCTCTGTGACAACAGGGACGTCACACCCGCGTGCAGCCAGGGATGCTTCTCACATATGGCAATGATCAGCAGCTCCCCCTTTTTCTCCCCTTCCCTCTTCCCCAGAAGGGCTTACAAAGCCCTGGAGGGGCCATATATCGAGTTAGAAGCAGTCTTTAGAAAGCACGGCTGTGTGAGGCCTCAATCATCACGGGACATGATTTCTTGCATAATTCTTTTAGATTCTCTGAGGCCAGTAAATTTGAGACTGTAAATCTTCACGTGACCAGAGCATATGGCCTTAGAATAAGACATGGAGTGAATTACAGAGAGACAGCCTATCTTCTGCAGAATCTGATTAAGGGAATCCTTTGAGAACTATCCTTTACATGCAGCCATAGGCATGGCTTTAAAACTGCCCTCCCTCCTCCTTCCCAGAAATGCCTGACGGAATAAGGGGTTTTTTTCAGTGTGAGCTTCTCCTCTTTTCTCATTCCTATTCTCAAAAGCCTTTTCTCAAAATAAAACTGAATGGCTATGTCTGCCTGTTCTTCAGATTATAGTTTCAGGGGAAAGAAAAAAAAGAATGTTTAAAGTAATTGCATTGATACTTGTGGAAACACCTTAGGGGAGTTGGAGGCATTGTCTAAGTTGAGGAGCTAGGTTCTGTCTCCCCAAGGAGGAGCGGAAATGCTCTTGCATTCACTGGGAATAGGTTTTTGCTTCCTCCAGCCCACTCTCTGTGGTGCTATTTGCTTACAGCCATGCACAGCTAATGCTATACTAGCCCCTCTAGACTAAGCTGCCATTATATATAATGTGCAGAGGTAGAGGTTTATTCCGGATGGGGAAACCAATTTCAAATGAAGTAAAAAATTCCCTTCCTAGCCTGCTCCTTCTCCTTCCATGTGGCAGGTTGTGCTCTTTTTGATGCTGCTGCTTCTTTGGCACAATAAGTTCCTTGAAACAAAAGTGACATTATCTAAGTGTCAGTGGGAGAAGGTTTCCTCCAGCAATAGGTCATTTAATTTGAACAGTGGGAGACAGAATTGCAATGCCTTTGGAAGGTACACCCATAGCTATCCTGTGAGATAAGAGAGACCAGATTAGTGCCTTTTGTTCTAGCTGCACTAAGGATTTGCCCGCACTGAGCAGACCTCCATCCCTCCCTTCCATCTCCACTCACTGGGGTTGTGGTGGTTCTGCTGAACTTGAACTGAGAAAAGAGGAAGCAAGATTTTGGTTAAAAAATGCTTGGTTGTAATCTACAGAACATGAAGACACGGCTTAAATGAAAATAAGTAAAATTCTTGCCTATCTACTGTCAGGTGCTGGGGAAAGCCCACTGGAGACCCACTTCTCTGCTGGTAGAAACTGCTGTTCCTCAGACTCTGTTGGTTGTTTTCCATGAATTATCCCATGAGTAATACTGTAGATGCCTCCCATGCATTGCAGAACTTTTACACTGAGAGCACTTTCCTCACTGACCTCAGCTACGTGCTTAGGGAAAGCCCTCCTGCTTCCTTGGCTGGCGTGGTGAGAGCTCAATCTCTTCTTGCAGTTAGCTTTAAGCGTTTCTTAAAATCACTGCTGCAGATGCTGGGAGATGGCAAGAACGGGAACTATGCTGTGGAGCAGCCTCTCAGCCAGCTGTCAGCCATAGGCACAACAGTCGGAGAGGAGAGGAGAGGAGAGGAGAGGAGAGGAGAGGAGAGGAGAGAGGAGAATGTGCTGTACTAAGCTAGTGTTGGACCCTGCTACCACGGAAAATGTTCAGTACCTCTCCAGCCTCTTAGCACTTGTGAGAACCACTGCACTGGAGCTGCCCAGCCTCCCACCATGGGGCACTGGGGCTAATGCTGAACCCCTGGCCAACATTCTGTGTGAGATTTGGTGGCACTGTTTCTCAGAGCAGAGCAGAGAGGTGTTTTCTTGCTTGGGGCACATGTTCAAGCTTCGGTACCTTCATAGCTCAGCTCCTGGTACGTAATCTGTGCAAACATTTGACACCTTCCTGCTGGCTCTGGGCAGTTCTCATTGCTGCCTCTGCATTGGAAGTCCTTCTTTCTGGGTAGTACCAGTGGGGTGTAGTACATTTACCCACACAGTGTGCCTCCCCTTCAGAAGAGCACCCCCACTGTGAGCTACCATATTGCTTGCTACAAATGAAGTTAAAATTGAAAGGGCTTGAACTCTGTCAGTATTGGACAATGTTTTTTTTAAGCTTCTGCTAATAAAGCATGTGATCATAATCCTAGCCCTATCATCCCTGGTAAAGATACTTTCATTCAGTGCAGAGGAAAAACAGAGGAAGTTTGCTCTGTTCCTCTTTCTTGGCTTCACCTCCAGCCACGCTGTAGCTGGTTACAGATTAACTCTTGCTGCACAATACCCGTTATCACTCGCAATGAAATGGAAATCCAGGCTACTCCACTAAATGAACAGAAAGGTTCTGTACTTACACCGTGATGTCTTGCCATGCTTCTGTGTCCCCCACTGGAACACCCCTCAGAAGCACATAGAAAGTCACAACTAAAGGATAACTCAGGGCCTTCAGATTAAAGGAAGGGGAGCAGGGGCTGTAGATTGTTCCCTCTGTCTTCAGTGGAGAAAGAATACTATTTTCACACATCTGTGCTAAATCAAACACTGATCTTTTCACTCCTGACGTTAATACATTAGGTGTGGAACTCACACTGCCAACCTGAAAAGGTCCTTTGATGAATGTATTGCTCTGCACTCAGGAAGAGCAAGACAATAAATAAATGCCTGAGTCCTTACTCCAGGCTGCAGATCTACCATCTCCTCATCTTTTGTCTCACACTGTATGCCAAGATTTATGGAGAAAAATTCCAAAAGAGTGAGGAAACAGAAGTGCTGCCTTTTGCTGCAGAGAAGAAAGAGATCTGTCCTTGAAATCTCACATCAGAAATCCCCCAGCCTTTACTGGCTGGGACCTTGAGTCTGTGTGGGAAGGCCTTGCCGCAAGTGAGCAGTCAGCTGCTGCTTAGAATACAGCATTGATTTGGGAACACAGGACCAAAAGCATTGAAAAAGTCAATTTGGATTAAAAAAAAAAATCCTGTGCCAAGGAAACGATCTCCTTTGGGGTCTCCACACAGAGGAACTGCTTTTGACACCCATGTGCTGACATGCATGACAGGAATCGCTGAGTTCGTTCCCTGCTGGGACACTATCCTCATCGTTAGAGACCGTTCTTATAACTAACACCTTTGTTTGCAGCTTCAGGTGAGAAACTAGTAACAGCTGGACTACAGGGATGAAGTGACTGGCTTATTCTTGCAGGAAGTTTTTGCAGATTGTGTAGGGAGAGGCAAGAGGCAGTAACTTTTCCTACAGCTGGACCTGTTCTGCAGGTAAAGAGAAGACCCTTCCTTCAGACCTGACAGCCTGGCACTGTCTCCAGGCTCATTAATGTAACAAAAAGAGGAATGCCAGCTCCCTGGTGCTGCTCTTTCTGCTTTTCACAAGTACTGTGATTTCAGAGGATTCCAACATGCTTTAAAACCAGGGGCACATCCTAAGGACTGGCTGGGCCCAGAGATACAGGATCATGGTCTCCCGCCTGGGATCTTTCTCTACCTCCCTACACTCACACAGGGTTGTGGCGACCACTGTATCCTGACAGTGCCCTCTGACATGTAGGATAAGGGGAGAAATATTATGCTGGGAGATGAGGGAGCAGGCTCAGTCCATGTCCTCAGAAGGTTGGTGAGAGGCAGAGAGGTGAGGGGAGAGGGACCTGGTTGCTCAACATGCCAAAAAGGTCGCGTCCTCAGGCCAGTCAGCTCCCCTCCCAAGAGAGGCTGTATTCAGCTCTCCTGCTACTCTGTGCCTGTTCTTCACTGCGAGAAGCCAGGCCAGCTCTGGAGGGAAGACCAGTGCAGTGGCCAGACACCTTCAATGACAAGAAATGGAAAACAGGAAAATGAAATTCTGGACTGTGCCAGGAGGACTGAAAAGCAACAAGATACTCACTTTCCACTGCCGAGCAGAGTAAACCTCATCACAGAGAGAGCAACCAGCTGTGAGCAGAGGGACTTGCCAGTCTGCCAGGCTCTCTGTCTGCGAAACACTGGGGAGCTCTTTGGACCCCCCCCAAATACACCCAGCAACTGCAGTGGCCAGTACTCAAATGCAAACCCTCTCTCACGGGAAGAGATGTTTCCTGTACAGTACCTAGGAGGAGGCACTATGAGTTACTGATATTACAGTGAGAGATAGAGAATGTGTAAGTGCTGTCCCACGCTGTCCCCCCCTGAATTTGGGCAGGGACATTAAGGCTACAGTGAAAGAAAGCAATGACATCTCTGATGACCACACCAGCCTGCAGGCTTTCATCTCACCGAAAGGAAGGCTTGCCCCATAGCTGCTCATGGAGCTGATGCAGGGAGCAGACGTTCCTGCTTTTGTGTCTACTACTTCTTCCTCAAACTCCTCTCCAAGGCCTCTACAGAGATATTGTCTTCTTCAGGTTATGCTGATAGAAACGTCAACTCTCAATTGCAGCCATGAATCTGCTCATGAACTCTGCTGGCCACAATGCCACAGAGCTGCCTTAAAGCTCTCTTAAAAATGCGAGGCATTCCAGTCATTTTAATTACTGTGCATTGCATAAGCCAGAAACCAGTTCATACAAAGGAACAACAGAAAAGTGATTTTCAATCGCTCTCACTCTCTTCTCTGCTTAGTGCCAGCCTCCAAAGCTCTGGGAACACCAGCTCTTATTACCGTTTGAAGCACTTCATCTATTTGAAATCTCTTTGTTCAGTCACTTAAAGCTATTGATGCAGTTTAGAAGGGTTTAAAAAAGAAAAAGGAAACTTCGATTTGGAAATGGCTACAGCAGCATGAAAGCAAAGCAAGAGAAATGGAAAAACTTATTATAAACAAAAATGAGAGAAAATTAATTGCTTGGAATGAGACACAGGCAGGTAGAGCCAAGCAAATCATGTCATG
>NW_009258549.1:309956-315163 GCF_000687185.1 Egretta garzetta
CGACCCTGTCAGGCCATCTAATCACAGCCTCCTGGTTTGAACCCTGCATGGTACCAAGCCCTTTGGCCCTGATCCAGAAGTGCACTTAAGCTTATATTTAACTTTGTGCATGTAAACAGTCCTGTTGACTTCAGTAGAGCATCTTGTGTGCTTAAAGTTGAACATGTGCCTTAGTGTTTTGCTGGACTGGGGCCAAAGAGTGCGGTCATGTGCAGGAAACATTTTCAGCTTGATAAGGCTGTTAAAAGATATTTCCTGGTTGCCCTTCTGCAGCTGATGCCACATCACAGCCCAACTGGAGGATCCCTGCACGACCGAGAGGGTGATTTCATATTCTATGATCCTTTATAATGTAATACTCCTGGTGACATATGGTGCCTATGGTCTGCTCCCAGGCTGGGCGCTCTCTTTTGAGCATAATCTGTAAAGGATCCTTGAAGATTGAACATGGTGTAGAACCGTTAGAGCTGATGAAGTTTTAATGGTGTAGCTCTAATTAAAAGCTTGGGATGGGATAGAGTGTTACCTATGTCTGGCTTGCACACAGGAAGGTGACATAATTCCTTTGCAACCTCAGAGAAAGAGATCAAATGAAATGTTTTCATTTGTATTTATAGAATCAAAGAAATATTTAAAGAAAGAGTCTTCTTATTTTAAGTAGCATATGCAGTTCACTGATACAATGGAGGAATTAATAGAGGAGGTTTTTTCAGCCTTTTTCACACATAAATCCTAGCAAATACGAAAATTTTAAACAAAACTATTCTCAAAGGACAGTGTCAGAAAAAACAGAGATTCTGAAAAAGAAACAGATAAACAGGAAATACAAGAATCTTTTGCTAATGCAATGCATGACCACCCTGTACTGCCCTATGACATGGCGTGACTGTGCTGTTAAAAAAGGACATCAGATGGCTCTGAAAAGCACCTATCTCTTCCCACCTGCTGCATAAAAGCAGAAAACCAATGATATCTCCTAGAGGGTGTGATACTGAGCTGGTGTAAAAGACATGAGGATTGTCAACTTCAAGAAAAGTTTTTAGGACAAGAAGAGGCTTTTGAGCAACTTGGCAGCTGCACAATTTAGAATGCTAATGGCAGGACTCCATGCTCGTGAATCAAGTCAAGTTACAGTGGAAAAGTTAAAATGGAAAAATGCCCATAGTTCAGAAGCTTTTAAAATTAATATATTGTTCGTGGAGGTGGCAGGACTGTTTGGAGTGCAGGCTGAAGTCTCCTGACTTCATTCATGCCATGCTCAGTTTAAAGCAGCTGAGGTCTGGTGATGAGCTGGAGTGTTCACAGCCACTCTGTGTGTCAGGGTTTTTTTCCTCTGGTGGTGGTGGCGGTGGTAGTGGGGTATTTCTTTCTCTCTCTTTCTTTCTTCCCCCCACCCTCCCTTCCTTTCTTCCTGCCTTTCTTTCCTCTCTCTGTCTTTTTTTTTTTTTTTTGCCAGCAGTTCCTGTAGTTTGATGAAGCCCTTCTGTACGACTTGCATTCAGGTGCTTTTGTCAGTTCAGAAGCAGCTTTCTGCCAGCACCTGGCATCCCTCACAATGAAATGTCACCAGAAGGGCAGTGAATATGCCTTTAGTTCATTTACAGCAACACCTTACGCCTCTTGAAGGAATGTCACAAAGTGTTTTTCTCTCAGTCTCTGCAGCTAGCTCTGGGATGGTTCTTTCCAGCCACAAGCAGGACTTGTGGAATGAAAATTATATTGTTAATATGCCTCTTATGTAAACTGCAGTATCTATGGAAGCAGAAGGTCCTTCTCTCTCCTGAAGTTTAACCAAGTCACCCAGCTTAACAGCTTTCCTTTTCCAAACAGTGGGTTCTTTAGACATGGCAAGAAAGCGAGCTTCAGCAGCAAAAAACCACAACCATCTCTTGCAGCGCAGTGCCCCCTAGCACTGTCTCTACACATTCCCGCAGGATCGAGGGAAGAAGGCCACTTTGCTCAGTCAACAACACCTGCAGGACACGGCTTTCCCTGGGAATTTTCACACCAACTATTGACCCAGCCCAGTCATGCTTAGCTTGTGGGATCCGACAAGATCACAGCATGAAGTGGTGTGGCTGCCCAGGAGAGCAGAGAGTCCCTTAATTGTGTTCCACAGCGTGTTCTTGGTGGAGGACTGGATGAACATAGATTTCTTTATTTGGTGACATTAACCGAACGTGAACTTCAGTTTTCTCATATGAAGATCAAGGTCTATTTTCTCCTTTTGCTGCTGCATTTTTTATGGCCATATAAGGCTTAAAGTTGTATCTAGGCAAAGGAGCTGAATGCTAGTTTTTATTTTTCCGCTTTGCAGTTTCTCCCATGCAGACAGGGCATAGAGTGGGAATTCAGATAGAGTTCTCCTTTCAGCTCCTTCATTGACTTTCTGTGTTACTTTGACCCCATTGTAAAAATTTTCTTATCTAAATAAACACTCAGAACCCCTGCCTGGCTATTCCAGAGTGCACTTTACTGGTAGGTCTCAAAGGAGAGAGGCTAATATTGAACATCTAATAGATATTATCAGAGGATAATATACAATATCTTTATTTAAAGATGATAAAATGAATGTGCAGGCAGGTTAAATGATTTAACCAAGGCCTACCGACAGGCCACTGGCCAGACTGAGCTTTCCTGAGTATTATTTACCTGTGATTTACAAAAATAAAGCACTCTGGTTTCTGTGTATAAAATTGCCTTTAAGTGGCAAATAAATACTGTTATTACTGTATGGTATCCAGGCCTGGCTGAAAAACCTGCATCCCTACTGCTATAGAGAAGCTCATCTCTTTTTCAAAAGAATACCTAGGTGTCAAAAAAAAGCAGGTGAATCAGCTAAGTCCTAACTGGTCGAACACAGGTACTGCGGGCAATGCTAATATGGGCATTAAATAATTTCTGGATCGCCTCTCAAATGCTGGTATAAAAGACAGTGGTAAGCCCTGACACGCAGCCAGCCTGCACACCATCCCTTCCACACAGATGTGCCCCACCACTGGATCAAGCTGTGGCACTCCTTTTCATCCTGAAAAGCAATTGCAGATGACTTCTCTGGGTTATATCTGAAAAGTGAACGAGATCCTGCGATCAGCACAAACTCCGTGCTACCTTAACAAGCTCGGTCAATCTCACTGTAAAGGAGCCACTTCCACGACTTGGAGGGGGCCCTGTGTAAACTTCAGTAACTTCTAGCCCCCCTTCTCTCCCGCCTCAGAAATTGAGAAGATCACTGAAGGGTTTGGTTTTCAGTCTCCTCTAAATGTGTCCTGCATCTGTGTGTTATAGTCACCCCTAGCACTCACACAGCACCCAACATCTTTAAAGCTGATTACAAGGCATTCAGCTTGTTAGTCCTCAGAACATGCAGGGAAGGTGTTATTACAGAAATGGAGAAACATGCTCAGAGGAGTTACTTGGCCAGAGAGTGAAGGGAGGTGGTGCTGGAGCCGTGATTACAATCTAGTTGTGTGTGGGCCAAACTCTCTCTTATTTACACCAGTGTCGGGTTATGGAACAACTCCACTTCTCTCAGATACCGATCTGAGATGTTGATAGACCAGGTGTATCATGATGTTGGTGATATCAAACTTTTTACAACAACAAAGAAAAAAATGAAAGTGCCAGAAACGCCTCATTTTTCTTCTGTGTTACTCTGCTGAGGTCGGTGGAGTTGTTCCTTGTTTACACCCAGTGAGACTGCAACGACAGTCCAGTCTGTCAGCTGTAGCACCTTGACCAGACAGTCCAAGTACCTGAGGAGTTTTTTGCATAAGGTTTCTCATACTGCAATTTGGAGCTCAATGATTCAGACACCCATGTGTCTGAATCGAATGTCCTGTTTAACACCCTGCCTCATACGTACTTATATGACCCGTTAGCACCTCAACACCATCTAATTTTTTTGGTGTGTTCACTAATACACATTCCTGAGAAGCTCCCATCGCTATTATCCCCATTACACAGATTGGGATTTGAAGCACAGTGAGGTGAAGCTGTCACACAGGTAGTCTGTGTTGCAGCAAGGGTGGGAACCTGTGTTTCCCAGTTAGCTTTGTAACCTTGATCTCCACTAGCAACACCCATCTTGAAGCTTTTGTGTAGCGATGCTCCAAATAAAAGCCTGTGTTTCCATAAGACTGGAGGTTTTAATTTCATATGGACGGTATGATTGAAGAAAAGGTGTAGGCAGGCTGTGCTTCTCCCAGATGGAGCAGAATTGTAAATCTAAAGATTTAGCTGACTATTTAGAAATTTAGGACAGCTGGTCCCTGGCCTTTAATACCAGCATAATTTATAACTAGACATGCTTAAGTCTTGTAAACCCCGTGGAAAGTACTCTGACATTATATACACTGGTTTGATACTGTGATTAATCACCCCTCAGTCCCCTTTGCAGGATAATAAGGCTGTCCGTATCTTGCAGCTGGCAATCTCCTTCCTTACAGTCCCAGTTCTTCTATAACATTTACATTTCTACAGCTGATAGAAAATTACAGTTCCAAAAGGGGATAAGGGAAAAAAAAAACAACAAACGGGACTTTTCTATAAATTGCACTAAAGCTGCTCTGCTAAAATACACTTCGAGATTAAATGTTGGGAGTACCTGGGTAGATACGACGCTGCTTTTTCCAGCTTGGCTTTAGCAGTTTATGACCCCTTTCTGACTGAAAGCCCCAAGAAGGGGAAGCGATGGGTGGTGGTGGTGTGACAGGAAAAGAAGTATTTGAGCAGGATTAAAAACCGCAGGATGAAATCCTGGTTTACAGTTCAGCTAGGTCTTGTCCTTTTCCTCCATCCTCTTTCCACCGCCTGTTCAAAGAGGACAAGAAGCAAGACACTGCACTCCTCTTGCGTTTTCTGATGGCTTTCTGAAAGCCCTTTAGAACAGTTTCACCCCCTCCCCCGTAAAATCGGCTTGCAGGCAGCCGAGATGGTTTCGAGGGAGGCAGCCCGAGCTTTCCAAGCGAACCCCCACCCCCGCCTGTGTTTTCCAGGGGCCTCTTCGCACCCTGAGGTGCGGAGCGGGGCGGCCGAGAGGAGACACGTCCTGACTGGGGTGGCGGGGGGACTCCTCGGGGCCAGACCCGTCCGGGCACTGACGGCCGCGGGACGGATACTCGCCGATACCTGGGAGGTACCACTAGTTTTTAAGAGTTTTAAAACCCCCTCCGGCGGCACCAGCGGCGGGAGGAGACGCTGAGAGG
>NW_009258549.1:316221-333709 GCF_000687185.1 Egretta garzetta
GACAAAAACACAGTCGGTGGTGTGGGCAGCCAAAATTTCCTCCACAACCTGGTGACAAGTAATAGGAGGTAGGATTAGGATGAGTTCTCTCAAGCCAGGAGACCGCCCGTGGCGGTTGGTGTTGGAAGGTGCGGTGAACGTTGGCTGTGTGGGGCAGCTTCGGGAAGGGCTGGAGAAAGCAGGTAACAAGTGTCTGTGCTGCCTGCGTGTCGCACTGCGATCTGTGCGGCTCTGGGAAGTGTGTGAACACGCATGCTTTTTGGAAAGTTTGAAACACTTACTGGATCCTGGCTGATGTTCTCAGCTGTGGGTTATGGCATCCCTGGGGGGCGGGGGTCTTCACTAACTTTAGATAGAGGACGAGGGGAACACCCAAAATCTCTGAGGAGGAGGTAATGGAGACTCTGGTCTCAAGTTCTTTGGTTTGTTTATAGCTGAGGGTGGTTAACCAAATACGGTTGCTGCATGGTAAGTCTCCTGTGGCAAAGTATAAGAAATCAATTAGCGGTGTCCTTTGAGTTAATAGTGCACACATGCCCACCTAACAATAAACACAGGCTGTCACTTCAGCAGTCACGAGTGGACTGCAGGAGGGAAGTCTTCTTGCACCTCTGTGGATTGTCTTAGTAGCACGGTGTAAAAAGGGCTGGGGAACTTGGTGCTGCTGGTACCCACACAGTGCTGAGTCCAAGTGGAGTCTTGCAAAGAAACCCACCTGGTAACTGCTATAGAAGTCAAATAGAAAATAATTCTCACTGCAGCAGAACATCCATTTCTATGAACCCTGCCAGTGGCTCTTTCAAGTTAGCCAAGCTTACTGGCAAAAAAAAATTCTCTCTCTTGCCTTTAACTCTTCTACAGAAACGGCAGTTACGCCTGGTTATTCATGTCTAGTTTATGTAGTGTATCTGCTCTTGAATGCCAAAACCAACATTGCATGCTAAAAGTGCTGGGAAGGTTACAGTTTGCTTCAGTGATGATAGCCTGGAAAATATTCATAAAATAGTTTTATACTGGGGAATTCTTCCAGGAAACTGCAGTATTTGAAATTCTATTGCCGTTTTCCTAGTTTGGATCAACAGGCGAGCCACCTAAGTGACAACTGCCAAGGGAGATTGTCCTTTCTGTGAAAGTGAGACTGGGAAACCGTTTTTCCACAGCTAAAGCTGATGACAGCATGTGGCCTTCATTAGCTGCATTTTGGGAGAAGGTCTACTTTCTTGCTCTGTTTGGGTCATGTTATACTAGATTAAGGGTAGTTTTCAGTTTAACTCAAATTCTTAAAATGATGTTAAATAAATTTCTGTTATGAAAATTATAGTTATGATAAAATTTTTGTTATTAAAATTATAGAAAGTTATACTGACATATATTTTTGCTAGATGCATAAGTGTCTAGGAGCATGGTAAACTATGAAGTTTCATATAACAGTGCTCCTAAACTTTAGGACACAAAGTCTTTCTGCTTTCTACTCTGATTTCTGGTTGAGTTAAAAGTAATCTACTTCATCTCTCCTTCTTCTGTTCTGGACTCTTCATTATGTTCCATGCCTTGGCTTTGCTCTGAGACATAGTAGTTCGAAAAGTTGATGTCAGTGGGGCTGTCATGCCTTCAGGCATCAGGGCAATGCAAAGGAGGAGAAGCAGAAGGGGAAAGAGCAACTCATTTGAGTAGATGACTTAAATGCAAGTTTGGTGAAGACCACAAGTTCTGTGTGGTGGGTTGAAGCAAAAGTAAATCCTTACATTTCCTAGAACTGTCTGGAAAATGTGATGTTTCTGTGGGCTGGTTTTAGTAAATGCTGTCATGTTCTTCGTGTGCTGAAAGGGCAAAAAGCACACTGGAGCTTTCTGGCTCTGGAGGAGTTAATCATCTCCATGGAAACTGATGGCAGTGTACTAGTGCAGTGTTTAGACAGACTAAACTACACGCTGGGTTATAAAACACATTGTGAGGAAGAAAGGGACTTGGCAGCAAGTTTTTATCGCTCTTGAAACTCCTGACAATATACCAGCTCAAAAGGGAGGAGTCAATGCAGTAAGGGCTGGAGCAAAAGAGATTTTTAAAATAGCTCCTAAAACAATACAAGAAATTAACTAGCTAGGTGGCAGCCTAGGAGAGGCTTTTCATCTTCAGAAGCACTGAATGTTGAAGAAGGAGAAAACTTGTGGTTTAGGAGTGTAATGCAAACTCTTACTTTTTGGTCTTTCACGTCTAGCCAGTGAAGTCCTGCTCTCAAGTTTATTCTTTTCTCCTTCAATCTGATCTCACTAGACATTTAATTTTTGATCTTCCTGTGGCTCAGTTCTGAAACAGCCTCCCAACTCTGTAGTCATTAGAGGGTTTTAATCTTTACAGAAACAGATGCTCAAATAAACCTACTGGAAAGGGCAGGATTTCAATATATACATCCTTTGAAAGTGAAGGTTGTGGTCTTCTAAAGGAAGCTTGGACTCCATACACAACATTTTTTTTTTTCTTTATTAAAAAAAAAGGGGGGGGCGGGGGTGGGGGCAGGGAGGAACAACTGCCAGACTGGTCACAAGGGGTCTTTTCACTCAGCCTGAGTGTTCCAGCATGATGAATGGAGCAAAAGTGAAGAGGTGTCTCTCATCTAGCCTTCTGAGGTCAATCAATAATAAAATTGCTGTATTAACTTTTGGCTTGCTTTCTTTAATTGGATTGATAAGTGCCAGAACAGGCAGCACAATAATTAGACAAACAGCATGACAAACAACAACTGCTATGACTTTGCCATCTGAACTTTGCTTCCTCCACTCCCGCCCCCTGCCTACGACCCCTTCCAGATGTGAATATTTTTCTTTTGTTTGAATTAAGAGACCTTTTGAAAGAACAGACACCAGGCATGCTTTGTTCCATTGTGACAAAGCTGTGACATTTCCAGCTGGACATAGCTGACATGAAAAGGGCTTGTTTGTCCTTTTTTGCAGGAGCAGCAGGAACTTTTGAGCTTGGCTGCTGAACGTTGCATTCACAGGTTTGGAAAAACACCTCCTGCCTGGCTCCCTCTGGGCCACCTCCCCTTCAAAAAAAAAAAAAAAAGGGAAATTGCAGGCTGGATTTTAACAAACCAGTCTGCAAGTGATAAAGAAAGTACTTCGTCCACTCTACACCTCTCTCTCTTTCATCTCATGCATGTACTTCAGAGAAGAGCTGTGGCATTACTAGCTGTCTCTTACCTAAGTTCAAAGGAACTCAAAATAACATTCCTTTCTGTAGTTTGTGTTGGGGGAAGAAATACCTGTTTCAGCAAGGATGCCGGTGTGTAGGGCCCCCCCTCTGTTCTAAGTAACCTCACTCTTGGTGAGTTGGAGTTGGCAAGCTTTGGGGAGATGAAGGGAAGCTCTTAGCTTCCCTTGGTGTTAAGGAAGCCATTCATTCCTCCATCCTGCCATACCCATAGCGCTGAGTTTGCAACACCTGCAGTGGCTAGCCTCCTTTGAACTGAGAATGTGATACGGGAATAGCAAGAGACAGCAGAAAAGGAGGAAGCTGATGAATTTATTTGGCCCAAAGTCTAAGCACCTAACTGAAAGCCTGTTCTTTTTCTTTCATTGTTTTTTTGTTTTTTTTTTTTTTGATCATTCCACCTTCTCACTAATAAGCTAAAAGACATGTGGAACAACTTGATCATACATGAGATTTTGAACATGTATTCCTTGTCTTGACATAGACTCTGTAGTGAGGTCACATGTGCTGACTTACCCTTTAAGGCAGACATGTAAGATCTGCCAAATTGATTAAAAAGTTAAAATAAACCAGCTCCAATTAGTTATTATACCTGTCTTTTGAGTTGAGATGAATTTCAAACAAATTTATGGGTTACATGTCATGATAATGGTTGAAAAAGTGTTATATCAACTTTGGAAGCAGACTTGTTGAGGAAATAATGTTGTGGTTTTATTTTTAGACTGGACTTCCCTTTGAGGCATTTTGGAAGTAGGAAGTCTGAGAAGTGCTTTGTAAAGCTTAAAAAAAAAAAAAAAAAAAAGTACTGTGAATTCCCTTTTACATAGGAAGAAATTGAGGAGATTTGTTTAATTTTTATGGAATTCCAATGCCCGTGGTAAAAATGTGGTGAAAGAGGATATTCCTTGTGCCTGGTCATGTCTTCTGACAGAAAGGTGACCATTCTAAACTGAATTGTCCGATTTAATAGAAGTGGACATAGAAGTTGGTTATTTATTGGTTTTGTTGGTTATGTGCAAGTGAAGTTTATAGCGAGTAGAGAGATCACCATTTGGGATCTGGAGTTTGTCACTTCCCGAAATGTATGTATTAAAAAAATTTGGTGGCAATTAGCATTTGGAAGATGTAGTGTAGAATGTTATATGAGGCTCCCTTGGTATCTTGTTACTATTGCATCTGCTTACTCTGGGTTTTCTGCAGGAAGTAACTCCACCAAGACCTCTGAGCCAGTGGAGAGCCAGATGTTCTAACCCTGAGTCTTAGAGCTCCTTGCTTTATGTAGGCATTTCTTTCATTCTTATTTTCACTGATTTCCCCACCTGTTCTTGAGAACTCTCCATCTGCCAACTGCACCTCTATTGTTTCTGGTAAGAAGTGGGCTGTTGGGAACATAGTTATGTACTGCCATATGCAATACTAGTGTTTTTTAGCTTAGCAGAATTTCTTATCTGGGGTGGGAAAGGGTCTGCTTTGTTCAGGTCTGTTTTTCAGGATAGGCAGATTTGGTTGTTTGACCATAGAAGTGGCACAAGGCGACACATTCATTCTCAGCTTCATCAGTGGACTTCACATTTTCCATAACACTGAATACAGTTAGTCCTGGCCTTTCAGAGTCTCTTAGTTATGGCAACTGGATTGGCATCTGATGAAATGGATCTCTGTACTCATGCATAATCCCACTGACAGTCATGGTGGGTGGGACCAAGAATCCTTGGTAGGAGCACTCAGTGAGTCACCTTGGCCTTAACTGGGCATTAAAGCCATTAAGCTGAAAACTTAGTTTTCTGATGTAACAATGTTGTCTGAGGTCATATTTCTTCTTCCTCACAGCTCCAGTACCATGTGGTGCTCTTGTGTAGCCCAACCAAGCACGCGTCATTGGAGAAAGGAGCCCGTTTGGTCTGCACAGGAGGTCTCATCATTAAATGAAACTTCTACCAGATGCTCTCTGGAAATTCGTAAGAGCTAGTAAACCTGAGAGGACAGCTTGGTTTGAGTTAGGAGGCAAGGCCAGGCATGCTGTGCTTGCCAGCTCTGAACCGGGCTAAGCTGAAGGACTAATTTCAGTCATAATGTCTGGAGAGCATGTGGTCGAGTTTCCTTTTAATGATGAGATGTTTTTTTCAGTTCAAGATGAAGACGCTTTTGCTCTGATGTGCTCCTTAGTGCTCTAGACTTTCAGGGTATGATTCTGTTTTTCACATGATGTTAGAAGTTGGAAGCAACTTAAATGGTACTGGTGAAATGATAGTAGTGTAAAAGATGAGAGGGGAAAATTGGGCCTTCAAGCACCAATTAGTTAAGCAAATGCAGAGTTCATTAAACTTAAAAGCCTACTGTAGCTCATCTAAACCTCTGAAGAACCTCCACATGTGACACTTGAAATTTTACTGGTGTAACTTTAATGGACTGTTACTGCTCTTTAAGATAACTACACCTTACATAGACTTCTCTGAGACAAGGTTGATCAGGGCAGCTGACTATATTTGGAACTGTTGCAAGACTGTCTTGACTTTTCCTCAGCTTTGTAGCACTGAACACTTGTTGCAAATAGCAGAGTTGAAGGTCAGCCTGTTTGGTAACCCTCTGTGTTTGAGCAATTGTGGCACAGATGAGGGAGGCACACTGCTGGGGATTTATTAAAACCTGGATCTCTTCCCCTAAAGCAGAAACCTGAAAGAGCACGCCAAAATTATCAGTGCTCTGCCCACTGGTGACTCTGCTACCAATGTTATTTGCCTGTAACAGGCTAGGTCCTTCTTTAAAACCAGGGTTAAACTGGATTTGCTTTGGAATAACTTGAGAAAAGAATGTTAACCAGTGAATTTCAAATTTCTGCTGTTTGAAAGTCTTAGGCTGGTGCTGGGCCTGAGGTAAGTGAGGCCAAGGTGGGTTACGTGGATTTATACCCTCTTATGCTGGATCTAAAATCTGACTCAGTTATCAATATGGAAAGGAAATACCGGACCAGCCTCGTAACGTAAAGCAGGTGCAGTGCCACTGGTCTCACAAGTATTTTACCATCTCATATCAGAGTTGGATTTGACTTGATGGTTTCAGATTTCTAAGAGGAATGTTACAAACACTAGAGAGCTTAAAACTATTGTTAAAAAAAAGTTAAACTTCTACCGTAATGTGAAGTAGTTCCTTTGAGTGAACAGAGTGAAGATTTAGTGCATTAACTGGCAATGTCTAATAACATAAAAATGCAAGTAGTTTTACACAACCCTGATTATTTTATTTATTCAACATGTCTGCCATCTAAAAAAGATTCTGTGAGTCTTCAGGAAACAAGATAGAAGTCTCTTGAGTTGCGTGCTGGTAAAATAAATGTTGACTATGAATAGTCCAAATTCCTGCTAGTGTTTATATAAGAACTTTCCAAAGGGCAATTTCAGCCCTTAGAAACAGTATACAGACAATAAAACTCCAAGTTAAATAGCAGAGATGCATATGCAAAAAATAACATCAAACCTCATCAAATATCAGCAACAGCTTGCCTGAGATGTAGAATCTCATTTTTATCTTGGGGAGAAAGGAGGTGATTTGGGGTATCCCTCCTGGGACTGAAATGTGCCGGGAACCAGCAGAGAGCAGTGCTTGGGGAAGAAGACCAGCCTGGCTGAACAGCGAGCTTTGGCTGGAACTCAGGAAAAAAAAAAGTTTATGACCTTTGGAAGAAGGGGCAGGCCAGTTGGGAGGACTACAAGGATATCGTGAGGTTATGCAGGGAGAAAATTAGAAGGGCCAAAGCCCAGCTAGAACTTAATCTGGCTACCGCCGTAAAAGACAATACAAAATGTTTCTATAAATATATTAGCAACAAAAGGAGGGCTAAGGACAATCTCCCTCCTTTATTGGACAAGGGAGGGAAACATCATGACAAAGGATGAGGAAAAGGCTAAGGTACTTAATGCCGCCTTTGCCTCAATCTTTAATGGTAAGATGAGTTGTTCTGCAGGTATACAGCTCCCTGAGCTGGAAGACAGAGGTGGTGAGCAGAATGAAGCCCTCATAACCCAAGGGGAAATGGTTAGTGACCTGCTATACCACTTGGACACACACAGGTCTGTGGGACCAGATGGGATCTGCCCAAGGGTACTGAGGGAGCTGGTGGAAGTGCTCACCAAGCCACTTTCAATCATTTTTCAGCAGTCCTGGCTAACTCGGGAGGTCCCAGTTGACTGGTGGCTAGCAAGCGTGAAGCCCATCTACAAGAAGGGCTGGAAGGATGATCCAGGGAAATACAGGCCTGTCAGTCTGACCTCAGTGCTGGGGAAGGTTATGGAGCAGATCATCCTGAGTGCCATCACACAGCACATCCAGGACAACCAGGTGATCAGGCCCTGTCAGAATGGGCTTATGAAAGGCAGTCCCTGCTTGACTAACCTGCTCTCCTTCTATGACAAGGTGACCCACTTAGTGGACGAAGGAAAGGCTGTGGATGTTGTCTGCCTCGACATTAGTAAAGCCTTTGACACTGTTTCCCACAGCATTTTGCTTGAGAAACTGGCTGCTCATGGCTTGGATGGGTGTATTCTTTGCTGGGCAACAAACTGGCTGGATGGCTGGGCCCAAAGAGTTGTGGTGAATCGAGTTAAATCCAGCTTGGTGGCCAGTCATAAGTGGTGTTCCCTAGGGCTCAGTACTGGGACCAGTGCTGTTTAATATCTTCACCAATGATCTGGATGAAGGGATCGAGTGCACCCTCAGTAAGTTTGCAGATGACACCAAGTTGGGCAGGAGTGTTGATCTGCTGGAGGGTAGGAAGGCTTTACAGATGTATCTGGGCAGGCTGGATTGATGGGCTGAGGCCAATTGTATGAGGTTCAACATGGCCAAGTGCCAGGTCTTGCACATGCATCACAGCAACCCCATGCAATGCTACAGGCTGGGGGAAGAATGGCTGGAAAGCTGCCCAGCAGAGAAAGACCTGGGGATGTTGGTTGACAGCCAGCTGAACGTGAGCCAGCAGTGTGCCCAGGTGGCCAAGAAGGCCAAAAGCATCCTGGCTTGTATCAGAAATAGCGTGGCCAGCAGGAGTAGGGAAGTGATCGTCCCCCTGTACTCGGTGCTGGTGAGGCCGCACCTTGAATACTGTGTTCAGTTTTGGGTCTCTCACTACAAGAAGGACATTGAGGGGCTGGAGCGTGTCCAGAGAAGGGCAATGAAGCTGGTGAAGGGTCTGGAGCACAAGTCTTACGAGGAGTGGCTGAGGGAACTTGGGGTTGTTTAGCCTGAAGAAAAGAAGGATGAGGGTAGACCTCATCACTCTCTACAACTACCTGAGAGGAGGTTGTAGTGAGGTGGGTGTTGGTCTTTTTTCCCAAGTAATGAGCAATAGGACAAGAAAAAATGGCTTCAAGTTGTGCCAGGGGAGGTTTGGATTGGATATTAGGAAAAATTTCTTCACTGAAAGGGTTGTCAAGGATTGGGACAGGCTGTCCAGGGAAGTGGTGGAGTCCCCATCCCTGGAGGTGTTTTAAAAGAAGTGTAGATGTGGTGCTTAAGGACATGGTTTAATGGTGGACTTAGCAATGCTAGGATGACAGTTGGATTTGATGATCTTAAAGGTCTTTTCCTAGCTGAATGATTCTATGATTGGGGGCAATGTCCAGGAGGCCGTTGTCAACTTGGGATTAAGGTTTTGCTAGTGGGGAGCTAGTGGTCTGTGTCAGTGGGCTCAGCTCTGAAAACTTCCAGGTGGGGGAAGAGGATGATCACAACAATGGGCTCAATGGGAAACTTGCAATGGGAGAAGGTATTTTGGAACTGTAGGAGTGGCAAAGGCCCTTCAAGGGCTAGTCTTGGAGTATAAGAAGGGGAGAAGGATTACTGGAGAAGGGAGAGACGTTGTTTGGAAGCATTGGTGAAGAACAAGATACAGGTGATGAAGAACTAGATACAGGCTGGTCAAGCTAAGAATCATTAGCTGTGACATATAACAGGCCACGCCATCTGAAACTGTGGGACATGCCCGAGGTGAATCTAATCCATCCAGGAGAAGTGAATGGGTACTGTGGCTTCAGGGAACACATAAATAGTAGAACCCATATAAAACAATCCAGTGCTCTACTGATGGATCTCTAACAGCCTGTGGCATGTTTGTTTCTGACTGGCCATGAAGTTCTAGGTTTTGAAAAAGCCTGGCTGAGTGGACTGGCCATGGACAGAGCACATGAACTTTACTCTGTCTGAACTCTATCCAAGCTGTTGCCTTCCTCCATTCAGATGAGTGCAAAGTTCCTTCAAACAGCCTTTCAAGAAGTGCAAGTTGCATGGGTGTGTGTGCAAGGCTTGGGCTCCTTTTATTTTCGCAAGGTGAACTATAAGGAAAATGCAGCTAAGCTGGAAAATTATGCTGATTGTGCAGCGGCAGAAGCAAATGAAATTAAGCCAGATGTAACATACTGTCAAAAGGTACTCTTGATATACATGAAATAGTAACCTGACCCACTGCAGTCAGGAGATAAAAGGAGAGTGAGCAAACAGCAGAGCTGTCATTGTTCAACACCTGTTTGTTATTGATTCTGGACAAAAATACACACTCTAATCAAAAATCCACAATCTTCCTTGGTTACCCATCTGTTGTTAAAGTGTCAGAACATTGTAATCCTGCTGGTTCTTACGAGCTTAGAACTGGTTTATTGGGGAGGTAAAAAAAGGTATATGAAAAAAAGACTCCCATAGATTTTTCTCTTCTTAATTCCTTGACTTTGATGTGAAAAGGCCCAGGTTTCTCCTGGCTTGCATGATCACTGGCACTTCAGCAAAGTGGATATAACTTGCACCAAATTTGCACAATGCTTTGCACAGATAGTAACGGCTACACCAGTTGCAACAGCATGAAGGTAACGCAGTATTACTTCTTGCTCCCTGATGATTCATTAAAAGAAAAAAATCCCACAACAGCACATAGGAAACAGGAGTACTTCTGTTCCACAGCGCCATGTTCAAAATGACCCAAGCTCCTGCTGGCCTAGGCTGAAGGACATGAATTTTAACTCCCTCCTGCTGTGTTGTAATTACAGTATGGAGACTTCAACATCTGTTTCCTTTTCTCCGTGTTTCCCTCTGTATTGGGTGTTACTGCAGCACAGCCTGCAGGGAGGCCTGCTGGCGTTATGTTAGTCTGTTTATTTTCTACAGAAGAGCACTGGAGCATTTGTTCAGACAACAAGTTCAATCTCTCATGCTCAGTGAATACATGAACAAGCAAAGATCTTGCTCCTCTGATGTTTAATCAGCCCTCTCAAATTTCTTGGATCAGCTGTAAATAGGAAGCTCTCCCCCTAGCGAGCAAGCAGGTTTTGGTGTTGGTCTCCAAACAGTTAAAATATAAGGGGAAAAAATATGCTTGCTTGTACCAAGACAGGAAAACCACAGAATGGAAAACTTCCACTTGACTTTGAATGACAGGAAATGGCTGGTGTTGGAAAGGCAACAGGTAGGTGAGGAGAGAGACAGAGGTTATCTGTCGAAAACCAGCTATTCCTCATATGCTTCTCCTTCAGCTCTGTGTCCTTTTGGGGGAAGGAGTTCCAGGCTGTCCCCACTGTTCCAAGCCCTTTATACACTTTCCAAACACCCGCCCCAGTTTCCTACTTCCTGCCTCTTCTGACACAGCTATAAATATCCTGCCTGCCTTTCATAGGTCTAGAGAAATGCACATTGCAGATTAAAGGGGATTGAGGTGACAGTATGGAACAGCCTTTAGACCCACTCTTGTGAATTGTGTGATTGCTGGGTCCTCTGCTGCAACTTGTGGAGTGTGAGGTTGCTGGGTCCCCTGCTTTAAATTTCCCTGGGAAAATGGAGGGAGTCATTTGAGAATGAAACAGTCTCCCTGTTTATCATACTCACCTCTGGACTAGGATACACGGGCCTGTTTCTGAGTGAACAATTTCCTTCAACAAATAATATACTATATATAGTGCAGAGCTAAAAGCTGAAAAATTTCTGTTATTTGGGGAAGGGAGGGTGGGGAAAAAAGGAGGAACAGGAGATACTGGTTGAGGGACCACACTACATGGAAAAGTATAGCACTTGTGATAATGAATACCTTAAATGCTCTGGTGAAGAGGAAAAAAAACAGCAAAGTGACCCCTGGGGCACTTAAGTAGCCATCATGTACAGTAGCACTTCAATAGCCACAAAATACAGGGCTCTCCTTTAGCATCCCGCAGGGCAAAAATCACAAACCCAAAGAAGCGTGGGAAGAGGGAAGACAAGAGCAGGAGTTCCTGTACAAGAGCCTCAGTATTGTAAAGAATTGTGCTGGGGGTGAGGGCAGGATGAGTTCTAAAGCCCTTTGTTTTACTCCTCTAAATATGAAGAGTGGCACCTGTCCCTTTTTTTCTTTTTTTTTTTTTTTTCCCCAAGGGAGCGGAGGATTAAGGATTTAGTTGGTTATTTCCTTAGAGGATCAAGATAAAAAGGAGACTTCAATAAGTCTGTTTCCATCTTCTCTACAGACACTATATTTTCAATAGAATTAAGCAGCTGTCCTGGTTTTCCCCCACTGTGTAACAGTTTGCAGCTTTACAGAGAGGCACAGAAAGAGGATTCCACAATATCAGGCAGAACTCCTAGGTGGCACTTTAAGAGACCCTAAATTATCACAAGAAGGTTTTCATGGAATAGTATCCATTCTGAGAGAAGCTTGACTAGACCTGTGGCAAACAGCCAATGACCCGTATCAGTATGTTGCCTTTAACACCTTTACTCTGGAACAATCACCCTGCAGCAGAGCCTGTGATAGTGAGTCATATGCATCATCCAGCTAGGCTGGAGTTCTGATGCTGATAAAGTATACCTCCCAGAAGCCTGATGTGGGATAGTGTGACTTTCCCATAGCCCCCTTCTGTGGCTATCATCCTAATTCCTTGTAGTTAGAGGTTGATTCAAAGCCTGCAGTTTTAAGTTCTTTCCAAAACTCTTTAAAGGCATTTGTTATTTTAACTCTGGAGAGTCTATTTTTGTTATCAGTATGAATGTCTAATCTACCTCCCACATGCATTCTTAAATTGCATCTATCTCTTGAGTTTCCCAGTGTATTCTTGTTTGCTCTCTTTTTGTTTGACTGTGAGTACGACAGGACGGGAATCATGTATTTACTCATACTTTGTTCTGACGATTCTCCTGACACCCATTACAGGACTATAAAGCTAGGACTAATAAATCCTTGTGTTCCAGAGCCCTACATCCCTCTGTGTTGTGTGATTTAGCAGGAGCCTGCTGGAATAGCACTGCCAGCTTGATCCCAAAGAGAGTTGTCCTTTCCAACAGACTGACTTTTTTGAAAAAACAGCAAGCAAAGTGCGAAACAGGACCTTACTGGCCTTTATTCCCATCCCAAATTTAAATTGGTTGAAGAAATAGCGTGGATTGAAAAAAACAGACAGCACCTGTGTATTTGGCTGGATGGGAAACAAAGCTTTCACTAGTACCGGAAAGTTTTCAAGCCAATAGGTTCCTTCCTGTCCTGTGAGATCTCATGTTTGTTTCTGAACGCCCTTCCCTCATACTGATTTCCTCCAGTACTAATCGCTGTTGGAAGAGGTAGGGTAAAGGAAAGCACTGCGTCTTTCTTTCCCTCCTGTCTCAGAAACTGTTTTCCTGTTTGTCTTTTATGCAGTATGGCAGCCTGGGCCACTGACGTAAACTTTGTCCTTTGTGCTGTTCAAAGCTCCCCTCTTCTGAATTTGACAACATTGCCTACATGCATCCTGAAAAGGCAGCCTTTTTGACAGACGCGAACAGAACAGGGTCCTAGGGTGATAGTTGTCTTGGCACACCTGAGGGTTCACATTTTTGTGCAGGCTCTATATTTGTTCATCAAGCCATCATGAGGTCAGCACATGGCAGGGTTCCTTCCAGCATGTGTTCCTCGATATATATGTGGACCAACAAGGAAAGATTGACTGAAGCTGTTATTGAAAGTTTATTGTGGTGGTGCTTTGAGGCAGCATAGGAAAATACAGAAAAGGCAGGTTTTGTTCCAAAAAGTACCCAGAGTCTGGAATGGTAGGGGAAGGATTTAAAGGAGTTTTCCAAGAGGAGCTGCTTAGCCCACTTGGACTTCCTTCTCTGATGAAATCCATCAGATCTCACAGCAACCATCTTCACTTGGGCAATTAGAACAGAAGTGCTGATGCATGTTGTTTCCCCTCTGAATTTTGGAATATATCTCTCTATTCTATTTTTTTTTTCCTTGTGAGAACACTAGAGTTGCTGCAACAGCTGTATTGTCATAAACATACTGAAATTCAGTAATGTGGACAACCAGTGTATACTGGAATCAACAGAGTTATAATGGTTAAAATAAAAAAAAAAACAACCCTAACTCGTGTCTGTATTCCCAGAGTAATTTCCCTTGGCAAAGACCAAGCACTGAATGGAACTATACACTCATGAGCTAGCTACATGTTTGCCTGCCAATTTAATAGCAAGAGCAAGGAGGATCTGCGTTCCTTTCACCCAGAAAAGGAAAACTCTGTTTTGATGAGATTTTACTATAATGATAGTGGTTTCAGCCCCATTTTGGTTTTAGAATCTTTTGGCAGCAAAGCTACAGCTGGCAGGACCTGGCAATGCCAGTCTGCTCTCTGTAGAAGCAGTAATGCTTCAACTATTCAAGGTTGTATTTTTTCCCCACCCTGTTTGGAAGGTGGCAGGGGAATCCTTACTTGTCTTGGTGCATTTTCACTAAAATCCCTTACTAGAAAATGTTACTGCAAACTGTGGCAATGAGGATGTAATCTGTGGCTGTTTTGCATAGTTGGGTAATTTGTTGGTTTTGTTTTTAAGCCAGCTTGTGACTCTCTGATGCTAGCACTGCTCCAAGCCTTATTAATAGCAGTCCTTGTCATTTTAGAGGTTTTGTCTTTTTCATTATTATTCACACATGGTCATTCCTGGATTTGCTAATACATACTTGCACTTCCTCAGCTTCCTTGCTTGTGGAAGGAAGCAGTGGAAGGAACAGTGTGCACCAGTAGTCTCATTTTGTTACCTGGGGTTCTGCTTATCCCACAGAATAGTAGAAGCGGAGATGAAACTGTACATTGGTAAGACACACCTCTGATTTTTCTCAGGGGAAAAAAAGCCGTGTAACTATTCTTAGTTGGTATATTAAGTGTGAAATTAAGCAGTTCCAAGGGGATGACCAGCTGCTCTCTGGAGGGAGTGCCATTGTGCTTCTGTCGTCTTCTCAGAGCTACAACACTTCAGTGTTCTTGACTCAAAAGTGTTTCCCTTGGGGTAGTGGAAAATCAGAGCCGACCGAGGCTGCTAAAAATCCAGGCTTAGACGTGTGCCTCGTGTGCGTGTGTGTACATCTTGCAGTTCAGTGATGACCCTGACGACTTCTTGAACTTTTAATGACAATGCAGCTGTCTGTTCATGGTGCTAATTAACCCAAAAGCTGATTCCTCCCTCCCTCTCGTTATCCATTCTGTGAATGAAATGTGAAAACAAGACGAGGACTTTTCCCGTGCCCTTAGGGCTGTCTGAGCCTGGCAGCGGTGACCCTGCTTGAGTAGAACTGAAAGAGCTGCTGCGCAACGGCCCATACTCCTTTTTAATGGGTTATTAAAATTCCACCTTCTTCCCCTCCCTCCAGTCCTGTTACAGTTTGGAGTGAAGGCACTTAGGGGAAAACAGCTGCAGGAATAACTTTCCCTCTTTTCTTTTGGAAAGGCAGAGACAGCTGTTCAGTTCGTTAAGTTTAGGGATTCCACCACTACTTATTTAGGGCCTGATCCTGCTCCAGTTAAAATCAGTGGAAAGATTCCCACTGGGTTCAACAGGCAGTTGAACCAGGCAGCTTCAGGAAGCAGCCTGCAATCACACAACACTGCCTCAAAATGTTGGAAACGGCTTGAAAGGAAAAAGAAAGTAGGAAGGTGTTTGTCACAGAGTTGACTTGCTGACTTGCCTGCAGTCTCAAAGTACAAGCACTCAGCAGGCCAATGTTTTACTTGAGGAACAGGTTAAATTAGTGTGTTTGTGGTATTCTAAGTTGCTTTTTAAAGATGGCTCTAGTATGTCTATGTTCATTTACAGTCTGCAGTGTTGACAGACTTTTATTGGCACAGTGAATTAAAGGACTGATCTCTGATGCTGAATGCTTATTTTAGTTTAGATACTCTTTGAGATCATAGGGGATAATGGCTTACTTTTTGAAATTATACCAGTTCTCAGCACCTGCAACTCTCATTGATACGAATTTACTTGCTGCTTCTGAAAAATGAGGGGAAAAATGAAATCTATTCTTGCTTCTGTCATTAGAGCTTGTTGTTCTCACCTTTGATTTATACAGTGAAAGAAAAGTCTAGAAACTTGGTGGAGGGGGTCAGAATTTCTGTTCCACAGAGAGTTTTGAAATGGTGGAAATTTATTCAATCTGAAATTTGAGGGAAAATGAAAATATCAGGGTTTTCAGCACAAAATTTTCTGCAAAAAGTGATTCTGATGCATCTGAATCTGATGTTTTGAAGGGTTAATTCAAAATGTCCATTTTCAACTAGGTGTCATTTCACATCAACATTTAGACTTCAAGTGTAGTTGAAGAGAAATGCTGATTCAGAATGAAAATAGGTCTCAGTTTTTCTGAGAAGAAAAATTAAAATCAATTTTGCTGAAGTTGATGCTTTCCGTAGTAATTTGTGACTTAAGTAAAACCATGTTTCCTGACAGGAAAAAGCATTTCCAGAAACATTTCTACTAGTCCTGTCCCTGATGATTTAACAGTAACAGGCTCACCTTCTGGAAGTGCTGATTTTGGTCAGGTTACATGCTACCTTTCAAGCTGGGAGAGATTCTGGTTCATTAGTCCTGTGGGGTTTATAGTTAGCTTTTTTCTGAATGCTGAAAATTCCCTTTAAAACACAAATCTACATACCCTTTGCTTGCTCCAGTCCTTGGCAATGGGCAGTTCTCCTTGGGTTTGCTGCATTAATGAACAAACAAGTTCGTGGTTGTGCTGCTGCCACTGGACTGAGACGAGGTATTTCCCCTTGTGTTTCTGTTAGTTCCCTCCCTGTCAATGTTTAAACATGCTTACACCTGTGTTCCAGGTGCGAGCTTAACTGGAGCCCTGAAAAGCTGGCTCTTGGGAGGGTAGTTCATTACTTTGCCAAAATAGTCCTGTTACAGCAATGTCTCAGGAGACTTGGACAGGCAGGAAACAGTCAGGCTCAGTGTATACCCTGGAAATGATTACCCTTACCTGTAAACATTCAGCAATGCAGTGTCCAGAGAACTTCTGCCTCCCAGAGCAGTTAATAGGCCCTAGAGCATATATATATAGCAATCACTGTGCCACGGCAGCTGTGAAATGACTATCCAACCATGTCTTGTGACCTTTTCTTTTTTTTCTAAAAAGTTACAAGGACACCTAGGAAGTGATAACAGAATGCAGGCTTGCCTCCCCCAAATTGGAACTTTAGGAAAGTTTTTGGTAAGCATACTTTACGAAGCTTTCAAACTCCAGTTGCAGAGATGAGCCAACTGACTGATTGGTTCACTTTAAGTGAATCTCCATCAGATTCATATGGTCAGACTTGAAAATTTCCATATAAACCCCACTAATTAGCAATACTGACTAGGAATAAAACAGTATGGCTTAGTCTTGGATTTGTATAAATATCTGTCGTGCAAAAAAAATAAAGTCAACTATTGGTGGTAGACAGGCACTGTTAACCATCCAGTGTGCTCTCTGTGCTTACAGAAGTCCAACAAAGAGTCACATCTCATTAATATTTCATTGGGAGCACCAGGATGCATATGAGCGTCCAAGTAATGACACACAACTTCTGGCAATCTATTTTGATTATAGTCTGTTGGGCTGTTCACGAACATGAAATTTTGATGCAAAGTTTGTATGAAAGAAGTTTGGGTAATAAAAGAATGAGATGGTTATACTGTTTCTCTCTCCACTGCAGTTTCTAGGGAACAACTTTGGCCAACCTGTCAGTAGGACAGTCAGGGAGCTTCTGAGAAAACTGAACGAACCAGGGTAACTGGCCAGTGTCTGCCTACCCTTTCTGCTGTCAGTGCTCTGTGTCACTGCACAGGGAAAATCCTGTGTCTTCAGAGCCAGAAGATGTACAGTGTGCTGTATTTATATTCCTCATGTAAAGAGTTGTTGCTTCCAGACTTCCAGATGTTCTTAGAGTTCCAGGTCTTCTCATTACCTCTTATGAGATGTCTCGTATCACTCTCTCTCTTTTCTTTTTTTTTTTTTTTTTTTTTTTAATCTTTTCCCCACAACAAC
>NW_009258549.1:333765-357584 GCF_000687185.1 Egretta garzetta
TTTTTTTTTTTTTTTTTTTTTTAACCTTACTCCCACAACAAATCAACATTGAGTTCTTCTGGCCTTCAATATCCCTTTGAAGGCCTAAAATGAAGGATGATGTCTTGGAACACAGTTATGACAGGGGACGACGTGGGATCTTGGGAAGTTCTTGACAGGTGGACAAATTGATCAGTGTGAGGTTTGCCCTCGTATTGTCCTGACCTCAACCTGTAGTCTGACAGGGAACTGTGGTACATGAGGCTGATTTAGGGCTCAGGGAGGTTTTCCACTTGCTTTAATGGACACTGAATCAGGATCTGAGTGCTACACCTAAATCTTTACAGGTGCTCAGACTCCAGTGTAAAATTCTTCATGTAGCTAAGGTTGGCTACATGGTATTAATGACTGTGGTTACATAATAGATGTTAATAAAATGGGCAATTACGAAATTCCTTAAGCATTATGGTAAACCAGAACTGTGTCATGGACATGTACAGTGTATGTGAACAGTCTGCAGAAGCTGTCAGCTTCTGAGCAATTTATAATGGCTCAAGAATGGTGGGCAAAGGTGCTGGCTTCTCACAGGAGAAACTGTTTGAACGTGGGTTCAATTCCAGGGTCAGGCAGGCCTAATACGAGGTCTTGTCAGGTCCAGTGCAAATAGGAACAGCAGAGCAGCACATACAGGCCTGACCTGGTTAAATATGTATACCTCTTTGGCGTGGACAGCTGCTTAGCCTATCAGTTTAATGCAAGTTTTCTAATGCAGGAAGGAATTTGCAGGCCCACCCAGTACCGTTGAAATCTATACATGTTCCCAAACGGTTCTTCCTCTCTAGCTCCTACGTGCAAAATTGAGTGTAAACCATGTGATCAGTGGAGTGCAGCCTCCTTGCAGAATGCTGGCACCCGTCCCAGCTGGGCGAGGTGCTGAAGCAAGGAGAGCCCTCTGAAGTAAGTTGCCGAAGCAGGGAGTGTCCAGGCCTGTGACTTCTGATACTCCCTGTTTTGAAAGGTTTACATGCGCTGTCAGAGCTGCCCTGTTTTTAATGCGCAGAAGAAAACTGCTTTCAGATGTTCTTTTTAGCAGGACTCTCCCTCTTCCTCCTCCTCCTGCTGTTGGACCACTTGGATGTGAGCTCCCAGTGCATTCATGTATTGCACGGTAGGTTAAGGAAGAGTAATAAATAGGCAGATTTGGGTCAAGAATTTTCTATTGCCTCCTTGAAAAATACAGTAATGAATTTATTACGCTTGTTAACTCTGGATATCCCACAGAGGAAATCTAGCACTAAGGAGCGAAGACATGCCAGTTCTATGTATCTGGCTTTGCAGATGTCTCACTATTACATGAAATGCAAAGTAGCATTACCAGGTTCAAGCCCCGGATGTTCACTGTATATATGGTTGAGTACTGGCTCAGAGCATCTTTCCCCCCTTCCTCTTGTGATGTATGTGAGCAGTCTCTTGGCTGCTTGGAGAAGATAGTGGGTTTGTCCTGAGAACCAGATATCAAGCTGCAACACAACAGCTTGCAGAAGGAATGACCATATCCCAGTGAGCAACTTATCTACAGCTTTGCAGGCTAAAGACTTTTCTTCCTCAGCAGAACTGAAACTTCCTGGGAAATTTGCAGTCAAAAAGAAAAAATGGAACAGAAGGGTGGTCTGCACTGGCTCTTCATCCTCAGATTCCCTGACTGTGTACCCATTTTGATGGACACGTAAAAACAATGTCATCTGAATACTTGCAGCAACAGACATGGCATTTGAGGACTGCATAGTACCCTTGCTTAGGATCAGCAGTACCTTATTCTTTAAGCAGTGACCTCAAGGGAGTAAAAGTCTGCCCCATGTGAACCAGAATGGGATTTCTGTGATTGTAGTAGGTTCTTTAAAATACCACTTGGTCCATTTTAGTCACTATAGTGCTTGTTCTTGTAGTTTATCATCATGATCTGTGGAAATGGAAGATCAGCCTCACTCGTGACTGTATCACTAAATCATAGGCAAAGGACATGTTTTGCCCTTGCAGAGGCTGCTCCCCTAACTGTACTTCTTTAGGCAATTCATCTCTCATCTTATGCTCCAGTTTGCTTTCTATGTTACTGCTCTCTTGAAGGGTTGGGAAACGATCAATGCCAGATGCACATTCCTTTCACGCAGTAAACGCTCCTGCAGCAGTAAGCCATGTGCACCAGCTCCTTGTTTCATTAAAATCGCATATGGTTTCCATTTGCCCCTAATTGGTCTCACTTCAGCTCTGCTATAGTCTCTGAGTGGAACACTTAGACCTGTGGCTCCTTTGAACAATTCCAAAGAGCTATGAGAAACCAGAGTCTTGTCTGTCTCAGTCTGTCTTCCCCTCGTCCTGCATGTACTGTGTCTAGAAGTAGTTGATCTGGAAGCAAGGACTGAGTTAAATCCTGTTGCACAAATCTTACGTAGACCAAAAGAAAATAGAAAAGGTGTTTTGAGCTGAGCATTGCTTGACCAGCTTTGAGTCATATGCTTGTTATTTTTATCCACTGTTGTAAGCTGGCTTTGGAAGTGCTTTTGTGTGTTGGTTTTGACAACCATCTTTCCAACACTGCTAACCTTGGCTGAAAGCAGTTCTTTCTTTGGCAGTTGTCAGTGGCACAAAATGAGGCAGAATGCACTCTGCTGAAAACACCCCTAGGAGAGAGGTGCAAGGTGCCTCTCTGCTGCTCTCTGTTCGTGAGGCACTCCCCCTCCCTCCACTTGCACCACTTTTCCTTCCTTTGCTCTGATACTTGCCTGCTGCCTTTTGCCTCTAGCCTGAAACCAGCTTTCAGTAGCTAGTTAAAAAATATTTAGGTGGAAAGTTAAAAAAAAGCCTGCCAGAAAGGAGACAGAGAAATGGCTAGTTGGCCGGAATGACATGGGTTTCTCTTTTTATTTTGCCAGAGGTTTCTCAAAGCTGTAGGCATGCTCATTATGTAGCCTGCAGTGTCTCTGCTTACATCGGTAGCAAACCTAGAATGTTTTGTTGACGCAAGCTGTGAGACCAACTTAGCAATGTGTGTAACTCTTGTGACTCAACTAGCTACACTCTGTGCCTGTTCTAGCTAATCTCTTGGGCCCACCTGGCTTCCCCGAGTTTAGTAGGTGTAATAGCTAGTAACAACAGACTTCTTTTTCTTTTTGTCTTCCTTTAGCTTCTCTGTTTATCACAGGGTATTTCCTGAAGCTAGTCTCTCCTTGGCACGAGTATCTACACAGGGATCTAAAAGATTCTACTTGTAAATGGATAAAAATGCATTTTAGATCCCTCCTTTCTTCCTCCTCCTTTCTGTCTTTCCTCCATCCTCCAAACAGACTGTGTATGATGGGAAAACAAGGGAGCTAACATCAGGAGTTAGATGCAGGGGCAGAGCCAGGCACCTGAAGAGTCTTCAACCAAATTGCATATAGGAACCTGAACGAAACATCTAGAAGAGAATTTGCAGTTTCTTATCTAACAGAGACCTCTTCTTTCTCTCCAATTCCAATGTATTTCAAAGGGAGCTTGGGCTTCCATAGGGTGAGGTATGCCATATGGGGAGGAAGAAAAATGCTTGCTACTGCTGCCATCGGAAAAATTGTATCCAGTGAGTAAGCTACAGGTGAAATGCCAAGCACAAACCAAGTTGTGCTTGTTTCATGTAACCTTGTGTCTTTTATTTGTGGTCTTGTTGGGAGGATTAACTCTCTCCCAAGTAAAACCCTTCTAGAGCAGTTTATACTTTTTGATGTGATGGGAGTTCTGATGCAATCGTAGTCTCGTATGAAAGAGTCGTATCACTCCTTATTTTGCGGTGCTGGAAATCAAGCAGTACAGTGTGTTGTGCGAACAGACTCTCAGTGGCAATGAAATCTGCAGGGATGGGAAACCGGGTTAATATTTAGAAACTGCAATTGTGATCAGTTGTTTTAGATGGAGCTTGCGCCTGGGTGAAGCCATTTAATTGCCTTCCACTTTTTTGGGTGGCCTTCAAACATCCTTGCTATGCCACAGACAGGGAAAGTTTTTTGGATCTGTAAGACAAAGGTCAAAAGTAAATGTCATGGTTCTGGTTAGAAAATGGGAAGGAAAGTTATCTGGGTATCTTGCTTTCCTGTTTTTATTTAGACTTTTATTATTAGTCAGAATGTTCCAACACGCTTGCTGAAGTAAGCACAAGTCCTTTCACATGTGATATTTATGTGGCAACTGTCTGAGTGGTAGAGGTGATTGGTGTCAAGAAGGTGGTGCTCTTTCTCAGTCAGTGTTCCTCAGAGTGCTCTGAAAAGGCAAGAGGTCAAGATTTGGACTGCCAGTAATGCGAGCGAGTTTGTTGATGAGGGGTATGACAGGAAGGCAGCCAGCAGCGAACCTCTTCACTACCTTTTCTTGCTTTCTTGATGAGGTTCTCTGGTAATGTTGTGTAGCAGCACAGCTGGATTTGGCTTCTTCCAAGACAAAGCAAAAGATGTTTGCTTTGCTCTTGTGGCTTTGGCTGGAGGTCATGATGGAACGAGGCAAGAGAAAGCTCCTCTACTGTATTTTTTCATCCTTCTCATGCTTTGCAAGAAGCCTTCAAATTCAAAACTCTAATTTGTAAGAGTTCTATTTTGGTTGTGTAGGAGGAAGTGACTTTCAGTACAGACAGATCATCAAACAGACTGGAGACTTATATCTGGGTTTTTTCCCTCTTCATGATTCCCCTGCTGTCATCAGCACTTCCCTCTCTGTTCTACTTTGCCGTGGAAGTGGAGGAATGGGTGAGAGGCTGCTTTCTTGTCCCCCCTTCCAAAGCAGGCCCCACACGCTTCTCATACGAGCCTACAGCCACCAGGTGATTTAATGGAGCTTCCCAGGAGGCTGCATATAGCTGGGCCAGACTTCCAGTCCAAACGACACAATCCGCTTGTAGTTATGGTCCTCTGTTATTAGGGAGGCCAAGAGTGTTGGTGATAATTACTAACAGATCAGCCAGGGGGATGGGAAAAGGAATGCAGCTCATGAGGGAGGGTGAGCAAGACAGACAACAGCAATTCCATCTTTTTAGCAGCACCATCAGCACCAACACTAGAAAAATCTCTGTGTAAAAGTATCTTGCCTTGACCTGGTTAGAAGACACTTCCATAAATGCCAGAATAAACCAAGACCTCAGTAGTGTGCTAGGCATGCTCAGGAGTCTTAAACACACCACCTGCCTTTGCCCTGCTTCATGTGAGCCCTCCATCATGTACCAGCACAGTAATGAGTTTTTCTGAGGCAGGCTGAATGAAAGAGCTGCTAGTAATGTTGGTAGAAAGTTCTCAGTAAATTGCTCTTGGAAGTGAGCCCTTGCATAGTCTTTGAATGAACAAAATGGCAACCATCCTCCTTGGCATGTCCTGTGTCTGGTGTTAAGGCAGCATTTCTGAGTGCACCGTTCTGTTGGAGGTTGTTTTTGCTCTCCAGTTCCTGGTGAGGTCAGTGGCCTCAGGATAGAGGGAGCCTTTCTTCAGCCTTCTGGTCATGTTGGTGATCCCCATATATTTTATTTTGCCACTATTTGGATGTCAGAGAATGGACTGAGAGAATAACATGTCCCCTGTGCCTCCATTAGTAAACAGTATGAATCCTCCACATCCTTCACTTCCTTAAATGCAGTGACCATGCATCTCAGCCAAACCTCTCACTTAAACATACTCATATTGCACACCAAAAAAATAAATCCTTGAAACAATAATGAGAAGTGTAGCATTTGTTACTCTCCTGAGCTGTTCATGATAATTGCTCACAAGGGAAAAGGGTTTGGAACAAATCCTGGTTTCTAAAGGGTGTGTGCCTCCACTTAAAGTACTGTTTATGGATGACAACCAGCCCACTTGCATGAAAGCATCTGGTTCTTGTGGTGCAGTTGGGCATGCAAGTGGGATTGGTGGTGTTAGGTTGTGCATGTACCACTGCCCTCTCGTTAACACAAGGTGAGCTTTGTGACAGTGTCACCATCTAGTGGCTGGCCCCCATAAAGGACACAGGTTTGATCGAACTAGGACAGTGGATGCCTTTGCTTTTCAGTTGGGAAAAAGAGCTACTACTCATGTAGTAGCTAGTGTGCGCCTGGATGAAATGACTTGGTAATTACAAGTCTTTTCACCATGTTGTTTCCTCAGCTTGGCAAATGCTTGTCTTAATCTCACATGTCCACTTCCCTCATATCGGTCATTGTCTGCTTGTCTACTCCTTGCCTTGTGAAAAGAATGCCCTCTGCTATTTCAGCTGTAAAGCTAGTGTCCTCTTCTGCTTCCTATCTTACCTTCAGGCCTATTCTTCCTATGAATGCTTGAGAAAATGGCCACAGAGTAAAGCATAAAGTTAAGGAGTACTTGAGTTAGATATGTGTGCATTTGGGCAAATAAAAGTGCGTATAGGGCCTTTTTCTCCTATGCCCATTCTGGTTTGTTTGCCTTTTATAAGACCTCATCCGGTGACATTTGGAAAAAGATGCAAGTAATTTCTGTGTGTATTTGTGTGTATACATGCACATGCAGACAGTTTGTACCACGCTAGAGATGCCAGTGAAATACAAACCATTAGCTGCTTGCATTAGACTAGTCCTATGGCAAATCTGAGCCATGTCTGTTTTCCTAAGCACTAAGCTAGTTTACATAAAAAAAAAAAGGCAAGGGAAAATAGATAAATACGTTAATAATTTGTGATACATTGTTAGATGTATTTTCTTGAATCCTCAAACACGGCAGGGTTTTATTTTCTTAATAATATTACTTTAGAATATCAACTAAATATCCAGTTTTCTTTCTTTCTGCTCTCTCCCATTTTTAATCATGTCAAATGTTGAGAAGCTGTGCATATGTTTTCTCCTCTTTGAATCATGATATGGCTGCCATGCTTATCTTACCAAGATTTATATCCTCATCTAATTTAACTTTTCATAAATAATTACAAATCACTCATGAGACCTTGTCAACTGCTCTAGTCCCACAAAGTGACCCAACCTGAAACCCCAAAGTACTGAGAAACATTCATCTTGGAGTATTTTCATAGGCAGTACTTCAAAGGAATCGTGTTTTAAAAATATGCAGCTATTTTGGTGACCACTTGTGTGGGATAAAGTTTCCCATCAGTAATAGCAGGACTGTAATACAGCTTCAGGGAGAAGGAAGGAGTTCAGGGGAGCAGTCACAGCCTCATTCTGCTCAAGCAGCAGGAGTCCCCAGAAGTAAACAGTTGACTTCTTTAATGTAACATGGACTGAATTTGCAGCAGAAATACTGTAAATTTCTGATGCTTTTCAGAGGGTGAAAAATTCCTCTGGAAAGTACACATGGCCCCTGCTCAGTTAGGAACAATTTCTTTATCTTCTGACTAGGTGTGAGGAGTGGTCCAGCTGTATAACTGGTGAGCGGTGGCTTGAAGGAGCAAAGACAGGAACCGGGAAACATGTGGCTGCAGATCAGCAGCTTGGAGCTCTGTTCCAGGCAGGTTTACAAGTGGCTGTCACGCATGGAGGCTTAGGGTGATGAAGCTGCACATGCAAGAGCAAACTCTTGAGCAGTCCTGTCCATCCAGCATTTCTCTCCAGTTACCCAGATGCATCTAATCCTCAGCGGGTGGGAATTTAGGCTCACAAAATACAGTGGGTTGACTTAAGTTGGAGTATCTTCTGCTCCCTGGCTAACAGCTTGACTTTTTCTTTAGTATGGTAAAAATGAAGCAGGGTGGGTTCTTTGTTCATTCCTAGCTTTTTGGTAAAGGAAGGAACTTACCTAGAAAAGTTACTATTTGGGTGATAAAGGCAAACCTCTCTGAGATACAGAGGGCTTTGACCATTTTACAGAAGGCTTGAAGTGATGGCCCACACTAAGGTTTTTACTAGGTGAATTTGCTAGGACAGTGGTTGTTCTCTAAATTCACTGGGGAACAATAATATGAAAATACAGATTGTTCCACCTGCCTTGCAAGGGTAGCATTAGTTGAAATTTGGATGCTGTTAGATGCACGTTTTGAATCTTTGGTCCTGTGGTGAAGCTGTTGATTAGTCCATAAATCAGAGTCGTGCTAGCATAGATGCACGTTTTGAATCTTTGGTCCTATGGTGAAGCTGTTGATTAGTCCATAAATCAGAGTTGGCTTTTCTCTGAAGTGGCTGTGCTACTCTAACTAGAAGTTAAAGGGCTGCCAAGCTAGCAGTGAAGTACATGGAGAAAATGGGGTTTTAGATATTTTGTCAGCAACTGGGAATGTGCCTGTCGTCTTTTATGCTAACTGTGTTCTGGTTTGGAAAAACTAGCGTTTTGCAATACTGCCTTTTAGTATATTTTTTATCATTGTCAGTAAGATACAGAATTTCATTGTGGGTTTCAGATGTGTTGGGCAAACACCAGGTTTTTCAGTTTCAGTGTATCAGATATGCAACAGGTGAAGTTAAGACTTTTGACTCTTTGCTATAGTGAAGTGCCCTAGAATTCACAAAGCCGTAAAGAAATCATGTTCTTTCTCATTGACCCTTAGGCAGGCTGGTTTTTATAGCTTCCCTGATGGTGATGGTGGTTGGGGGCAACAAATGGAAGAACTTAGTTCTTTAAAGATATTTGCAGTCCTCAAGGACATGCTTCGGTATAGCTACTACATTTTGAAGAAGGGAGTAAGTCAAAGTCCAAACAACTTGTTAAATAGAAGAATCAATAAAATTGTACTGGCTTTTACTGCCATTGGATAAGAGAAGTTTGAAAAAAAAATTAAGAATGAAGTTTTACACTCAGTGAATGAAGGTTTTGTTGGTCCTTTGAATCAAAGCCAGCAGGACTGTCTTACCTAGTTTAAATTTTATTTGACAAGTCTGGCTGAAGCACAGGATATAAATCAGAGCAGAGTGAGTTTGTCTTAATTTCACACCATCCTCATGGAACAAGTTCCAGGAACTGGTGTGTATAACCAGACCTGTCTCTTCCTTTAAATCTGTTCTTCAGATTATTTAGAAAGCTGGGACAAATGTTTTACCTCATTAATTTGGTCTAGGTAGTGAACAAAAACTTAGCCTCCTCTTTTTCCCCTTTCTTCCAGTGGGCTTCTACAGCTGCTTGAAACCTAAATGAGCTAAGAAGCAACAAGGTGCTTGTTTAATGTCCTATATACCAGCAAAATGGATCCCTGAACTTTGTTGCTGCTTTTAGTTAGTGCTGTAATGCAAATAATAACTCACTGGGTTTTCCTGCTTGCAAAGGAGTACCTCCACCTCTTTGTCTCCCTTCCATGCCTTCCTGCTTTTTAATGAATTGTTTTCTGTGTTGCATTAATATGATACATTCAACAAAACACAGATAAAACACTGTGAAAGACTGCTGTGAAAGCAGTACCTCTGTCCTGTGCAGGGAGTTACGATCAGGGCCTTCATCAGTTTACAGGGAACAATCCATGTGGTCCGTTTTCATCGCTGGATTTCAGTAGTCTGGAACCATTGGGGCATATACTCAGCAGAGGTGCATTGTTTGCAATGGTGTACTGATACAAGCTATATGCAAAAGTATCTGATCAATCTCCTTTTCCACAAAAAAGGGGTGTCTGGGGGATTATATAAAACTACTACATTGTCAGTCATGTTATGAATATGTTGCACGCTGGATTATTCTACTGGAATAATTTTCATAGCCCTTGTAATGCAAATCTCGATCAATAAGATTTAGGTAAGATTTGAATGGTTATTTTGTAGTTTTGATGTTTCTCTTGATTGATGGAATTTTGAGTTCCTTGTTTAATTTTTTTTTGTCCTGTTGTTTTTTTGAGTGGCATTTGGGGTACAGGGTTTTCTAACAATGATCCTTATTCTTCCCAGGATTTGTCTTCTCCAATCTCATTTTCTGCAGCCCTTGTAAAAATTAAGCTACTTCTGGTGCTTGTATGATGTGATACAATTGTTCTAGGGGAGCAGACTTTAGCTGAATAATGCCTGCCCTGTCACTAAGCTTTGCTTCTCTGCTGAGATGAGCAGGTGAATGCAGAACTTTTCCAAAAGAGGATCAATGGAACAGTAGGGGTTCTTTGTGGAATACCCCAAAAATAGATGAGCAGGAGCACTGATTGTAAACTACCCACTAGACCCATCTGAGGGAACTCAAAAACCTTATCTATGATGGCTTGAGCTCAGCTGGCATTGCTGTGGTGCATACGTGGTATGATGGAGGTATGTGTGTCAGGCTAGATGCTACGTGCATACACCCTGCCCCTCAGTATCCATGAAGAAATGAAGTGCAGTGTACGTAAGGTCTGATGGGACAGCTTTAGTTTGTCTTCCAGGTGGCTTCTGGCTGGCCCGGAAGCTTTCACTGTGGGCTTGATGGTTGTTTTTGCATGGTAGCTATTTGTTTAAGGGAGCCATTTGTTGGGAGTTTTGTGGTATCTGAAAGGTGGCAGTTGTAGTGAAGTCCCCAGATACGGGATATTCGAGTGCACTGTACTGTATTGTTTTGGTTATTGGGAAACAGAAGGTGCACTGGGCACCCAAAGAACAATTTAAAAGTAGTATCTTGTTGAACGTCATTCCACATGTTGAAAGTTAAGACATTAAATTCATCCCAGTGGCTTGGTGCAAAGGTTTTAACCTGGCTTGGTCCCAGCTATAGTCTGCTTTGCAGATTTCAGTGAGATTTCAACATAAATAATGCTTTTTCTTATTCTTCACACAGAACTGGATTTCCTCTAAATAAATGCTTTCTTTGGCATCCCATTTTGCATGCTTTCATTGTGTGTGAGATTTAGAATAAAATGAGAGGAAGGTTGGCCTGGAGTTTTGTTTTATTTTACAGAATAATTTATCTAAGTGGCTTTTTTGAAGTGGAGGGTCTAGCCTAAATGTTGTGTAAAGTTGTTTATAATTTGTTGTGTTTTTCTTCTCTTACGACAGTGATCCGAGCTAAAGTTGTGGGGAAGAAGCTCATGAAAGATGGACCATTTGGAACGATGAGATACACAGTCAAGCAGATGAAGGTACGTTTGCAGATGTTTCACATAGGCTTGTAGATAGGATAATGATTCTAATTAACATGCAATAATGAACAGAGTTTGCATACTTAAAATAACAGCACCTCAACTTTTCATAATGGTCAGCTGGAATGGAAAGTAACCAGCAAGTGATAGAAATTTGCCTGGAGAGGGGAAAGGAGGCAGAAGAGGTCATTCCTGACATATAATGCTGAATACCTGAATTCTTCCTTTATTTTAAAAATTTCTGGTAGTAAAAGATGCCAGATGGGCTTCTCTGGGTACTGGAGTCCTGTTTGTGTTCCAAATACACAGTGTTAGACTGTGGAAATGCAAGCTTTTCCATGCAGCACTTTCATTAAATTCAAGATGTGTTGATGGCAGGGGGTCTGCCAGCCTTGGGAGAGTGATCCTTCATCTCTTCTTCCCTTGGGTTCTTTGTGACCATTAGTTAGAACAATGACATTTTTTTCCATGTGCAGAACAACTGAAACTCGTTTAGTGAAGTCTTTATATAAAGCTAAACCAAACACTGTAGCTTTCAAATATGATCAGCTCAGAAGAGCTATGAACTATTGACTCCGCAGTGAAAAGAGGTAGATCTCCTACACCAGTTGCTTGGTTTCTCTAGTTCGTCTCTTCAGAGCTCTAATTCTTTGGTGCACAAACCACACTCAACCTGCTGCTTTGGACCAAGTTTTTTTTCTAAAACTGATCCCTTGTTATGTAATGCTAAGAATCAGCCCTAGATTGTTTTTCTTGGCTGTGCCATTCCAGTCATAAGACTGGTTTATGTCTTTAAAAAAAAAAGAAAAGGGAATGGAAAAGCTTGGCAGAGACTTAAAAAATCTGAAACATATTAGACAAAGTAAAGGTTCAGAAAAAAACCAGTCACTTGCCTGCCTTGTAACAGTAGCTCTCTTTATAAGGCAGTTTATAGCTAAGCACGAAAGCTGGGAGGAGGAGATGCAAAGCCTGTTTCATAAGCTGTCGCAAAACCACACACGTAGCCAAATCTGGTCCTGGCATGGCTCTTCCACTAGAGTGGAATGCTTGCACTTTGAGTAAGAGGGCGTGAGGTTGGGTTTACTAATTTCCTTAATCTTAAAAATTTCTTTTTAAGATTCAAAAGGAAAAATATATATCTGTTAATTAACTTGTATTTGTAAAAAAGGCTGTATTGGCAATAGTGAGATGATGCTGCTATTCCTTTTTTTTTTTGATGGTTGTCCCTAGCCTCATCAGACTTGCAGCACTGTGCAGTTCTTTTTCAGCTTTGTCACTCTCCAGCTCAGCCAGGGTACCCCACTTCACAAAACTACTCAATGTCCACATGCTGCAGTGGCTTCATCAACTCTTTTTTTTTTTTTTCTGATTTTGTCCACGTCTGTCCAGGACCCCTACTTTTTTTCCAACTCAGTTCCAAGAGTTGAGTACTTCCTTTCTAACCTAGGACGATGAACAGAGTCCAGTGGTGATCTAGAATAACAGTAGTCCTCAGAATGAATTATTACCCTTTACCAACCATAACATTAGCTTCTCTCCTAACTAACAATACAACCTGCCCCATTGTCAGCCAGTGAGCTGCAGTGTCAGAGATCTCTGGAACAGCATTCAGTGTTCCTCCTCTGACCTGGGAGTTTGCAGTAGTGTCCCTGCTATGAATAGAAAAGACTTCTATGTGTCTGCTGACATGGGGAGGAACATAAGCCCAGGCAAGGTGAGCATGCTGAGTGGAGCAGCAGCCACTCTACCATCATGATTAACACCATCATGTAAATCTTTAAATAAGATGCCTGAGCCTGTCCTGGCTGTTTTAGTTGTTCTGCAGCACAGGGCCAGGGTGTTTACAGCAAATACTGCAGTAATCTGCAATTTCCCCATGCTGAGACCACAAGAGTATGATTGCCTTTTTGCAGGAGCAGTTCCACAGTGTTTTGTTAGGAAGCTACGTGTCCAACAAAAGCAAGAGTGATTTTAAAGGGGAGATCATGTGTTGGTCAAACTGCCTCTATGCCTGCTACATAGATGGTGGGCTGGTGACATGTTGCATTGCACATTTAACTGTGACCTTTGGCAGGAAGGAACCTGAAGCAGTCAAAGTGCTCAGTAGAACTGGAATGTCTGGAGGACATAGTTCTTGATAAACAAACAAACCAAGTGTCTTCTTTGAAACCCTGCTGTCTTTCTGCTGAGCTTAGAGACTACAGTATAAAGAGGGATTCAGCTCCATGCAGTGAGGGAGCTCAGAGTGACGCAGCAAATATCTCCCTTGCTCGCCCCAATAAAAAAAAACTCTGAAGATAAAACTAACATGTCAGTGTTTTTTGGCCACCTATAAACCCATCTGCACCTGCAGATGAAAAATAAACAAGCCATTTAGTCTATCAGTGTGTACTGAATTGCCTGTGAAAAGCATTGAGAGCCTTAAAAGGCAACAAACAATCTTTGTATTTCTTTCATGGGTTCCTTGGAGTTTGCTGTGGCTGATTCTTGCTGTTGCTAACACTCCTGAACTCATTGCTGAATTTCACAACTAAACCAGCGTGGGGCCTGGACTGGAGCACAAGGTCAGCCCACAGGCACAGAACAGTGCCAGGCTTTCTAGGGCTCAGGTTTGTTGTCTGAAAAGGCCTTGTGCTTTTTCAAGCACCCTCTGCCTTCCCCCACTGCTTACTCAAATGATTGAAGAGTATTTCAAGATCCTGTGTCAGAAATCCACACAGGACTGATCTAACCCTTGCATGTTCTGTGATGCTGTAGTGCATTCTGAGAATGCCCCAAACCTATTTCAGGAAACTGCAAATGAAACAAGGAGATAAGATATTTCTGCTCCGTGTATACAAACAGTCCTGGTTGACCATGGCAGCAGTCTGCACAGGCTGCCAGAAGGAAGGAGGCTTTCCTTGGTTTGTTGCTAATCTGTAAAAGGAGTCTAAGGGGTGAAACCTGATAGTCCCAAGAGGAAAGAAGTGGGGTGAGATTAATTTAGTTTAATTTTAGACGGACTAAAATGAGGTGTTGAGTCTTTCCTGCCCTCTTGATTGTCAATGGAGAGAGACAGGAACCACCAAAGTGTAATTCAGCCCACTGGTCGTAGACATCTGTTTTAGGATGGGCTGAGTTGTCCTGGAGGTGCCCATTCTTGGTGTTTGCCTAGAGATGATGCCTAATTCATATGAAGTGCCGAAATTTTAGGTAGCTGAAGGTTAGGCAAGATGACTCCAAGCCTTGATATCTAGTGCGACCTCACGTGGCAGGGATAGAGGGAGGAACGTTGTGTTACAGGGTGAAGTTAATCATGCAGTGGGAACCACCACAGGATTTTGCACATGCATTTCTGAGGCAGTATGGGGGCTGCTAAGGGGAATGCTGACACAGCTGGAAATAGAGCAGCACTAGCAGGCACCACCATGTGACGCTTGCTAATACTTTGTTCCCTGTCATTATGCTTCCGAAAATACACATTTGTGGCGACAGGAGGACTCCGAGGGTAGCAGTTAGGAGAGAGGCTAGCTTTATGGTTGGTTTTCTTCTGACTGGTCTAATAGCGCTTCCAGGATAAATAATGCTTAAGGTATTGTTTTATTTGTTTTGAAAGAGGGCATCTATAGAAGATTCCCCCTTGCCAAATTTTCTTTTTCCTCCCCTAAGAACCAAGGTCATGGTGAATTTTCTTTAGTCATCAGAGGATGAGGCAGGCCCTGTCTGCCCCCATTGCTGGGTCAATTAGCGTGACAGTTGCTAGCATTGATGAGGGTCACTGAGGGGTGAGATGAAGTGCTTTCTGAGCTTCCTTCAGCAACCCTGATAGTGCTGTTCTTGATGGTAATATGAACAAGAAATTGGGTCCAGGAGTCAAAAAACAAACCCCAGTTCAGCATTACTAGTTACTTCATAGGCAGTCATGTTGAGCTTGATGGTGCAGAAGATACGAGGAGTGACAAATATAAAGGGTCCTGTATGAAGGATCTGAGCACCTTCTCAGAGGAATGATTAGTCTGGCTTGTAGCCCTTTCTGCAAGGGGGAAGATGGGCTCGAAGTGTGCCGATGCACATGGGGACTTTATAGCAGAGGTATTTAATTAGCCCAACGCTACTTGGAGCGTAGCACTGACTGACAGATCACTTGTACTGCACATGCACAGCATACAGCTCTCTGCGGGGTAGATAATGCACTGCCTGGAGAGACTGGGCAGCCCCAGCTGTTATCTTAGCTAGTCTTATCTGCTTAGATACTGTTATCATAGCTTCCTGGTGTGACGCCCACTAGCATGGGGTCTGAACACATGATTTTTATTCTGTGTGCCTTTCCTCACAGTACCCTTCTGAAGCAAGGCAGAGCTGTTCTCCAGAGGAGGACCAAAAGTGTATTGAGGGCTAAATAACTCATCCAAGGACAAACAGGATGCTTGTGCCAGAAGCTAGATCTCCCAACTATCTTGAGCACAAGTGGAAAATCTGAGTAGATCATCCCATACCGAGAAAATTGAAGGGATAAAGTAGAGATTAGGCAAGGTTCAGTTCTTCCATATTCATTGAAAGACTTTGCTCACTTATGGACACAATGGTGTATTCCAAACATGATCTGTGAGCTTTTGTTGATACAGTGTGATTAATTTAAAAAAATGCTTTCCTTGCATATTTGCTGGGTGTGGAAGGAAGGCTGGAAAATGCAAACCCTTTAGCGTGTCTTTTACTGTACACAGCAGTGCTCTTACTGAGTTATGATACTTTTATTGTACTGATTGGGGTAATATAAGGAGAAAGAAAACCTGGCAGACATTCCATGGATGCCCAGAAGATAGTTTGACCTCTTAGCGTACCAGAATTACTGGTAGTTTTGGGGGTTTTGTATGCAATACCTGGGCCTAGTATAAAATCCGTTAAATCAACAGACATCCTTTCACTGACTTCGCAGAGGTATGAATCAGGCCCCTAGCACTAGAGAGAATAGCACAGATTAATTCTGTAGAAGAAGGTTTGTTGTTTTTAAAGGAGCGGGGGGGATAGCGAAAGGTGAACAAATGGGGACGCATACCCTGGGATAATAGGGGACTTCAAGAAATAAAACAGAGCATGGAGGAGAATGCCACCACTCAGATGACACAGCAGCAAGGATCTATATCTTTGGGATTTTTTAGGGTATTTTTTTCCTCTTTTGCCTCAGTTTAATATTTACAGTTAAACTGAGCGTCAATGTGCTCTCTATCAATAAAGCTGACAGAGAAAAGGATAGGCTGGGAAATGCTTTGAAACTGTGATTCTCTCTGACTCCTATTGCTTTCCTTTAAACACTGGCCATTCATACAGTCGGTGGGGGAGAAAGAGGGACTGAATACTTTGAAAAGATAACCAAATTTTAAAGATTAAATTTGGAGGACAATCATCCTCAATGTTTCAGAATTAGGATATGTTTTATTGGGTCCAACGTACAAATGCAATGGTTGTTTCGTTGCTATGCACAGACTTCATTATGCTACTAACAGGCGTGCATGAGTTTCCCTAAATTGCAGTGGTAAGGTCAGGTCAGACAGGGACACATGCTAGTTTCTGACTGAATCCAACTGCCAGTATATCTGTGGGTTCGTATTTCAATTAAACTGAACTGTATGTTGGCTTCCACTTAAGAAAGATTATGAAAAAGAAGAAGGAGCATAGAGGAATTATGTGTACATGATATTTTCTTTATGGTGCTCATCAGTACCAGGCTAATTTAGGAGATGGGGTAGAATTCTATTTCTGCATTCATTTAGTTAGAGAAACATTAAATCCTTGCTGAGGTCAGCAGGAGTTGCGTATGCTAGGCGTTTGAGAAGGAGGTGGCTGGCTTGATGACTTAGATCAAGCGCCAAAGGTTTGAAACTCTTACAGCAGCAACACTGGAAAATAAGGTCATTGTTTAAAAGAAAAATCCCCTAGTTCAGAAGAAAATGTTTAAATCACATGAAGGAGAAAGACTGAAACTTGAAGTAATTTAATTTCTCCCTAATTATGAGCTATATAAAGAAAAAAAATTGTTCAGGATGTTGGCAGAGCTTCCAATGTTGGCGCTTTGCTCACTCACTGCCACTGGAACTAACGAGAGTGGGGAAAAGTGGTCCCTGTGCTGAATTGCAATGGCTCGTTAACAGGTGGGTATTCTCTACCAGCAGCTCTGATGGGGAGACTTGCATCAGAGTCCAGCTGGTGCCATTAGTCCTTCACCCTTGTAAAGACTAGAAGTTCACTGTTTGCCACCACAGTCTAGGAACATAGATGGTAAAGAATCTAAGTGAAAAGTCGTCATCTTAAGATGACTTAAAGGATTTTTATTTGTTTCTCTAGATGTACAGGGGCTTCCAGATAATGCCACACGTTCAGTACATCTACACAGAAGCGTCTGAGAGTCTTTGTGGAGTCAAGCTGGAGGTCAACAAGTACCAATATCTGATTACAGGTAAAGGACAGTGTATTTCGTAATCAAAACCTCTTCTGTTCCATACATACACCTGCTAAGGACATGGGCAGCTGTGTGGACAGCTGTGTGGACAGTTAAGATGGCCAACAGTATTTTGGTGTTCAGTATTTAATGCTGGGGGTCATTTCACTCTCTAGATTTTCCTCTCTTTCTTAAAGCATCCCTGTTTTGACAAATATGCTGTATGACAGTCCATAGCTGTCAATTCATACCTGAGCTCGCATGTCTGTCACAGGGAACTGGTTGCTACTCAGCTGTGCCACAAGTAAAAGATCCCTTTCAGAATGAGCTGAAGAAATGTAGGCTGCTGAGTGGGGGGGTGCAAGGAGATAGAGATGTGGCAGTTGCCAGGTCTTGTTTCTAGTGATGGTGTCAATTCGCTTCGTTTTGCTCTGCTGTTGAGAGGAGCTTGACAGCATTACTCACCTGCGTGTTGTTGCTGGTGCTTATAGCTGGCACAACACTCTGAACTTACAGAAGTGCTCTAATCTTGCTGGCCAGAGATTCCCGAACCAGTTAATAAAAAGAAAGCAGTTGCTGAGCAGTGACTGAAGCCAAACATATTGAGAGCATTAGCAATCTCAGGAAACGAGAAAAGTGCTTGAGCTGAGAAGTGCTAACTTGTGACCATGTCTCTGTTTTCAAGGCCGCGTGTATGAAGGGAAGGTGTACACTGGCCTTTGCAATTGGTATGAGAAATGGGACCGGCTGACTCTGTCCCAGCGTAAAGGACTGAATCATCGTTATCATCTGGGCTGTGGATGCAAGGTATGTGTGCCTCTAATTAGGTGGCATTAAGACATTCAAATCCTAGATTTCTGTTTCCCTTGGCTGGTAATACCAATGATGCTGGGGAACAGCCAGGAGGAGAAATGGAGGACAATAATTTTTACAGGGAAAAAGTAGAGCTCAGCTTTAGTATTGAGACCAGAGAAGAGACAATCAAATAAAGATACAGAGTCTATACCCTTTTAATGCCCTGTTGGAGTTAATTGGGGTTGGGGAAGACTTTCAGAATCCACACAGAATCATCTGCAGGTGAATGAAATCAGGTACCAGAGGCTTGGAAAGATATGTCCAGCTTTTTTCCTGTGTAAAGATTTTGAGTGCTTAAAACCTCACAGCCTGGTGCTAGCACTAAGATTTTTGCTTATGGGCCCAGGCCTGCAAAAAACATAGACACAAGCTCAACTTTTCTGCACCTGCAAAGCCTATTTGACTCTGGAATTACCTGTGTAGGTGAAGCTAAACATATGCTTTCGTGCTTACTTAACTGAGGCTGAGTTTTGGGTTAGTAAGCAAGGCTTGACGGAGTGGAATTTTGAATCCCTTGTCTCTGGTAAAAAGGTATATTATATAATGTTTTTCCATGTAGCTTACCTGATTGCTCTTTACAATTGCAGATTAGGCCCTGCTACTATTTGCCCTGCTTTGCCACCTCCAAGAATGAGTGTATTTGGATGGACATGCTCTCCAACTTTGGCCACTCAGGATACCAAGCGAAGCACTATGCCTGCATCCAGAGGGCGGAAGGTTACTGCAGCTGGTATAGAGGATGGGCGCCTCCAGACAAAACAATAATCAATGCCACAGATCCCTGAGCACGCTATCCCTTCCTTATCTCCCCTCTCCCTTACTTGTGGCTGATCTTCCTTTGGACACTAACTCTTTACCAGATCATGATGATGACAATGAAATTAGTGCCTGTTTTCATGCAAATTTTAGCACTTCGAACACTTAAAAAAGAAAAGGAAAAAAAAAGGAAAGAAAAGAAAAAAAGTCTGTGCTACCTTACTGAAATTGTAATCACCTTTTCCATTTTTTGATACCACTTATTTTGATCAGATGACATTTGGGAGCTTACTTTTGCACACCAGAGGGAAAAATGGGAGGGAAAAAAAAAAGAAAAAAAAAAGGAAAAAAGATGGAGCTCTTGCTCTCTTACACGTATCATTAGCTGTAGCAATACAATCTCTGTTTTTTTAGGAGAACAAAAAACTAAAAACTATGCCAATTAGGCACTGTATTCTTCTATGCGCTGGCTTCTCGTCACCCCTCCTCTTGCACTAAGTGCTGAACATACGTAGACAAATCTATTTGAAGGAAAACAGGTTTCATTAATGAGATTGGCAAATGAAACAAACTGAAAAGAAACCCAGCCTAAACTCTGGAAAAAATTACGTCCAAAAGAAATCCTCCTCTTCGGGAGAGATTGGCAATGTGATTGACTCCACCAGTGGGAGTATTCACCTGGTGTGTCTGACCACATCATCTGGTAAAAGCATTGTTGACTGATTGTCCTAGCTAATTCAGTCACAGTGTGAATGCAACAGCATATTTGAGGTTCTGGCTTTCCCCAGAACAAAACAGAGAGTATTTTGTGTTTTTGTTGTTGTTTAAAAAACAAAAGCCCCATCCCCTATGTTCAGGGAGGTAAATCCACCTACAGCAGAGCAGATGAAGTGCTGTGCCATCCTGTTTTGAGCAGCATTGGCCCCTGAAATTTTTGCAGCTTAGCTTCACCAGCAAAACAGCTTGTGAACACCTTAAACCAAACAGATGCAAAAATACCAACTGTAAATCAATCACATGGAAGAGGGAAAGGGGAGACTTGCTAGAGCTCTTACTATAAAAAAAAAAAAAATCTATTGCCAAAATAGTGTTTTTCTGAACTAAGATGTATATACACATAATGACATAAGCTATTTTTGACAGGACGTGGGGTTTTTCTTGGTGTTATAAACAAAAGAATGGTTTGATTGTGTTTTAAAGACAGAAATATTGACATTCCGAGTCAGTGAGTTGTTTTTAAGATATTGAAGCTCCAGTGTGTCTGCAGTAGCGGCTACAGTCATTGTTTCCTCTGTACCTCCTTGCACCACGATTCCTCCCCTGCAGCTACACTAGCTGCACTTGTTTATATAGTGATAGGAAGTGGGGGGGCGGGGTGGGGGTGGGGGCTAGGCAAGGAAGAGTGGTCTCCTAGTAAGCACTGGCTGGGATCATAAAATTTCAGCTGCCCAGAGGATTCCTTCTGTGTCAAGTGCTGTGTTTCCCTCTAGGCACTGTTAAGCATAGCTCTGTGCATGTGCTCATACCGTATCCTGCAGTGATGTGGGAGGAGGAGCCTTACTGTCTTGTGCTTTGCTGTCGACTGGAGAAGTTTTTTCGTTCTATTGTTTTTTATTAAGAAAACTATAATATAATTTTTCTTATCAAATAAAAGTATTTTAAGTTTTAATGATGGTGAAGAAGGGGTGCTGACAAAATGGGTGACTGAGTTTTGGATGGGGAGGGCTTGGGCAGGGAAAAGATTACGCTTAACTTCATTTTTGTATTATTATGATTATTTATCTTAAGTTTCCATATATCTTCAGTTCATTCCACTTAGAAAGCAGAGCTGCCACCAGCAGGAAAAAGTGTTGCAGTGATTCCCGCCTGGGGCAATACAGCATTTTACAGTCAGTGACCTCAACTACTAGAGGGTTGTTTGGGGCCTCTTTGCCAAATGGAAAGGAAAAGGTGTCTGAGATGGGCCCTGATACGTTTTTACGTTCCTTGCATGCTCCCAGAGCTCTGCCAGATGTACATCCCCTGAAACACCCCATAGATGAATTGTTGCAGCAAAAAGCACGTAGCTTCATGTTTAGCGTGAGCTGTAAGAGGTGCCCAGGTCTGCTGTGGATTTTTTTTTTCAGCTGCTCTGAGTGGCAACGCAGCATGAATCACACTGAAAGTCTGTTGGGCTTTCCTGTGATTCAGGCTTGGAACACTTTTCAGCAGTCCTCTTCCCTGTGACTACTCCTAAATTATGGGTTGGAGATGAGAGGGAGAGTAGGGTGCTTCACAGCACCCATCATAGCATCAGGTGGTGGGTCAGAATGTTGCCCCTTTTGGCAGAGTACGGGGTTGGGCTTTGGGCACAGTGGAGCAATCTCTGTTTGAGCTGTGCATGGCTGACAAAATCTCTGAGGGTCACTGAGGGCAGAGTGGAGCCGGCCTCGCCACCCTCACTGTTTGCATCGTATGGCATTGGCATCGCTGGAGATGGCCCTCCTCATGCTCCAGGCAACTTCGCAAAGCTGACGTCTCTTGGAGCTGCAGCCACTTTTCACGGCTTTGGAAGGCAAAATGAAAATGCCCCTCGATGCAGTGAAGTGTTGATTTGAATTTCCATTAAACTGCAGCTCTGCATCTTTTACCTGTCACTGATTCATGTAGCTAGCTGAGACATCACAGTATTGCACTCAAATTATTGTGAAAATATTTGCATTCTAATGCTATGAGGACTTGTGTCCCTAAGTAGGATATAATGTAGCTATGTGCTTTGTAAACAACAAAACAGCAGATGCATTACCAGAAAATGAAGCGTATTCCCATTTTATATTGCAGATGGTAAAATATTTTTCTGAGATGCAGACAGCTAGACCGGCAGGGGTGGGGGTTTGGTAGCAAATCTTTCCCCTTGCTGTGTAAAGAAACAGTTGTTAAGGCTTTTAAAAATGTGGAGCCAAAAGGAGGGGGAAGAATCCAGTAAAAATACATTTCTTTTGGGAGGCTTCTTAATTTTATTTCTGTGCATGCTATCAGGAACGTGTATTTCTTGGGCTAAGCTTTAGCTTGTGCTTGCTTTAAGAACCTGACTGAAGGCTCCCTTGAAGCTGGAGGGAGCCATTAAATGGATTGAACAGGCTCTAAATCAGACTCAAAGACTTCTTCCTCTCTATCTGCTCTCCTTTCTTCTGTCCTGCAAACTCATTTCTGCCTGCCAAGGGACAAAACTCTCTCCCTCTTTACGGCAGGCCATGCAATATGTAGGAACACCATGGAGATGTGAGGAGGCAGGTGTGAAGTTCGCCCCAAAATGTTAGGCTATGGAGCATACAGTGGCTTGCAGCAGCACAAATACCTTCCTGCCACCTCTGACGTGCTCCTCACTTCACCCCATAACTGAAGGTCAGAGGAGCTGTCAGTGGCACAGCTCATGTGAGCACAGACTTTGGACGTGTACAGGATGAGGGCTTCTCCCCTTAGACCCTATGTTTTAGATATACCAACATTATTAAATGTACTTTAATTAAAAGTACTTTTAAAAATGCCTAGCTCATTTCTAGACCATTGCTGATCGCTTTCTTATTTATAGATATTTTTCCTTATTTGCTTTGAGAGTGTTTTCCCCTTTAGAATTAAAAAAAAATACGAAAAATATATTGAAAGTTTGGGAAAGATTGGATTTGATTTTCCTTGGAGAGGATAGAGAGCAGGTGGAGATCTGTGTGTGGAGTACCTTGAATAAAGTCCTCTTGTGGGAGGCGTCCCCCTCTCCTATATGGGACAAAACTGCCATTTTAGATCTAAATTTCCCATGTTTTGAAGAGTTTGTGTAGGACTGTTCTAAAACCTAAACATATCACCGTATCCCCTTCATACTTGGCCGGAGCAAAATGCTACCTCAGGGTGATGGGAAACATGCTGTTGTGTTTTTTAAAGCAAAGACTGTTTGAAGCAAAAGCCTCCATGGGAACGAGTTTCCATTCTTTCAGATGCCTCTGAAAGTCCATCTCACTTGTCATGTATTTTACACCGCAGAAGGGCAGAACAGAACTTAGGGAACTGCAAACATTTTTTGTCTTTTTTTGGAATGAGTGTCTTTGGGGGCTACCAGTCTTAAGAAAACCTTAAAAATCCACTAAACATTTGCTGCTGCTTTGCCTGCACTGGCTTCTCATTCTCTCTGACGCTGTCCTTCCTTCACAGAGCCACTCCGCTGTTCCTGATAGTCATGGAAACTTGGGGAGGGAACCGAACCCGTGTGAAAAATCTTGTCCAGAAGGAATGTATTTGTTGCTAAATTTTCTAGCACTGTTTACAGTTTTCCTCCATGTTATTTATAAATTTTATATTCAGTGAATGTATATTGTCTTTTAAGGTAATGTTGCATAATGTTCACTTTTTATAGTGTCCTTTTATTCTAAACAGTAAAGTGGTTTTATTTCTATCACAGACATTCTGTCTCTGCTTCACTTGTATTAGTTTCTGTCCGTTCAAATGTACACAAATGGATTTGCAAGTGGATATATTCATTTCCTTCCCTTTCTTGATACTGTTTTAGTGGCCCCAAAGCAGATATTCCACCTCTGGTGAGTCGTGCTCTTTGGCAAAGATCCCTCCAGGATTCCCTCCCTCTTTTTAAGAGGCTGATCTCTCTAAGAATTGTTACTGGGGTCGTAAGCCCAGGAGAGGCAAAAAACCCCTTTTGAAACTAATGTATCCCTCTTGTTCACTGGCCATAGGGGGTCACTACAGAGCAAGGTGACAGCATGATGGCTGCCACCTTGCACCAGGAGGGCCTTTGAAGAACAGTTGCCAGATTGCTTTCATTTCCAGTAAACTAATGGGGAGGGGG
>NW_009258549.1:357647-422043 GCF_000687185.1 Egretta garzetta
GTGGGGCGGCAGAAAGGTACATGCCCATGGCAAAGGGAAGAGAGGTTCATCTTTCGGATCTTTTCCTCTGTGAAATGTCTGAGCCTTGTGCCCTCTCTTTATGTTTATCATTCGAGGCTGGTTAAAAATGCCCTGTTGTCATGAGAAGGAAGCTTCAGAGAAAGAGTTCCCAACTAAATTAAAATATTCACAAAAATGGGCCTACTGTTAGAAATTTCCTTTATCTCACTTTTAGCTTGGGAAAATCTCTACACGGATGAAAGAATGAAACAGACTTTGAAATCTGTTCTATGTTTAATCCAAAGGTTTAAAGAAGTAAGCTTTGGAAAGTTTTGGACATAGAAGGATGAGGATCTCTTACATGAGAACTTCCTTGCTTAAAGCATAGCACAATGCGAAGAGGTAAAACCATAACACTAGTTATAAACACTTCCAGGGGGTCAGGCATCAAAGGACCACAGTGTATTTTACAAGTGCGAACTGGTGCAGCTCGAAAATGCCTCCAGGAAAGGGAAGAAAAGAGTGGAGAATGAGGATCATTATGTTCCTGTCTGACACATGGAGAAGGTGATGCAGAGAGGGCAAGCAACTTCCACGGGTATTTGGTGGAGTGATGACTGCAACAGAGCTTGCTTGGCCTAAGCACTTGCCCTCTCAGCCTTTCACAGTGAAAACACATCTAGAAAAGATCTTGAGAAGCTGCGTAGGTTCGTTCCGTGAGGCAGACCTGCCCCACACACACCTGGAAAGGGCTGGCCTGAATATGCCCAAGTGGATTGTTGCTTGTGTAAATGTTTGGAAAGGGACTGATTTAAACCAGATTACTCAAGCTTGCATATTGACAATAGTGTTTGTGTTCACATGAGATTATCTACAGTTAAAAAGGTTCCCGTATTCTTTTGGAAGTAAGCAATAGCATCTCCAAGTAGGTGCTCAGTTATAAAGACAAATATGTGAAATTAAGATCAGTGCTCTACTAAAGCAAACTGCTGTGTTGGTAACAAGTGTATTTATGTGCTGAGGAATCATCAGATTTCCAGACAAGAAAATAATGCTAAAAGTGCTAGCTAACATATTTGCAATGAGAACCTTAATCAAATCTTCCAAAAATTAACCCTTGTGACAGGACAAGGGGTAATGGTTTTAAACTAAAGCAGGGTAGGTTTAGGCTAGATATAAGGAAGAAATTCTTTACAATGAGGGTGGTGAAACACTGGAACGGGTTGCCCAGAGCGGTAGTGGAGGCCCCACCCCTGGAAACATTCAAGGCCAGGTTGGACGGGGCTCTGAGCAACCTGATCTGGTTAGCGGTGTCCCTGCTCACTGCAGGGGGGTTGGACTAGATGACCTCTAGGGGTCCCTTCCAACCCAAAACATTCTATGATTCTATGAAAAATACCATTTCTGAAGTGATGGTTACACAACGTCACAACTGTCCTGAAGCATTACATATGTCACAAACACTCTTAATAAATTGGTGGGGATTAAATGCAACAAGATCTATCAAGTAATTTGTCTTAAAAGTCTGTAACAAACTGTCACGTAGTGTTTAAGGAGCAGCCATTTCTTTATGTCTTACATGATAATACAACTCTTACCGCGGCATTACCTGAGTGCTCTCCACAGCACTCATGACTGTACTTACCTCCATGACGTGCCTGTGAAGTATGGCAGTGCTCTTGTCCACACAGCACAGGGGGAGAACACAGTATTGGAACAGAGCGATGAAGGACTGGTGTTTCAAGGTATCCAGCTACCTGGCGAGCACCAGTGGGATTTTTCACAAGAGGCTAAATGAGGCTTCCTTTTGAATTTTGAAGGTCCCACTAGATGCCTATATCCACCATCAGGTGCCTACACCCTATTATGCGTTGTGGTTGGCCCACTTGTTGCTGCAAGTGTGTGAGAGAAGGGTGTATGTGTGTGTGAATGTTTTTGAGCCCTAGTTTGACATCTCAATAACCCTAATCTTCATGCTGCTCGGCTTCACAATCAAGTGTGGGAAATAAGCTCAGGCAGACAATGGCTCACACGGAGGGGGGTGTCATGGCCCACACGGGGTCTCATCAAAGCCTCAGCCAGGTAAGAAAAGCCATTAATGCATGGCTGCAAGTTGGGAGCAAAAATTCATGAAGGACTAGCCACCCCTTTAACCCAGGGAAAATGAGAGACATGAACAGTTTTAAACAAAGCCGCTTGCTTTGCCATGTTCTCCAGGACTAAAGGAACCTACGCAGATCTCTTTGGAAGGTGGCCTAGGAGTTTGGTACTGTGCCCAGTAGCCACACAGGGCACTGAGTGTTTAGTTGTTGACAGGAAGGCTAGACCCCAGAGCCACTGTGCAAAGGAAACATTACAAGCTGAAACAACCTCTTTTTGAAGAACTCCAATTTACTTTGAGTACCTAGTCAGGCTTATAAATGTTTCATGGATGGCAACCACGTGACAGACCAAGCAAACTCACACTGTGAAACAAACATCTCTTATGGCCCGTGGCCCAAATCGTCAACATATTTGCAACAGTTCCAGGAGGGTGAAAAAATGCACTTTATCTGAATGAAGTGATTCCTTACTCTAAGGGATCAGCTCTTGTTGATTAGATTTTACAATGGATTTTTGTTTTGGTGCTGAGCCTGTTCTAATTTCTCACTTTTTCAAGGTCTGTACGTGACCTGGGGGAGGAAAGAGGTTCCCGAGCACTGCTTTTTGCATATTGCTTTCAGCTAGTAATTCTCTGGAAGTAAAACAGGCTCTTCCCATCATTCCCACCACCATCTCTTGTGTCCAACTGACAGTCATTACTTCTCCCTCAACCACCCTATAGTCAGAAGAAAGCAAAGGTACTCACCATCTGCTTATGGCTTGGGAAGAACGTTTGCTCCACGAGGGGGAACTTCTCAGGACCCAGCGAGTTGAAGATTTTAATGAGTTGAGAGAACTTGGGGTGAGGGGGGGGAACAGAAAAACAGACAGAGTGGATGTCAGTGGCTTTCTGTGTAGCAGGTAAGTGCTTGCAAAATGTTCTGATACTGGTGAAGGAGGTGAGAGAAACATGTTAGTATGCCTTTCCACCTTGCTTTCTTGACCTGAGAGCAGCAAGAAAATACGAAGTTGCTGTATTTACCCAGGGCCAAGCCAGCCTGTGCACACAAACCTTGGACTAAGAGCGCAGAGACAGGTTTCAAGAGCCAGAAGGGGATCACTTTGGATTTAGTTACAGATCTGCTATGAACAAGCTTTGCTTTCTAAATGTAGTTTGGGAAAGGGGGGCAGGGGGAGGCTCTTCTTGGTAGACAAAAGGGCTCAGAGGAGTGACCGGGTAGGAAATCAGTGCCACCACTCCTGAGCAGAGACAAAATAAACCAAAGATCTCCCTTGGATCTCTGCCCCACAGCCAAATCAAAGCAAGATACATTTACCCATTGTGCTGAAGGGAAGGAGAATTGTGAAGGGACAGAGATGACTAGAGGGAATTGCCCATGCTACCTGGTTTGAGTGTTAGACCAAGGAAGCATGAGCCCACCTGCAATCATAACTGACATCTATTATGAACCAAGGGTGTCCCAACAGCCCCCCATGCATGGCAGGAGAAAGGGGAGATCATCTGCTACCCCCGCCCCATCTACCAGTGAGGTCTAAGGGGAGCACCCGTCTGTGAGGATGGTGTCTAGAGAAAGTAGCTTGTAACATCAATGGGGAAAGCAACAGTGCTGGTATTTCACATACAAGGGCGAACACTTGCCATTGCCTCAGCCTGTCAGCATGAACTTCACCATTATCACCACTAGCATTACTAGGATAAACGGTTTATCATTCAGGGTTGTACCCAGCCAGAATCAAAGCTCCCCATGGTAGGACCGAGTTTTGAGTTCTGTTCAAATTCCTGCTCCACTTCGGCCATCTGTGAAGCGAGCAGACTATTCTGTACATTGTCTGCAGCCTCCCTGTTGAACCCATCATTGGTCAGCTGGAAAAAAAAAAAACCCCAAAACTATAAGAGAGAAACTTAGTGACCATGAATGAAAATGTTGCCGAAGCAGGGTTGGTATAGCAAAGAGAATAAGAGGTGAGATATACATATATATCTCAGAAACCTTCTGGATCTCAGAAGCAACTGAGATTCTTTACAAGCACACCTCTAGCCATTCCACTTTCTCTCCGAAGAGGTAGAGCCTCATTACCATGGGCAGTGCTGAACTGGCGGTGCTGTTGGCAAAGTGGTTAGACTGGCAGCCTTGCAGAAGGGGGAGTAAAGCTGAATAAGGCAGCTTGATTTGTTTCAAGGACATGAAGGGAATAAAATGGTTGGGGATCGCTCCACAGACAAGAATCTTGTCTCCTGCTGAGCTGGTAGATGTGACTGCATTCCCCATTGATGTCCTATTTGCAAAGTAATTTAGAAACTGAATCTAGTTTCCAAGCCCCATGGAATTTGGTAAAATCCAGTTAAATTAATAAAGGCCTCCAGTCCGGGTCATAGCTCACCGTAAGTCCTTTACAAAAGTTCATTCAAGTTCCCCATCAAATGCATTCATCCTGGAGGAGATTTTTGTGTCACCTGTGTGACAGGTGGCAACGCGCAGGGAGGTAACACGGATGAAGGGAAGGAGCAGACATCTAGGGAACAAGGGAAGGGAAAGAAAGCCCTCTTTCTTCCCAATAGCATCAGCTTACATATTCTGAGCACTTCTGAGCAATGGCTGAAGACAGTGAAGGTACCAAATCTCAACCCCAAGGTTACGTTGCAGAAAAAGAGGGAGCTACTGAGAATGTTTTCTGCTGAGTGGCTACACTAAGGCTCCTGTCCTGGTTACTGGGCTAGCCTAAGCAAAAGCAGTTCTGTATAAGAAGTTGAAACTTCACTTGGTGGTGGAGAAGAAATACCCCTTTGGGAGTTAAACGGTGGTGCGGATGTAAAAAAATGCAGCCAGGGTGTAAAAAAATTATGCTGCAAGGTGTGTGCTGGTCCCAGGCCACATGCTGAAGGGCCAGCTGCCAGCAGATTTGCAGACAAATGCAAAGAATCCTTTTGCTAATCTTGTAGGTCAAAAAGTGGCATTGAAGCAAACCCAGAAAACATCAAGAGGCACCATATCCCATCATTAACACCCCCCACCCCCCCAATGCATCAGCAGATAAGAGAAAAACTCCCTGTGTAGAGTAATTATCATTGGCAAGGAGAGTATTGATGTTGGGGAAGGAGGACAGCTTGCTTCTCTTAACTACTTGCACTAGCTCTGCACATCCCAGAGAAGAAAAATAAAGCCCTGTTTTGACTAGCAAAGTGAGCAAACAGGGCTTAAAAGTTAAACAGAATGAGACAGAGACAGGGAGAGGAGGAAAAACACCCTGGCTGAAAGCAGCACGCCCCTCGCTGTGTGTGCACGCAGCCCTGGCGAAACATGGATGCCGTGACGTTGAGGCAATGTACATTTATCCTAGAAAAAACAGCTCAAACAAAATAACTGGAAAAATTGTGCAGCTGACAGCATCCTGATTTGTTCCTCGGGCTTCCTTTTGAAGCATACAGCTCCTGGCCGTTGCTGAAATAACAAGCATTATTTTGGACAGATGGACAGTGAGAGACTCAGCCATCTGGGAGCTCCCTCAATGGGCCAAGCCTGCAAAAAGCTCTGACTTTGGTATTGGCCCTCATGGGACAATTGCCTCCTTTTGTCCTTTTTTTTGGCAATTTTTAGAGACAGGACATTGGCAAAGAGACACCCATGTTACATGGTGCAGCAGCCTCTTAGACACCCTATAGCAGAGCTCCAGTAGCGCCTCCCAGTGCATTTTAAATGGGTAGGAACATTACTGTCAGCAGCTCATAGGCAGATATAACTGCCCCTTCCACATTTTGGTATCAGTTCTTACTTTCTGTAGTTCCACTGGTTTCAGTGAGATTGCATCCAGACCACAAAGCAAGACCTGGGGCAAGGCAACGTGGCACAGTCTGGGTTTTAAGGGAGGTGCCCTGCCTGGCTGGTGGGACATCAGAGTTACTCGCAGGGAGTCTTTACAGAGAAATAAAAAGATCAATTCAGAGGATCTCAAGGCCTTTTGCATATTTTTAAAGTTTCTGAGTTCATCAGGGAGCCTATACCCCTTGACAGGCAATAACAGTTTAGCTGGGAGTCTTGTGGACTCTGTAGGCGCCTGTCTCCAAGCCTTCGTACGGCCTGCAGTCTTACAGATGCAGAAGTTGCCTTACAGTGACAGACTGTGAGTGCCACTCTGAGCATGGTTCCCACCGTATTTTCTATTGAAACTTTTATAACACAGAAACTGTTATTAGTGGTTGAAGCATTGTGTTTAGGGTGCTTGTAGCATTATTTCTCAATAATCCTGGAATCATCTTAAAACTTGGGTTTCTTAGATGTTTCTCTGGGTGTGAGCTCCCCCTGAACAGGCCTGTTTCTCTTTCAGAAATGCCTGTTTCAAACCGTGCCTGTGTTTAATGCAAATTTTAACCTTTGAAGAAATTTGTGTATTGCAGTACTGGAAACCTGGAAAATGTCATTAAAAAATGGGGCTGCATGTTTGAGTAAACTCAAGCCCAAACTCAGCTGATTGTAATTAGAGTTGCTGAGAAAAAACATTGTTGCAAATTGCCAAGGAAAAACAGTCTCACTTCCATCCCCCTCCACAAAATCATAAACATTTCTATGAAATGGAACCATTTTTGGAAAAAAATAAAAAGGGAGAGTGAAAAGCACATTTCCCAGGAGTATTTAATTTCATTTCTTCATGTATCTCAACTGTTTTAGGTCCAAAATTTTTCCAGTAATCTTTGTTAAGCAGATCCCTTATTTCAAGATGCCTGTTTTGCAATCAGAGTGGAACATGCACCAAAGTGGTCCGTCCCTATCTCTCATTTCCCAGCTATCACAAAATCAAAATTTTCTGATTCTGCTGCCAGTGAAGCTTTCTGCCCTCAAATGCCCCGGTGCAATCTGTACCTGAGTTTCAACCTGATAAAATTTCAGTGGTGCCAAATACCAGCTCAAATCCCATCTGAGCTCTTACATTACTTAGTGCGTTACAGACATGGGTTTGGGGGGTGGTGTGGGGGGGGGGGCCAGCAGGGAAAGGAGGCATTTTGCAAACCTGTTTTAAGTGTTTACAAGTGGTTTCCTTGACTCCTCTGGGAAGGTTGTCTGAGCCAGCAGCATTCCCCCTGGGGAATGCATGGCACAACTGGACCCAGAATAGCTAGAGCCAAGTTACTGGCAGAGCCAATTTCTCCCACACTGCCTTGCCAGCTCTGCTTTTTCTTTTTCTTTTTTTTTTTTTCCTTTTTTTTTTCAATGTGCTGAGTTTGTTTGTTTTCTTTTATTTTAGACTCCTAAAAATAGGCCTGTCACATCTTCACACTCCTGCACACCATCAGAGATGTAATTACAAGGCATGAGTTGAAAAATGTCAACTAAACTGTGACTGACTCAACCCCAAAATCAGATAGAACAGACCACATGACTGTCCTCTTCAGCAAAAGCCAGTGCAAATGTGCAAGCTTTTTGTCTGGTCAGTGGGGCCAACACGCTTGGTGTGGGACCAACTGTAGGAACCAATGCAAAGGTGTTGGACTGAGCCTGGTACTCCATCCCTCTCTTGCTCCCCTTTCTTATTCCAGCAACCCTCATCATTCAAATGGGGACTGAGGCCAAATGTGCATCATCCACCAATACAGTGATGGAAAAGTACTACTCTCATTACTGCACTGAAATATTTTGGGAGAAGATAGGGCCCTGCTTCTCACACACACACACACACACAACTGTCATAAAAGAGGTGAAAATTGAGACGACCATGTCTATTCCACTGGTACCTTTTTGGTAAGAAATGAGTTAAATCCAACACTGCATAGTCATGGAAAAAAATCTGAGTCATTACAGACCTCAGCTGGACTTGAACTACCAGTCAACACGCTGAAGACTAATAGGATAGTTATTCCAAGGAAAAAAACAACAACAACAAAGGCTTAATTAGGTAATGAGGAAGATAGTTACCACTTGCTATAAACATTCTGTCTCACCCCAGGCTATATTTGTGCAATGAGTAAGGGGAATTCCTAAAAACATATCTAAAAGTTTTCCATGGGGGGCATATTGGAAAGTCCCATCTCCTTGTCACATCCCTGTAGCCTGCTTTGGGCCTAGACCAATGCAGGGAAATTTCCATTCTGGGAGCACCCATGATGAGAGAGGGCACTTTGGGATGAAAGTGCTTGGAAGACCCAGATGCGGCCTCCAAAATGGTATCAGCACCTGACTTCTTCCTGCAGGTGTTACAATGGCCAGCCTTGCTCCTCTGGCTCTCCCTGGTCAAAAAAAGCCAATGACAGTATCTTTTAAGGTTTTCTGAGATTTTTAGGTGAACTTGACAAAAATTAAAGAATGGGTGAAGGGGGCTCCCAGTGCAAAATATCAAAACACTGCCCTGTTTTCCCCAGGAGCTTACTCAGCCCAAGGTGTTTCTGAGGTGCAGTCTTTCAGGTTCAATAAACAAACACCTTATGATAATTTTGTATTTCCTTCTGAAACGGCTGAAAAACTCTACACACTTCCCTCTTTCCTTCTGCCTCTTTCCCAGGTCTTCATCATTCTATGATCCCTTTTTTTCCTAGACCTAGCTGTTGAAGAAATCATCTCTCTTCCTTTCTTGCCTTTCTTTTCAGCTAATTTCCTCACAACAAAGCACCATCCAGAAAAAGCAGGAAGAGAAGACAAGTGCACTTGGCCCTTCTGCAAGGAATGGATAATCTTAGGCCAGGGAACCTGGATACCACAAGTGTGCATCTAATAAAAGATGCTAGAAATAGTGCAGTTCAGATGCCTTCTAAACCAGCAAAAGTTAGTGTTTCTTTTAAGGTAGTCTTACTGGGTTTCGGTCAGGACAGATGTGCTACTATTGATCGGATATTATTAATCTATTACTGTTCATCTACTCTGCCTTACAAGAAATCCAGGTGTTACTGTACTGTTAGCTGCTTGTGGCACATCAGAGTCTGGGACAGGTGAAACACCCTACTCAGGGTGAGGAGATAACACCTTGATATTACTAGAAGCTGTTAAAGGAGCAGTGCTGGTAGTTTTTTCCCCCAGGAATTCCCAGCTGGATTCCTAAGGTTGTTTAGATGGTGGTTTTAACCTGAAGGGATGAATTCCTTTGAAACAGGCTGGAAGCCGAGTCTGGTCCTTTATTGGTACCAGATATCTACTTTGCAGTGTTGCATGCAGAAGAGCTGGATCGTCACTTACCACCCAGGGCTTGCTGCAGAAGTTGTAGATGGAGTAGAGGGAGTTCACCGTGTGGATGCCACCGTACTGGAGGCCGATGATGAGGCTGCGGAAGTCCTCTCCCAGTGCCATGCTGTAGGCGTGCTGCCGGATCAGGACAAAGTCCGGCTTGAAGGACCTGGAAGAGAAGAGTGGAGTGACGTTTTACTTTCAAATGCTCAGCAACAGTTCTAGCCTCCCCTTGTTTCTTTTCCACCCTTCCCCTTTCTTTTCATTAACACACATCGCTCTTCTTTCATCCTCTTGTCATGGGTTGCTTGCGTTGGAAGGTAACAAACCAAACAGAAAGCCCTAGTCATTAAAAAAAGGAAAAATCCAACATAGCTGCAAGCATGAGAACACAGAAACAGGCCAAACAGATTTGCTGCAGTTTCCATGTCACTCAGGCATGCACAGGAACAAGCCCCAAGCGGAGCCAAGGGTCATAAATTCACTGGTGGGGGGATTCTCTTTTCTTTCTAAAAGCTTGGCCATATTTGGCAAACTCGTTGCAATGTGCGACGCAGATGAGGGAGCAAGTTTGTTTCCTGACGATTGAACTCGATATTGAAGCAATGCCCAGTGGGTGGGAAGATCATAAGGGATTTTAAAAAGCTATCCATACATTGACATACGTTCCCCCTTTAATCAGTTTACTACATACGCAGCACATCCCGGGCTCTTACGGCTATGAGTCAACAAGTAAAGGGAAGGCATGGTAATGTAATTAATCAGATGAGCAGAGCCCCTCATACAGTGCTGTGACTCATGGCGTGGACTTCCAGAATATTATTTAGCAAGGCTGGAGCCGGGACTCCTATGGTTCAACAGCAGCAGCTCTCAGCAAACGCACAGAAAAGTGAGGCCCTTTCTAGGTAAGCCAACAGGCGACGGATTATCTTTCAAACAGCCAGATTTCATTCCTTGCTGACGCTGAATCCACGGAGCCATTCAGGAGTCTCTGGAAACAGCAGCTGGAAAGAAACTGTTCCCAAAATGGAGCTCAACAGTTCATTCTCGAAGGCATGGAAGGGGCTTTTCAACTGAAGCAGGGGATTATTTTATACTTTAACAAAGGTTGCATCAAGGACATTAGAAAAATTTCCATGCTGTATTAAGTTTTTCAGAGAAATGAGCTCTGTAACCAGGTCCCATTACCTCACTACCCTTGAACATTTTCCTTGCTAAGAGACTATAATTTCTATCCTTTGGATGTATGAGCTGGAAATACTTTGGGTTTATAGCCCCTATTTATATTTCCATCATTCTGGCAGGGAAATCCGAGATGGTGACTCTGGGCCAGATTGTGGCAACAAACACTGTATACAAAACCCAGCGCAGCTTTGTTGTTTGAAAGCTGTTCACTTTGTTTGTTGGCCTTGGGCTTTTGTTATTGCCCAAGACATGGTGAGGAGCATGCTCTACTTTTGTGATGCAAGAGGCCAAGCTTTGGAAATGTTGTGATTCCCTCCCATGGAGTATTTTTAAACCCAGGCATGTTCCCTAATGTACTTGGCACCAAAGGTGGTGCTTTCCTCCAGCAGCAAGATGCATAATGAGCATCGGGAGGGCTGCGCTATCACTGTGCAGCTGATTTATGGACCTCCCTGGTGTCAATGAGGGTGAGGCAAGCGGTGACACCCTGCTGAGAAACAGCAAGTGAATATAAATCTTGGAAAGCTTGAGCTGCTTCGTCCTGCTGGACTTGCCATGTAGAAAGTACCCCAGAGGCAGGGACAGGTCCTCAGGAGGATTAATCAGCTTCCTAGGACCAGGACTCGATATCTGTGCTAAGTTACTAAACAGTTGTGGTGCCAGGAGCGGCAGGAGCTTCAGCTTCCCTCCTTCATTCAGCTTTCTGAGCATATGAAGAAGAAAACGGTCCCTGTTATGGCTCAAGCCTTTCCCCAGACTTGACTTAGGGAACAGCACTTACTGGGGCAAATAAGTTTGGACCATTGCTCCGGTCTCCCCAGAGGCAGCAGCAATTACTTGCCCTTGAACATCTCCCCCAACACCCTGGGGTGGGGATGTGGTGCTGTGGTGGGGAGGAAGCGTGCAAGTGAGCATAGGCCAGCTTGTGGGGGGAGGACACACAGTGGCTGGGAAACTGCCTTCAGTGGCTTTACTTCTGCCAGCCAAAAGTTTAGAAAAAAAGCTCTTGTCTTTTCAGATCCTGGCAAAGGAAGAGTTTCTCAACTTAGAAGACGGACACAAGAATACAGAATTAATGTAGAAAAGTCTATTCTCAAACCCTGCATCATGTAGGAAGGCAGGGCACTCTCTCATGTGGCAGATGAGGAGTGAATCTCTAACGCGAAGGTGGACACTGAATCCCTGTTTTGAGCCGTGGGACACTGAGGATGTTCCCATGGATACTGGGGACAAGGCAGAGGAGTGCAGGGCCTGGGACAAGCTGCGAATAAACATCAGCTGGAGAGCCTGGGAGCCTACGAGACGTCTGTAACAGAGGAACAGAGACCAGTGGCAAAATGTGTGGTGAGGGGCTGGGAAGGACAGCAGGCAGTAAAGGGGAAATGAATAGTTATGGTAGGAGTGGTGGCACGAAAACTGAGTAACTGGGGGTACCAGTGATCTGGGGAGAAAAGAGCTTAATTGCTTCACATGGGGATTCTTGCTTTTTTTGCTGGAAGATTACTTTTGCAAGCTACCGCTCATTCTCAGAGCGTAAAGCTTAAGCTAACATAGCGAGCCTTGGATTTGGAATAGCAAGTAGCATAACTGTTTTCTTTGCTAGTTCAACCCAACCCAAAACATCTCCCATGACAGAAAGCTGAAATCCTTGGCAGACAGACAGGTTAGGCAGAAGTCCCACGTTCGAAGCACCGTTGCCAAAACCTTCGGGTAAGCCAAACTCAGTAGCACCTACTGTGTGAAGGCCCTAAGCACCCCAGTCTGGCAGGACTGGGAGAGCTATGGCAGGAGCATGTACCTTTCCTCTCCACTAGATCTGTCCAGCCAGTGTTTAGATGACAAAAAGTGGTCTTGAGTAAAACTGTACCTAGACCCCCCTAGACCTAGACAGGTCATGGGAATGGGTTTGGTCACAGAAAGAATACAGGAGAGCCCGTTCAAACATCTAACGGACAGGGAGATGGGATAGGTAAATGGAACTAACAGTAAATCATGGATTTAAAACATGTCTCTCTTAAGCTGTGCTCTGCATGTTGGCACAGTGCCCTTCCTGGGCTGTGTGGCAGACATCTACCTGAAGTCGTAAATCTTCCTTAGCATGATAGCCAGATGGATGAAGCACCCAGGAGAAAACTGGAGCCCATCTTTTGGCCACAACCCTTTTGCAGAAGCCCTTTCTCACACCCCAAGAGCTCAGTTCTCATTTAGGGTTTGGCTCCTAGCACTGCCTGGCAAAACAAAGGCCACTAAAATGCTTGTAGCACGTTCCCAGAGTGGCATAGAGATACAAGCATACTTTGTTTTTTTTTAAAAAAAAATCAAGGACAGTGGAAAAATTTCGTTTTCAGATTGAAATAGCTGTTGAGATTTCACTTTCTGGAATGGAAAGGTGCTTTCCTTTCAGTTTGTGTTGCCACAGGCAATGGCCTCTGCCACACACGGCATGAGCCTTTCGGGGCTCCAAGTAGTGCACAACTGAACTGGCCACCTCCGGAGTGAAGCCGTCCCCCACAGGTCCCTGTGGCTTTGCTCCCTTCTCAGTAGTTGCCTCCTTGTTCCAGGTGCTAGCCAAGGCACATGGGAGCTGCTCAGCCTATCTCTCCTCCCGGCAACTGAGATCCATCAGTGATTACCAGAGTCAATCACCCCTGGGTGATGACGAGTGTCTGGCTTGGAAGCTGCTGTACTGCCAGCCCCGAGCCTGGACTCTGATACTGCAGTGCAGAATGCTTGTTTGCATTTAACTAACTCTTTTTCAACTTGTTCCAATGCATTTTAGCAGTCTTTTTCTTTCTTAGTGGTAAAACTATACTTTAGATACAAACTGAAGGATAAAGCCTGGTTCCAAAATAACCAATAGGAGGAGATCTGACTGCAGAATATAACTTCTTAGGTTGGACCCACCTACCCTTAAATCTGTGACAGCCTTAGCTGTCTTGGAAATAGTTTTGTCAGAAATGAGGGAATATAAAACAATTTAAGAGATTCCTGATGTTGAATATGAAAGTTAAATGTCTCAGGAGCAGCAGTAGCTATTCTGGTGACCATGTGTCTAACTTCTTTAATTATGAGATGAGGATCAGCTCTGAAAAGACCATCAATAACATTTCTCTGTGGAAAGCAGGTCCCCAGCCTGCTTTGGGATAGAGAAGATGATGACAGCAAATCCTGCTGTGAGTTTTCGTGCCTTAAAGAGAATTCCTATTTCTTTTTTTTCTGCATATAGCGTAACTCTGGCTTCCTGCTTCTTCAGCTTTTCTCACTGAAGCACAAAGAGCTTCATGGGCATGAAGAAAGAGCACACAAGAATAGATTATGTTGTCAAAATGTCTTTGAATGATCCCTTCCACTGGGAGTAATCACCTGCAGCCAAAGGGTAGACCTGCTTCATACTTTAGCACCATGATAGGTTTAGAGAGCTTTTTGCCCGTGCTGCGGGAGAAGGATGGGCTCTCCTGCTCTCTTTCCTAAAGAGTGCGAGTCTTACAAGTCACTTTGCTGTTCATGTCAACAGAAAAAGATCTTCCCTGGACACTGAAGATGCACATCCTCACTTCAGGTTCTGTCTACTCTCCATTATTCCAGGATGCTGTATTCAGTTTTTCGACACTTCCCAGTGATCAACACAGTTGGACTAAGTTCTCTTCCAAAGCCTTACTCCTATCTGCTTGGCATGACACGGAGAGGAAGAAAAGTGCATAATTAAGCACTACGATACAACAAGCTTTGCATTACTGGCAATTAATGGAGCCTTCAGCCAAGCTTCTGAGGCACAAGCCCAAGCCCTAAGTGGCTGCAACTACAAAGGGCAATAACCCCTCCAACCATGCAGTGCCTCAGGTGTCTGCCTGAGAGCTAAAAGAAAATGGCATTTACAAATAGGAGCAAGTTCTTTTGGTGCTTTACTTGGGTGGTAAAAGTATTGTTATTACATAACTGAAAAGTAATATGAAGTCCTATTTTCACCTATCACATTGTTTCACCTTATGACATTTTCACTTATCACGATGTTAGGCTTAATGTTATGTTGGATGTCACAGTAAAATGGGAAATTTGCTAAGAAAAAAATCTCATTTCAGTCAAAACCTCATGTTGTATTTTCCACAGAAAGAAGTAAACCCTGCTGAAGTTATTCAAAGAAAGAATTAATGTGATTACTTATATGAATAAAGTAACACAGAGCTGGTTTTAGAGAAACAAGAAAGCAACACAGAACAAAGAATGATCTCCCTTTACCAGGCTGGAGGAGAGGAGCAGCGCGGCTTTTGGGACACTGTGATAGAGAATGGCTGGGGAAAAAACACAGGGTGTGGGGGAGATCAGTGTAGCAAAAGCAGCAAGAACCAGGAATCATGGTTGCAGTAGAACCAGTACCGCTGTATGCAGATGAGGACACCCTGGAAGATGCTCTGATTTGCTTGCCAGCCACAGACCAATGGTCAATGAGCCATAAAATCACATGTCACACTCTCTGAACTGTACTGTGGCAGTCTCCTAAGTCTGCCATATATTTTACTTGTAAACTGATCATCGTTGACAAGGAAAAACATGTGGACCCAGATGATGCCTCAAAGTGATAACAACCACACCTGCCAACAGAGCTTGCCTTCAAAATGCTTATGACCCAAAGCTGTTACAGAAGATGATCCAAACACTTTCCAGCATCACAGAATAAAGTCACAGAGTAATTTAGATCAGAGAGGATCTTTGGAGCTCATCTGGCCCAACACCCTGCTCATTGCAGGGCTAACTTTAAAGTGACATTAGGTTGATCAGGGTCTGGTCCAACCAGTTTGAATATTCCCAAGGATGAAGACCCCCTAGCGTTTCTGGGCACTTGTTTCCAGTATTTGACCACCCTCACTGTGGAATTTTTTTGAAAAAAAAAATGCATCTAATTAGAATTTCACCTGATGCCACTTGTGTCTGTTTTTTTCTTTTCCTTTCACTGCACACCTTCACCAAGAGTCTGGCTTCATTTTCTCCACATCCTCCTTTTAGTTGCCTGATGGCTGTAGGTGGATCCCCCTCAGCCTCCTCTTACAGACTGAACCAAGTCATCTCTCAGTCTCTCCCTGGGTGTCTTTAGTCCAGTTCAGTGAGCTTGGTGGCCTTTCACTCATCTCGTTCCAGTTCATCATGCCTTTTTTGTACTGGGGAGCCCACAGCTGGACTTGGTACTCCAGATGTGAATAGTGTCTCGTTAGCCACATGCTTGCTAATACTGCTCAGTGAGCCACAGGGCTTCTTCCCTGCAAGGGCACACAGGATCCGCACAGGTCCTTTTGTGCGGAGCTGTTTTCTCTCAAGCTGCTCCACCGCAGTACTGGGGTTATTCCTCCCACACTGCAAGACTTTGGGATTGTCCTTATTGCACTCCATGAGGCTGCTGTTGGCCCATTTCCCCGGGTGTTGAGGTCCCTCTGAATGGCAGCTCTGCCCTCTGGCGTATCTATCGCTCCCCACCCTCCAACTTGTTGCCACCCATGAGCTTGCTGAGGCCGCACTCTGTCCCAATATCAGGTCATTACTGAAGATCCGTCTTGACCAGTAGAGTGCAGGTGCAGCAGGACTTGACCCTTCACTTCTCTGTTTGCCATTCCCTGGAAGCAGCCTTAGTAAAAACCCATGTAGAAAGGAGACAAACTAAGGCAAGATTGGAAAAAAAAAAAAAAAAAAAAAATCTAAAAAGAACTGATAAGACTGAATCTACAACAGTTTTTAATCATTCTTGCATTCAGTCCAGGATTAACTAATTAATGAGTGCTCTAGGCCCTGGCAGCACATTTCTTATTGGAAATAATTACTGTAAATGCGAAAAGGGCCAGGGAGTAGTTTAGTCTCTGAGATGCTCCCCACCCTGGTCTGCTCAGAGTGACTTTTGCTTTCTGGCAGCTGCCTGCACGCCAAATGTTTTCCCAATAACTGCCAGCATCCTGCCTGCACGTCGGCTGGGCGCCAGCTGCTGGGGAGGTGAAGGGGGACATTATTCATCTGGGAGATCAGTAAACCCCGAAGGGAGAAGCAGGCCTCCAAGCAGCTGTGTAGCAGCAGGAGCCAAGGTGGAAGCAATTGAGAATAAATGCATAACTAAGCACACCCCAACTTCTCTTTTTTTAGCTCCTGCTCAAAAAACAAAGAGGATGGGGATGGGCAGGTGAAGAGGAGGGAGATATTAGTGAAAGATGATGGTAAATCATCCCCCATATGGGAATAATTTCTCGGTTTATAAATGTTTACTGGAGGTGTTAAATTGCTTCACATGTAACTGCAGCTTGCCAGGGTCTACCCTATTTGACACCTTGTCCCAGCCTGTTGTCTCTGCAGGGTATTTCAGTAAGGGAAGTGGTCATTTGGCACGTTGATTTTTTGCCTAAAGTGCACTTTCAAAAGCTTACATGCTGTTACACACACTTCTCCATTACATTTACAGATTGCCATGCCATCAATACAGAAATATTGTCCAAATGTTGCTCAGTGTTAAATATATAGGACATATTGTACTATACCATGTGGCACATTCTATGACTCTTGGGAGAACCATGCGCTCAACATATTTTTCCATCTGGCTTCTAGAAACCTTAACTCTCCCAATCGGTTTCTCCCATTTTTTTCTCCCATCTGCATCTTCACAGAAATTTTCAGAATTTTGCCTTGGAAGCAGCAAAAAAACAGAAAAAGACATTCTAAAAAAGACTCCAATTAGATCAAGAGTTAAATTTTAAAAAGACAGGGACTAGGCAGAGCCTAGAGCTCCTCTTTGCTACAAGACGAGAAACTGGCAAGTGACCTGCTGCCTACCAATATGTCCTATATCAAATATCCAGGGACAGTAGCTACTCCCATGACCTCCCTGGATATAATCCCTATAGAAGAACTGCAAGAAACCACCAACTCTTGTGAATGAATAGTCCCTGAGAGACAAGAAAATATCCATCGCCTGGTGATGTGCAGCTACTGTGTGGTGAGAAAGCATGGCCTCTGCAGATTAGAAAACCCACGTGCCTTTTTCAGGGAGCAGCTTGTCAATGGCCCTGCGGGCTGTCGGAGCCTGTTGGGACAGGAAAAGGTGCAGTGGGCAGAGGACAGTGTCCTCACTGGACTTTAAAGAGTCTTGCATCCTGGAGCAGGCAGATCTTTCTTTTTTTAGCCAGAGTACACATCTCCTGGGGTCCACAAGCTCTGAATAGCGGGAAAACACCTGCTGCTGGGCTGGCCGGTTTCTTCCCCGCTCCTCCCATGTAAAAGGATTTGCTTCTTCGTGCTGTGATTGTACTGCGGCTTGCAGTGCAGAATTATGCTTTGGGAAAAAAAGCACTTTCAGGTCCTGGTCTATTTGGGATGGTGATTCAACAGGCTGCTGTCCTCTTACCAGGGTGCAGGGCATGGTAGAAGCACTGAATCAACTGGAACCAAGGGGAAAGTTAGTGTTGAATGGGCTTATATGGAGGAATCGGAGCATTCACTGACCCCACCACAGCTGTGAGTGACAAGGCCACACCATCCAGGGTGAGCCAGGCACCTTCTTAAACAGACTGGCCAAATGCAGGCAAAGTCTGTAGGAATAAACTCCATGGCAGAGATCCTTCCCCACAGCAAGGCTTTGTCTGCAGTGCTCAGCTCTTCCATGCTTTGCTGTCCATTTTGTCACCCCTCCCCCCTTGCCAGGGCCATTACTCCAAGCAGGGTCTTCCCCATTTCAGACCCTGGGCATCTGCCGGTCCATCAGCTGTTGTCCGTACTGTGCTACTACAGTCAGTCTGCATACCACGCTGTAAGTGGTATGGCCACCTCTGTGGTAGGTCCCATGCAGACACAAAAAAAATGTGCTTTCTCCCCCTGGATGATCAGCCCCAATGGCAAAAGAGCCAGCTCCACAGGGAGACAGGAGATGAGAGCAGTCTGGTGCATGATTAATTTATATCCTTAAAAGTCTGAAATGCTCCCAAAGACATTAGTATTCCCCATGTAAGAAAGCTGTCCAGTTTTTCAACATATCCCTGCCTTATTCCCACATCTACTGGAATTAATAGCTGAAGGCTTGTAAAGCCCAAAAGGCAAACACAGGACTGCATTTAATCTAATGCAGAGGCTGAGATCATCGTTTGGGAGTCTAAGTGTTGTCAGAAGCAGAGACAGCCCAAATTCTCATTTATACTAAGACACTTTTATAATATCCTGAAAGCATAAATGCACCTCAGAGTGGGTGCAACGCCAGCACTGACGGCCTCTTTGCACTGTGGAAACATTGGTATGATGGGACCTTCAGAGAAACGAAGACAAGTGAAAATGAAAATCCCATTCCTTACGTCTAACACCAGTAAAGGTGACACAGCCCAAGAGCTTCCTAAGGTAAATTAGATTCCAGCCAGTTCACTCTGTCTCTGTGTGTGTAGACCTGTGCAAAGGGAGGTTCTGCGTGCGCTGGAAGGAGGATGAAGAACCCGCCCAAGTGTTTTAAAAGCAGGCATCAGCCCACGCTTGTTTTTTCACACTGCTTAGTAGTCCAGCCATCAACCCCAGAAATTACTCCATATCTCTGTTGAAGGGATCACTATGCCTAAGTTGGTGAGGGATCCTTTGGGATAAATAAGTGCCACCTCCTGCTTCCCATATTTAACTTTTCACTGGGGAAGCTCTGGTTCCAATTTTACCCAAAGAAGTGCTGGGGTAACAAGGACCAACGTGTGGGAGATTCCCTCCCGCCAGCCCTGGCTGAGCCCAACGCCGCTCTCAGTGCCCAGCTCATCCCCCTGCAATCTCCTCGGTCAGGGCAGGTGTTGCAGGGCACTGAAATAGGAAAGTGCTTGCTAGAGACTGCACAAGATACTCCATGGACAACTCTTTTTCTTCTGACTCCGAAGAAAATGTGCTGAATAGGCTGATGGAGCCATCGCATACCATGGTGGAACGGGCACAGGAAAAAAACATGCAGTTTTTTAGATTTGTTAGATGATAGTCTCTCTCTCTCTCCAGTAGCACATTTCACTGAGACTATCAAAACCCTTCACTCTGTCCTACAGATGTGCAGAACTTAGTAGCTAAAAAAGAGGAGGTGGCGACCCAGAATTTTGTTGCTGTAAAGTTAAATTCTGGAAGCCACACTTGTTTTAAAAATCAGGCAAGCAAAGTAATGCTTGGCTTCAATTATGTTGTTTGCTAACTTACTTGTAGCTACTTGTTTCAAGGTACACAGGCTAGTAGTCATGGAGGTCTGTATACTTCCAGTTCCTTGCTCTCTTTAATTGACAATAATGCTTCTAAAGCTCCTTTTTATTTTTTTAAAAATTTGCCTGAGGCAAGTGGTTAGTGTTGGGCTTCAAGGACTGTTATACCTTCTTACTAGGGGATTTATCTTCCAGGTAAAAGAACCACAATTCTTTCCAAGTCAGTTGGCACAGGGTCTAAAAGAATGCCTTAACTCCAGGGTGTCAGAAAGGATCAAGGGATCAGCAAAGGAAGAGCTTTGCTTTAAAGGTGCAATAGGATGTCCCCAGTTTAAAGAAAGGACGAGGAGACCTGCTGCAACTTAATAGGCTAATAGATTGTTAGATAGTTTATCAGTTAACATAATTTTAAACTGGAGAGAATAGCCCAGTGGTTGCTTTATTATTATTATTATTATTATTATTATTATTATTATTGTTGTTGTTGTTGTTGTTGTTGTTGATAATGATGATGATGATGATGGTGATGATAATGTTGCTCTCAAAGTTTATTATTTCATTGATTTAAAATCCACTGCTCTGTAGCATACTCACTGTCTTTCGACTGAACTGCCACACTCTGTTGCCTTTGCTTTGAAGAGGAGTGTGAAGAAGACAGGTCTCCTGCAGGGGGGGATTCCCAAATGCGCTTGTTAGCAAGATGCTGTTGTATTTCCTTCCCATAACTTGTCAGTGGGATTTCCAAGGACTTTGAGTATTCAAAAACCATGGTGAGTATTACATCTCACCATCTAGAAATATTCTGACTTGTGACTCAATATTTTGCTTAATAATTAATAGAGGCCTAATAAGTGATGGAAAAAAGATGTCAGCAGCAGCAGGGTTGGTGCACATGTGTGAGTCGAAGGTGTCCCGCATGGCGTCTCCCTGTGTCTGGGCACCTCGAGGGGTGTTTGTGGCCAGGCAGGACATGGCTGTGGGTGGGAAGGTGGGACTTGGAGGGAGTGGGAAGCACACTGAACCCATGTGGATGGGCTGAGAGGCCTCCACACAGCTCAGTAGCAGTACGCGCCATAATTCAGCTTCTAAAGTGAAGAAGAGTTTTTATTTCTGGAACTTCTAAAGTATTAGTAGGAGTAGCTGTGGGAGTTGGCTGGCCTGAGCAATAAAACTCGCTGAGCTGAGCAAGACGGGGACATCAGCACAGGCTGTATACAAATGGCTGGTGCTTGTAAGGGCTATAACAAACCACGGACAACACATGCCATATAAATTGGGTATCCAGACAAGTATGTATTTGCCAAATCCACTTCCCACCACACAAATGCATGTGTCCTTAAACACCCGTAGACAAAAACAAAAAACCTGAACTAACGCCACCCATAAAAACATGCATTTTCATATATAAATATCCATGCAAAAAGGCTAGCTGTGATACCTGTGTATTTACTGTGAGCAGAAACATGAACACTATGCCCCAGACACTCTTGTGAAATAAATTTTGTCTTCAGTTTCAGCTTAATAGCTCAAGATCTTTCTGCCAGATGTATGAATGGCTTTGGGAGGAAAGGCATGGGAAGGAAAATGAAGATGTGATCAACCTAGGAAATGGTTCTTGGGAAACCTTCCAGCGTCGTGAGCAAGCAAACACAAGAACGCATTAACACGGCACACTGTCTGATGGATGCTCCAGCGGCTGGTTCACGGGACATACGCTTTGTTTCACTGAGAAACAGACATTTGTGGGACGAGAGAAAGCAAATGGATGTAACAGACTCAACCTTAAAAATTTTTAGCAGAGGCTTGTGAAATTGTACCAAAGAACGAATGGAGATTTGTGGACGTCCTAAGAGCTGTCAAGACCTGAAATGAATTGATGGACCACAGTCATAGCTAATTGACAATGACAAGTGTTGCTGTGCACTGTTTGGACTGGAAATGACATCTTGAGAAGTTAAACTGAGGCCAGCATTCTCAGAATCACCATTTTTCAGCTGTTCTAATAATCCTTTCCAGAAATATCCCTGCATGCTATATTATGTGTCTATCTCTATTTCTGAACTAGAAGCAAACAGACAAAAGCATTGATTAAATGTGTGAACAATATTAAATTTGGAGACGCTGTATACATCAAAAAGCACAAAAGTATTGTACAAAAAGAAGTAGGGAAGCTAGAAAAATAGATTGGGAATAGCAATGAGATTTCAACATGGACAAAGAAAAGCTATTGTATCAAAGATGAAATGCAGTGTTAGAGGTTGTAATGACAGAAACTCACGAAGATGTAGGCTTGGGAATAAAAGGGTTAAAGGTAGTATCAGGGCTATGTAAACAGAGGCATTTTACCGTCATATACAGATGTGACAACTTACACTGCTCTTTATATAGCACCAGTGAGAACGCATCTAACATTAACTCCAAATTACAGGCACTCTGGTGTCAGAAAGAAGGGGAGCAATACTTTTTGGAAAGTGAATTGGGTGCGTGATTGGGCAAGCATTGCTCAGGAAAAGAGTCTGCTTCCAATGACAAAGCATTTCTAGTAGGGACAAAAATGCCCATCAGAGATATGATATTGCCTCTGAGATAGACCGCAGGGCAAGACTGGAGCATTGGGAAGCTCTGGCAAAAAAGGACGTATTTCAGGAGCAAATCAGGCTGTGAGGATCAGGATCATGGAAAGGCTTTGTGGCTCTTGCAAGGGTAGTCCACCGGGATCAGAACCTGACACAGGTAGGCTAATGAATGCAAGCCACTGTTTACAATGAAGGTTAGTTGATACAGAAGTAGAGAAAAATCAAGGGAAAGGAAGATCCATTGTCCCTTTAACTGGGAGGCCTGAGGCTAAAAAGAACCTGAAAAGGAGGCATTTGTGGTTGCATGAAGGTTGTAGACTGGAAACAATGACTGTATGGCATAATGTGCAACTGAGACCTGATACAAAACCACCAGAGTCAGGTCAGTCTTTCCACCTCTTCTAGGAAACCTTGAAGTCATCAGGACTGCACTGCTCTAGTTCAGATTCTGGTCAGACCCTCAGGTCATCCCGCTTGCCCCAACATTGCTCCAGAAAGCCTGATTTTCAAGGCAGACTGGTGCTCCTCACCTTACCACCTTGGTGCCATTCCTCATGACCTGCATGTCCACCATGCAGCCCCCGGTGACATAAGCAGCCAGGTTCAGCTCGGAGAACTCAGCCTGCAGTGGAGCAAAAGGACAGAACATTACTCAAGAGCAGCAGAGACACAAACACGCAGACACAGATGCAGAATCTTCTTCGGCTGGAATGTGCCTTTCCTTGTTTTTCTTTTCTTTTTTTTCTTTTTTTTTTCTTTTTTTTTTTCTGTGAGGCAATGGGAGATCCAGTTACAGCTGATTTGCCCTGGAGAGACTGCAGAAGTATTTACGGCTCCCACACTTGGGGTGTACAAGTATACAGGATTAGCCTTATTGCAGTAATAAGTGCTGAAGGAATTAAGAATGAGCAAGCTGAAAAACTCATACAGGAAAGAATAATAATAATAAAAAGAGGTAAGGTCATTTGAATCCAAATTCCAAGTTTCCACTTGGAAACATCCATTTAGAATTATGTCTGAGTTTGCTGTCGTGCCACTGGCCAGCTATAAACCTAATACAAAAGATTTAAACCTCCCTAAATAGCTAATGCACCTCATTATGCTGCAGGAAGGTGATAAGCAGAGAAATGTACCGGATGCAGTTTACTTATTAAGTTTTAAACTATTAAATGGTTAGCAAAGCTGGGTAGGCTATTAACAGTATTGCTTAATTATTAATACACTTTATACAAGGAGGTGCGACTTGCAAGGCTGGCAAGGTTGGCAAGGAATATTTGAGCTATGGGAGGCAAAAGCCAATGTGCACAGGGGCGATTACGACCGCAGTGGGTGTCAGTGAAGGTTAAGACACAAATCAGAGCGATTAACTGGGCGAGAGGTGTGATAATCCTCCCGCCTGGCCGCTGGCTCTGCTGCCCCTCAGGCAGGAGTGCCGGCAAGATTGACGGTCTCAGGCCACTCTCAGGAGGAGGAGGACGGCAGGATTAGCTGACCAGTGCTCAACGTGGGCTCCAAATCATAATTCTGTCCTTTATGAGCACATCAGTAGACCCCAGATTAGAATAGCTTATTACTGTGCCATGCTGGTCCTCCCTTTCCAGCATGATGTGAACATACCTGTATAGATTCAGAGCCCTATGTTAAATTAGTACCTGTATATATAAATAATCAGGTTTAAGGTTTTGAAACATACATTTCAGTCTTCTGTCTTTGAACAGCTCTTTTCCCCCTTCCTGTTAATGCGTTTCTTTCAGACTTAGTATGATGGAGGCTGGGCAGCAGTAAAATCATCGTCTAACAAGTGGCTACCTAATATCGGAGCAGTCAGATGGTATTGCTAATACTTGTGATTTTATTGATATTCTTGCAGTATTTAACATTCTTCTGATACTTCTACTATCTGGACACAAACGATAGTGTCAGAAACAACTTTTATAAGAAAAAGAAAATGAAAAGAAAAAAAAAAGCATGTTTTGTCCTCATGAGCGCATGGAAAAAACTTGCCAATGGAGAACTAGTGCACCTGTAAAGGCTCAGAGACCAGACGACAAATGAAAAAATCACTGCCAACTTTCTTTTTTTAAAATCTACTCAATTTTAAAGCAATGATCGTGGAATAGTGACCCAATGATGTAATAAGATTTCATGTCTGTGGCCCTGTGTAAACTTTTTAAAGCAACACCCTTACATGATCTTACGTCATTGTAACTCCCAATTACAATGAAAGGAGGGGAAAAATTTCTGTTGCCAAGAAATAAATCCTACTTCAAACACATACACACAAACACACACACAGAGGAAATGGCAGTGGTTCAGGTGACTGGGGGGCTTTTCTTGCAAGATTGCACAGTGTGACCTTGGCCACAGCCATGCTTCTTCACTGATGATAGTGGATCAGAGATAAGAAAATATGCACCTCTAGAAGGTACCTGCATTTCATACATCTAAAAAGATCTCAGTAGATGTAGGGAGGGGGAGTCCACCTTGAACAAATTCAGCAAGAGCAAATGCTCTGGATACCACCAGTGAGGTCCCCAGTGGGTCAAGGCAAGCTTGCTAGCTTACACGTGTGCTCAAGAGGCTCTATCGACTGGGGAGATTAAAGGATGGTTTTCCTACCTCTGTGTCTGGGTATGCCTCAGAGATGTCCCACTCTGAAAGCAGAGCATTACTGAGCTGGAACTTCAGCTTCTGCAGCTGAGGGATCCATCATCTGATGTGAACACCAGAGCAAGAGAAGAAAGTTTTATGTCTGTGTTTTCATGGTTTTTATGCTTTTCTTCCATGACTTTTTCCATAATGGTTTTGTATGAAAGAGTTTAGCACTTTGCTTTGCTGGGGTTGAAAACGGGCAATCTTCATTTGATGGGTGGCACTTACAATCTAACTAAGTCAGTCTGACAGGCGTTGCCCCAAGGCAGTCAGACCAAACAAAGTTGTCTTCAGACACCTGAGTCCAAACGGGCCTGGGAATCCCCAGAGCTGCCAGAGCTGGTAAGCACTTCATACCAAACTGCCAGGACCAATTTCAGGCCTGCTGATGTCAGGAGCCAGAAGGGAGAAGTCCCTTTTGGCAACCATTGTCCAGGACACCCTGGCAAGGAGGGAGGAGTGGAAAGAGGGTCTGCGGGACTCAGCTGCCTCACCCCCAAAACATCCAGATATACAATCACAGCTGAGGGACAATCCTAATCTTTTCCTGGCATTCGCTCCTGCTTTAATGGACTAAGTTAAGGACCGCTGCTGCTTTCATGTAGCTGCTTTGTCCCATCTGACAGGCCGCTGCTAGCTGGCGTTTGGAAGAAGGCTGAAAGCTTCAGTCAGCAGAAATTGTTTCCTGTTGATTTTCCAGTGCTCCCTGTATTTTTAACTTTGTGGGTTTTGTAGCCCGATGACTTCCCTTGGCTAGGATTTAAAGTCTGAGATCATCTCCAGCCTGAGTTTACCTTGCAGACAAAGAGTCCTTTGAAAGCAGCCCGTGCATATAGAGTGACAGGTAACTATGCATAAAACAGGAGACCCCAGCTCTCCGAGGCCTTGCGGAGTCATTTGTGTTAGGACTCATCGAACAGAAGGCGGCCTTACATTAGGCTGATGGCGTTTTACACTTGCTTTGCGATGGTGCCAGTGGCTGCAAAAACATTTAGGGCAAGAGTGAACCATGTGTGACAAATGCGACACAATCCGTCTTGAAGAATAACGTAATATAGACTGTGGGAGTAGAAATATTTTGTACCTTTGTGAGGCCCAGATTTGGGAAGGTGCCCACAGATATTTTGAAGATAGTTCTGTTAAAAATGCCTATTTCAGGTATTGAGATTCAGAATTCTCTCCATATCATTTGGACTAAATCTTAAGCTACTCATTTTCTCCCATCGGTGGAGATGCTGGAGATCTTTTTGGTGAGCTACTTTAAAGGTTCTGATTCCGTTTGCTGATAACAAAACAAGGAGGATTTTGTAATTTTAAATCATGTGATAATAGAAATGCCTGGCTTGGTAGCCATACCTTTTAAAGCTTCATGGAAGGCACGCACTCAAGGTGGATTTTAAACATTTTTCATGGACTAACAGAAAGTTGGCTTGGAAGGACTTCATCACATAGTCTGTCTCTTTCCTAAGGTAGGATCATCTCTACCTCTGCCACTGTGTGCAGGTACTACATAACCTTCTTGCATCTTCCACAGATGAGGAACCTCCTCAGGCAATCTGTGCCTTAACAACCTTGGAAAGAATGTCCAACCTAAATCTCTCACCCTACTTTTTAAGACTAATTTTTTGTCTATTACTCTCTCCTGCGGAACCTGAAGATTGACTACTTGAAGACTTACCCTTCCTTCTTCCTTTTTTTCCTTAGACATAACCAACCCCATTCTTATAAGATTTCCTTGTAGGTAACGTTTTTCAGCATAGTGATCAATGTTGTTGCTGTCACTGGGATCCTCTCTGACAGGTCTGTAACTTTCTTGAGTTGTAATGGCCAAACTCACCATGATCCTTCAGCAGAGACCTGACCATTGTTGAGTGAGATGGAAGGCCACTTGCCTTGCATATAAGACTGCTGTTCATATGTTCCAGTATGGATTTGTCATATGTGCAGCAACAGGATGATTTTTTAACTCATATTCTGGCTGAGATGCGCTTTAATCCTTGCATAGCTTTGTCCAGGCTACTGACTTGTCTTCCATTCCCCGTCTTGTGCATCTGCCATTGATGGTTGATGCATAAGGGGACGATTTGTCAATACTCTATAAAAACCTGATAGGATGTAGTAAAGAAGATGGACCCATACTCTTCTCAGTGCTGCCCAGGGAAAGGACAGGGCACAATGGGCACAAAATGAAAACATAGCGAGGCTATGGAATGTCCATCCCTGGAGATACTAAAACTTGTATTGGCCATGGTCTTGGCCATCCTGCTGCAGGTGAACTTGCTCAGGGCAGGTTATTGGACTATGAGATATCCAGATGTGCATTCCAACCTCAACCATCCTGTGATAAGTTTGGTGTCTGGCAGATGTCCTTTTTAAACTTCTCCCTGCATGTCAAGGGGGAACCCCAGGAAAGCATTCCAGTTTGCTCCTTGAGCAGAAGATGAGGGTCAGTTCATCTTTATTGCGGCACAGGAATGCAGGAATAGGGATGCTAGACAGGTTTTTGGATTTGTGTTTTGGGGGCATGGTAGCTAATTTTTTTTTTTTTTTTAAACCAAGCAGGCTTAGTGTGTCCATGCAGTAACAAGCACATTGGGTTTTTTTGAGCTGCTGAACTTTCTAAGCCCTCATCTGTACATAACCTAACTAAAAGCTACTCAGGCTGGTTATTGCTTAAAAGGGAGACATAAAGTTATATTAGACTTTTTGGGGGGAATATTTGCATACATACTCCCATTTGCATGTATACTACACATACACATAAGGGCTGGAACACCTCTCCTATGAGGACAGGCTGAGAGAGTTGGGGTTGCTCAGCCTGGAGGAGAGAAGGCTGCGGAGACACCTGATTGTGGCCTTTCAGTACTTAAAGGGGGCCTATAGGAAAGATGGGGAAAGGCATTTTAGCAGGGCTGGTTGTGACAGGACAAGGGGTAATGGTTTTAAACTAAACCAGGGTAGGTTTAGGCTAGATATAAGGAAGAAGTTCTTTACAGTGAGGGTGGTGAAACACTGGCACCGGTTGCCCAGAGAGGTAGTGGAGGCCCCATCTCTGGAAACATTCAAGACCAGGTTGGATGGGGCTCTGAGCAACCTGATCTGGTTAGCGGTGTCCCTGCTCACTGCAGAGGGGTTGGGCTAGATGACCTCTAGGGGTTCCTTCCAACCCAAAACATTCTGTGATTCTATGATTCTATGATAAATGGCAGAGGGGGTGTTAGCGCTCCCAGGGAACCTTTGCACTTTCCTCAGTGCAACTCACCATGCGCTGTAACACACCCCCCCCCGCCGTTTTGGGGGATTATCCCATCACACAAATCACAGCACTGAGCTACCACTACAGTATACATCTTTCCATAAAGCAATGCAGAGTACTCACATCAGGATCCCATGCACAAGTTTGGTAGTTACTCTGACCAGCCCCTCTCACCCACATGGGCATAGGGGAGGGTGGGTTGACTGGTGGCACTGGAGCTACAGGTGGCTTTCAGGGTACTGGGTCTCTCATGTGGCCGAAACTCCCTGGTTTCTCTGTCTTCTTTGGCTCTCCCCTACCCACTGATTTTGCTCTGACCAAGGGTCTCCACTCTCCCAGTCTTGCTCCTGAAACTCCTCACCAATTATGACTACGTGTCTATTTTTCTCCCCCTGCCCCATGACACAAAATGCGGTCAGAATAACAGGCTGGTCTATGTCAGGGATTCGGCACTTGGGATGAGGAATTACTACTGTCTAATCAAATTGCATTCATTCCTCAGTGGATTTTATGCTTTATTTTTTGGTGGATCTTCCAATATGTACAAGGAAAGAAAGACTTTGGCAGACACCAGACTGCATTCTTGTAACAGCACATTTCACTACAAGCATTACAAGCATTTCAGGGGGGAAGTAAGCAATCCCTACATCCTGCACAGGCAGAAGGGTAAACAGATCACATGGATATGAACAGGGGTGGGGCTGGGGCTCTGTGTGCTTGGTGTGTGCATGCATGCAGAATTAGAGATTATACACCCCAATTGCCCATGTCTCCTTCCTGATGCATTTTCTCTTGGGGAGGCACCCTGCTCCCTACCTTCCCCCCTGTACCAGGATTGCTGTCTGGGAGAAAAGGATGGAGAGGGTCCAGCTGGGAGGGGGATGTTGCTGTGTGGCTCCAAGGGAGCTTCCACAACTGCTCTTCACAAGTTCTGAAGCTAGGATGCATGCTCCTAGTCTTCAGACAGTGCTGATGCTGAAGGTCCACATGCCTTGACCTGTGTGAGTACCTTTTGGTGCATCAGCTCTGATGGCATCTGGAATTGTCTCTTAAATTTTCTTTTCAGAAGTTGTGTGACTGCCCAAAAACTGAAGCTCTAGCAAAAGCACTTTTCTGAACCTTTGATCCCAGGAAATAACTTGAAACACGAAGTCTGAAAGCCTCCAAAAGCCAATTAAAAAAAAAAAAAAAAAAGAAGAAGAAAAAGGAGGTACTATTTATTTAAGAAATTAATGATTTTTGAGTCATTCTTGCTATTTCTCCAGTTCCCTTTATTCACGGTTTCTGAATGCTTGTATGTGGCAAAGCTATGAGAACTGCTGTTGCTGTTCTTGAACTGCTTTCTGGCTTTCAACTGGAAAAAACCCCTAAGCATATAATGAATAAAAATTATACAGTTATTTGATGAGAGGCTAATTTTCCTCTCATCACACACAGGCCTATCAGACTCTACCTTTTGAAAGGACCACTTTATGCTGCACACGAAAATATCTCTTTAGGACGGGAAGTACAATGGAGCTGGAATTCATGATTTGTATTACAATTATCTTCTGTGAGCGCCAAGTACAACTTTTTTCCTGAGAATGCTGCCAATGGAGTCATAATCTATACCACAAGACTTTTCCAGAAACATGTACATAGGAGTTCACTGAATAATCATTCCCTGAAAATAAACCAGGCAGCGGGGACAAGTGAATGAGCTGTGCAAGAAGAATGCATGTCAGACGGACAGACAGACCCACCTCATCACAGCAGGAAATGGTGGGAAGGAGACGGGTGGACAAACAACAAGAATAAAAATTTAGATGAACCTTTTGGCCTCATCACTCCCCCTTCACCCTTTTCACCCCTCTCCACCATCAATTAGCCAATGCCAGGAAAGATGTCTCTGAATATATTAAAATGCCTTTGGGAAATAACTGAAGGTAAGGCGCCCCGAAGGTGACGGACACTCCTAAGAAGCACTGCTTGCTCTTGCCTGCTAGGTCTGTGCTCTCCTCTCTCCCTCCTGGGCTCTTATCAGTCAACTCAGACCATAGGACCAGAAAAGCCCACCAGAACCATAGGGTCTAAGCCCTTGCTACTGCAGGCACCGTGTCATGAAATCCTTTCTTAAACCAGTGTATTTATTAAAGGCAGCCGCCGTCTCCTTTAGCCTCTGTTTTGGCAGGATAAACAAACTCAACACTTTCAGCCTCCTCTCATACATCAAGTCTCCATGGACATCCCAGTGACCCCACTCTGCACATCTCCTGCTTTGTGGGAGTCTCTGTCCCAGACAGGTGGCAAGTGTTCCACTCATCTGGCCACCACCCACAAGTGTCACAGTCTGTCTGATGGGTCTGTGGTTGTCCAGGTCCTGGCTCTGTCCCTCCTGCCCTCTTCTGCTTGTACCTGGGTGTGCTGGGGATGCACAGCCGTGTGGCATCCCCCTTGTGCTTGGAGCAGGCCCAACACCCAAGGAGACCCCCACCTGGGATATGTTATGATCCATATGGGAAACCCCAGAGTCATACGAAATCCTTAGATCACGCAAGGCTTAGTTTTCTCTGGGACAGGGCAGAGAGGGTAGGGAAGGAGGTCCTGAATTACTATCATCAGTTGCCTCTAGTGATGCAAAAAATTTGACAGAGCAGAAGGCCTATGGTATAATTCCTTCTCTTCCTGAATATACCGTGTTTCCTAATGCCTCCTGTCCTCTGACCAGTGAAGGAGTGAGAAGATAAAAATTAATTTTGAGAGGGACTAAGAGCAATGTGGTCAACTCCTGTGGCACTTTAAGATTCTTCTTTAAGCCCATCTTAGCCTTAGAGTCATTTAATCAAACTTATACTTTTAATTTCTGAAAGAATTTCTCTAGCTTTTATATTTCTAGCGAAAAGAACTAGAGATGTATACACTGCAGCTCTCAAAGCTAGAAATCACAAGGCAAGTAAAAGCAAAAACATGGATAAAAATCTAAGAACCATATTTTTAGCATAAAATAGTGATAGTATTTTTAGACTCAGCTGCTTCTTAAAGCTGAGAGGTTTATCCACACTAAGAGAAGCTTAAACCATCAGGGTTTTTAATGGGAATAGGTCAAATAGATTTTCACTTTTCGATCAGTGTTTCATTCAGTCTTATGAATGACTGTCATTGCTACAAGAAGGACTTGTAGTGCAAAAATATCCAAATAATCAAAATGTAACCCACACCGCCTCTAGAGAAAACGGGGCCCTAAATCAGGAGAGCCCTTGCACTTGCTTCCCACTGCCCCATCCCTCACTCAGCCCCGTACCTCTCCCCCTGCAGCTGGCGGGGAGAAGGCAATGGCATTGCTTGCCTGGGTTTCAGTCAAGGGCAGGAAATAGTAAATCCTGGGGCCTCTAAAGCACATTAATAACTATGTTTTGGGCGTTACGCTGAAGGTTAGAAGAGAAGAAACAAAGGTGAAAACAAAGTCAGGCCTCACATTCATTTTCATGAATGACAGGAGATGGCAGAGGCTGGAGAGGGTGTACCCACCGCAGTGCCCCTGACAGCTCGTTCTCCTATTCACTGGCACCAGGAGGTACCCACAGCTTCTCTTCTCTCTTGCTGGTGGTAATGGACCTAGCTGAGGAACAAGGGCCTGGGAGTGGTATCAAGATCATGCAATTAATTTCTGTGCTAAAGAACCAGAAAACCTTCTTCGAGAGTCCGTAAAACCTATAGTCATACAAGCTGAGACGTACTGAAGCAGCTCCCTGAGCAGCAGGATGGCATTTAACAGTCTCTTCCCTGCGGATTATCCAGTGTCTAATATGAACTGAATTCACCTCTTGTAGGAACTTAGTATCTTGAAACTTCTGCCTGTTTCTCCAATTCAGCTGAAATCAGCCAATGCCTTCCATGGTGCTGGGTGTGTGGGATAGATGGAGCGAGACAGCATGATCACATACGTCTTGCATTCCTCGGATGACAGCCAAGGGGGAGAGGCAGCTCGGAGAGCTGGTAGGGGTGTATAACCAGATTAGATAACTGACTTCCCGCTGCTGAGAGAGGGAGAGACAGCGCTGCTTTCAGCACTCCTGCTCCATTACAAATAAGTGATGTCATGACTTTAAAAAGACAATATGACCTACTATCCTGCTCTGCTTCCCCCAAGGATTGCTGAAATGGCTTGGTAAGAAAGAATTAAGGTGCAATAGAGATGGAGATGAAAGGGGAAGAGAAAAAGCAACAAGGCAAACTCTTTCTTCAGTTTAAACCAACTACAGAGCATCCTGGAAGAATGGCAAAAAAATTAGCACCGTCAGAAAAAACAGGGCAGTTGCTTTTTCCCAATGTGGTTTTTCAAGAGTATTTAACATTCAGATATTTCCTTTCACTGCTTTCTGCCCTTCAAACTTTTTTGCTATTTAGATTTTCAGATCAAAAGTGTTTTTTCCTATAAAATACAAAAAAAATTCCTAGGGCAAACTGTATTTCTGGCTGAGTCAATAATATGGTTATCTGAAGCAGGATCAAATGGAAAACTGAAAAACTAAATGGCCTTACTGAGCAGACCAAGTAGCTCAAGAGGTGCCTGAGAGTCAAATGTTGATCTGATGCAGAGTTCATTCAGAACTGAACAGCCAGGCTAGGGCTTGTGCACCATGGCACAGTCCATGTGCCGTTCGCAGGACAGTTGTAGTAGTGAAGACTGGTGAGCTGGGAACTCAGAGAAAGGTGTGGACCAGGCTGGTAAACACAGTTATTCCTGCTTTTTTTGTTTTTTTTTTTCTTTCCATAAAGAGACTGTGGAAGAACATTTGTTTTTCAGGTCGAGAGGGACTGCATTCAGCCTCAAGGGACCTGTTCCATAACAGTTTAGGCTCCTGCATTGTGCTTGAGGAAGAGAATGAAGAAGCGGGGAAGGCTCCAGATAATCAGGGTAGGAGCAATGAATGAAAATTAAATATCAAGAAATATTGAGCCAGCATGGATGCACAAAAAAAGATGGGAACAAAAAGCCAGCTTTTGAAGAAAGAAGTGCCCCTTTCTTGGCCTCGAGGATATGCAGAGGGGCCTGAGGTCAGATTCGAGGACTGCCCATGACAATGCAGCTTCTGTGTTTCCCCTGACAGACAGTGATCCAACTGGGGAAAGAGACCATCCCTTCTGCTTTTGAGGTCTGGGGGAGTCAAGAACAGTTCCCTGCCCACTACATGGAGGCTCGGCTGCCCAATCGGAGGGGCAGGGAGGGGGCGAGGGGAAGCAGCCAGGGCCCTTGTTCATTGTTGCTCAACTCTCCTCCCCACTGCGTGCTTCATTCCCTTGGGCAACGCTGCCGTCACTCTGCTGAGTATTTAAAGAAGGCTGCAAGGGGCCTGGCAATGGTCCTCACCAGCAGAGTCACACCAGCTTTATGGTTTTTTCTTGGAGCAATTTGGTGCCTCGTCTCAAATATGGACATTCAGCCTACGTGAAGGGTTTCAAGAGACAGACCGGGAAAGTCTCCCTGAAAGACTCTTCAGGGAAATGTGCTAAGCTACCTAGTGATGATGATGAGGGTCATTACCGGGTTTAACCCATCAGGGATCAAGAGTCCATTTCTGCCCTTGTCCACTCACCAACCATTTGAAGATAGTTGCTTAATAAGGACCTCAGGTGCAATAACTTTTGAGGAGAAGGACTATGAAGGGAAAGGCAGAGGCTGGAGGTTTAGGAAAGAAATAACAGGTCATTTTGAAGAGTACCAGGCCTAGCTTTGAAGCTGACCCTGCTTTGAGGAGCAAAGCAGGTTGGATCAGAGGTTTGGAAGGCAAATCTGAATTATTATTTGATTCCATGCTTCTGTGTGAGGAGTGTGATTTTTTTTTCCTATTCTCTTTTAGGACATTTAACGAGGCAGCCAGCAAAATAAAGACTTTGATAAGGAAGTGCAAGTTAGAATTGTTCTTGCTAATACCACCCTGTACTGACAAGCATGATACCAATAAAAAGAGGAAAATGAACTCTTCATAGTATCATAGTTGCAAAAAAATGACTTGCTAACTTCTCTGTCTCAGACACAGCCTTTGATCAGAACATGTATGCTCATGTATAGTCCTAGGCAACTGGACAGAACCCCTTTGAAAAGAGAAGGAACACCTTACCAAGGGCAATGGGTCCTGAGAAAGTCTTGAAAACCAGCACATTAATAATTCTATAAACACACATGAGCGTGTGTGTATATAAACACACATGATCCAGAATCAACAGCTTTATAAAGACAGAAAATATGTCATTCAGACAACATTCACCAGCTTTCTTTATCCATCCAAGAAGTTTGATAGCCCTAATAAACAAGCATAAGATTCCTTCAGGATCACCACCTCATCTCTGCATCTCTCTCTTCTTATGCCTGCTTTCAAGTCAGGCACCTGCAAGTGATTATTAATAATAATTTCTACTTTGACAACAGCATTCAAAGTCTCGGCCAATACTTGGACTTCATTTTGACAGACACTGCACCAACACAGAGAGGAGGAGATGGACCCCAACATGAAGAGTTTTCAACTGAAATGAATGGCTGGTGCCAAGGCTAACAGAGAAACAGAGAATTTGTTCAATGCCCTGCAGAGCACATCAGAAAACAGGCCATGAACCTCCTTACTGTTCCTATGGATTTTCAACACATAAAAAGATTTTGCCATATGTAGTTATTTTGAATGCTGAAATCAAAGTTTAGAGGCTGAAATCAAGGTAAATCAGAAGACTTGTGTAGCTCACATGTCGAGCATAACATCACCAACGTGTACTGTGGCATACTGGCTTTATACCTTTTCAGGCATATATGGGGAGCTGTGAGGTATTCTTCCAATGGAAGAAATTATAATCCTATCAATCACCAGAACAGAAAATCTAATTTTAAGGTGAAATAGCAACTGATTCTGCAAAGGTAGGGAGCATGGAGGGATGGCACAATAAGATATTTTCATTTATAGCTTTCACAATTCTATAAAATGGACGTCTTAAAACTCCTCATTAGTTCCTTTCTTCAAGAGAAGAAATATCCACAGATTAGCTGCCATTAAGACCTCAGCCCTGTCCACACACATTTCTTAGAGCCAAATTCAGTTGTCACTGACCTGTTCCACTCGGATATCAAATTCTCCATTGACCTTCTTCCCCTGGAAATATTTGGCCCTACAGAACAAAAGAGAGAGAGAGACATGGTCAAAGAAGAAATTTGGCTTTAATTACATACTGTTTTGCTTCTGTATTTCCCTTTTTGCTGAAGAATTTCTATCCGGGTCACAGCATGTTTTCTTAATTCCTATCTTCTTTCAGCTTTTTGTTCTCCAGAAGAAACCTGCCAAGCCAGATGAAAACCACATTGGAAAGTTCCTTCAAAGCTTGTGACTTTTTTGTTTTATTTTCAAACTGAAAACCAAATGCTCTCCTAATCTTTTCCAGAGCAACAACTCTAATCAATGATTCCTTGCTGTATTTCATTTAATACTCAATCTTTATTCTGTAAAAGAAGGAGAGAAACATATGGCATGACATTGGAAACTTCTTCTGATGTTGAGTGAGGATCTTTATCATCACAGCTAAAGTACTTGTAAAGCCTGTTCTCTTGCTCTCTCCTTACAGAGCTGCTTTTTGCTTCTGTTTGCCTTTCTGCTACTGATTTAGAGAAACAGTATCTGCTTCTACAGAGTCACTAATGAAGGATCTCTTCTCCTGAACTGAGAAACTGTGTTTGCTTTGGAGTTGAGCAGTGTCATGAGAAGGACATACACCTTCCACCACCTCTGCTCCTAGCTGCCTACGTTATGCAGACAACAAAGCACTTTCGGAAGGATTGGTTGTTTGTGAGAGAGGAAGGCTGACAGTAGTGTTGGAGAAGAAAACATGGGAAAAGGGCAGGCAGCTGTAGATTTTTTATTCATATTTGTGTATAATGCCCCTTATGTTGATCAGCCAGCAGGGAAATTGCCAATATAGTTTTCCTTGTGAGCATTTCTCCCCAATTCTTCCCCTCACCAAACAAGCTTGACAGAAGAAAATACAAATTTATTTTCTCAGACCTCCCCCCTAAAACTTCAGGAAGACCATGTAGGTTCCAAAAAGCTCTTCTATTTGGAAAGCATTGAAAACACACTTTAGCCCTGCAAGAGCTGTTTCCAGAGACAAAGTAACTCTCTGCATTCTGTTTCCAATTGGCAAAGAGAGGACAGAATAAAGAAGTAAAGGAAAATGAGGGGAAGCCGGCTTTGCTCCCTATTTTATAGTATTAGCAAAAAAAGAAGCTGGCTTACATTTTTACTATGTGTCTATTTATTCCAGTAAAAAAAGGAGAGACGGTAGGAAGGCAGTTTTCCCCATGGCTGAAACACACCAGTTTTCAGCTGAATGCTCCTCTCCCCTAGAAATGTGAAATGTAAATAAAAAAAGTTGTTTTGGTTTGTCATTCTGGCTCAAAACCAAGTCAAAAGTTTTCATTTTATTAGAAAAAGACATAAAAAATGTCAAAAGTTTTCTGCTTCATTTTAAGAAGGATATCTGATGGCTGTATCATGCTTCCCTTCCCATACAGCCCATCCATCATCATGGTGCTAATAAGACCTCTGCCTAGATGTCAGGGAGGGACAGTGTAGCAGCCAGGCGTGTCCAAGACCAAGTGGCTTGAACAACCCCTGTCCAGTATAAAAAGCAGGGCTCTGGCCATTTTTCCTCCTTTTTTTGAATTTATGAGTGTTGCATGAAAAAAAGCAATTCAACAGACAAGCTGAGACATCACGCCTCTAACAATAAACAGGAACGCTAAATGCACTTAATAATTCCATCATATTTCTGGAGGCATGGCTTTAGAGGGTCTGGCAACATTCCTCGCTCTTAAACATTGGGGATATTGCTGGAACCAGTGACCTCAAAAACTGGAATAAGCTTTAAGTGGGCCCACAGGAACTGGTCGGAAATTTGAGGCTCACTATTCACTGGTACAAGCTTGGTTTTATTCCCAGCACGCTCATAATGTATACTCCTTACCCACATGTAAGAAATATACTTCCCCCCTCTATGGCCTCTCCTCTTTGCCAACCAGCTGGTTGCAAACTCCTTGGTGCTGCTTTGCTTCAGCTTGTAATGAAGTGTGATTAACCACAGTCTTCAGCCTGGTACAGATGGAGCAAAGAGGCTTCCACTGCCTAGTCCAGGAAATCAGCCTTCACATGGTTAAAAAATCCTCTCTCCCATCTCTCGAAAACTGTCTCTGCTCATGGGTAGTCACACAGAGGGCACATCCAGCATGGCCTGGACTTAGACACAGCATGGCCTCTCCTTCTTATCCCTCTTTCCACACAAGTTGTCTCATCCAGTCTCTCAGATAACTTTCTTTTAACAGCACAATATATCACTGTCTTTCAAGGACAGTCCCGCCCCTCCCCCTCCCGGAGGGTTAACTTGCTCCGAGTGTCTCTGAAGACTACAGGTGCTAAGCAATTTGCAGCCAAATATTTTGGTCAGCCCACCATTTTGACATAGCTCAGGGTAAGAACGAAACACTTCTAACTGAAACATCATTGAAATGGATGAGGTGTTTTTTTCAATGCGTACCTGGGGTTTTGGACCCCCTAGGCAGTAGAGGCTATCATGTTGAAATGAAAAATGGCTTTAGCATCACCCTGGGGCTCCTGAAATTTCAAGTAAGCTGGAATCATTGCTGATGCTGCAGAAACATCATGATGCCTCCATTGCAAGAGGAGATCTTTTAGTCAGTATTGTGCAATGGCCTCTGGTCCCTACGGTGGATGTGGGATGGAGGAAAGGAAGACCACGCTGCTCCGGTGGGGATGCAGGAGAAAGAAAGATGGATGTTTCTGGCCAGTGAGACTGTGCAAGATGTTTGTGGATGCTTTCTGCCCCAAAACCACCTGAGCAAGGCTCTTCCAGGTTTCTGCCTAAGAAGTACAGCACAGCCAACTGCCAGTGATCACAGGAGCAGCTCACTGCCCCAGGAGGGGGTGCTGCTTGGCATCCCCCAACTTGGGACATCAGGAAAGGCATCGGCCTTGCAAATCCACCCCCTATCATGGGCAGCCTCCAACACTGACCACCACTTGGCTGGCCATCCCTTTATTTTAAAGCATGTCAGATGTTCAACCCACCAGAACACAGCATTATAATTTGGCTAGGCAGGGTGCGGATGGGGTGGTGCAGTTGCTGTGATCTCAGTAAATTAGCATGTAAACATGTTTTGACTGAAGAAAACTGCATGGCCATGCTCAAGAGCAGTTCCTGGGTGGGATTTACAGTGCTAGGCAATGCATTTAAATGTGGCTGCACTGGCTGGGAGGGAGAAAACTCCATAATAAACAGCCAGAGGTCTGCCCTGGCTTCCAGGGAGAAAGCTTGCCCTGAACCCCTCTCTCTTTGCAATGAAGATGCCTCATGTTCTGGAAAAGGGCATATTTTCTGGGTGCAAGGGCATCAGAAAAACTTCTGCTCTCTGCCTCAGCCCTGGCATGATTACAGGGCCACAAGAAACCTGATGCCTCTTCTTATGAAGTAATTTGGAAAGAATAAAAGCTTATTTTCCAGAGCTGCCATGAAACAGTCCCAGTCTGCCTCAGCAACCGTGGCTAGAGGAAGCATATACACAATTTTCTGTCAGATACAGGGTGTATCCTTAATAGCAGCAGGGAAAAATAAATGATCAATTGACCTCCAATTACCTACGTAAGAGCTAATTCACAGAAAGTCCATGGACAACGTTAGTTCCCTTAGGTGTTTGCAAAGCATTCTGTCTGAGCAAGGGATGCCAGCACTGATCCAAAACTGCAAACACACCTGTAAGACACACAAATACCTGGGTTTATCCCTCTGGTGTCACCAACAGCTGAGACAGCTTCTACTGCACCTATGTGAGGGCTGCCCGAATCGGTGTGCTCCCCTACTCCTTCGTACTAATGCCCGTAGTCTGCAAACACGCAGACTTAGTCCTCATGGGGCACCAAGTCCCTTGTCAAAGCCTTGCATGTCACCAGGCCCAGGGGAGGTAAAGCTGGGCCAGTGGGCTACTGGCATGGGAGCTGGGGCTGTGCCACTCCTGCGCCATGGGGAAACACGGCACAAGAGAAGCAACACCCGCACGTGGTGTAGGGGCTTCCAGGATCAACAGCAAAGGATCAAAACTCACAAGCTGCTTCTGTTAGGAGAGCACAGATCATCTTGCAATTTCTCTCTGTACAATTAATAACCAGTTACATCTGCCTTGCTCTCGTTCTGCTTTAAAACAAAAGTAGGTGCAATGGGTGCTCAACCATCAGCCAATATCCAATGCTCAGCACAGGAATCCAGGAGAAGCTATTTGTGCAGAGCTTGTAGTGTCTCTTCTGGAGCAATTTCTTCTCTCTTCCCTTTGCTTTTTTTTTTTTTTAATCTTGGTGCAAAGGAGCATGTCCAAACTGCTTCAGAAGACTGCTTCGGTGTTTTCCTCTCGATCTGTGGGAAACAGAGACTCAGGGATGGAGCAGCTAGGAGGGACAAGAGATCTGAAGTGATCCTGATGGACTGGAAGAGTGCAGTTATTCAAAGTTTAAAGCTGTTCCTGCAGGTCCATTAGCTAGGTGAAACAGAGGTGATGACATTATGCAGCTTTGAGCACAGGCTGGTATTTTGTATTACATTCATGTGACTTCTCCAGGGTATCCTGTAAAATGGCTCCTGTGTGAAGTAATTTTCTAGGATAGGAAGAGATCCTGTGAGAGACCTCAGTGGAGCTGACATAGCAAATGCCATTGCAATTACTGATAGCATGTCTTGGAGTAACTGGGAAGGCATCCTTCAGGCAAAAAAATAAGCTTGAACCCAGTCCCTTATGAAGTGAATGAACACAGGCAATTTTTTGGGCATCACTGTTCGACAGAGATCTTGAGCTACAAACTCAGGAGCAGGCTTGTACCTTCACCCCAGAAATGGGCTCAGTATCACTGTGAGCATGCCAAAGAGAGGCACTGGGATATTGTAATTACAAATTTCTCCAAATCCTCTGACCGAGCTTGTGCCTCTGGAGCAAGACACAACAAGCAAAGAAAGCCAAGCCACGCTTGGGATGGAGACCACTTCTCATCCGGGGCGGGAAGCAGCCTTTCCCACCCTGTGGAGGGGCCAGAGCAAAACATGCTGAGGAGAGGGGAAATGCGTGGGATTCTTGGGGAGAGATGGGCAAGGGAGTGGGTGGAAGAAAGAGGGAGGGAAATGGTGAAGAAAAGACATAGGTAATTAAACCAAAAGGGATCCATGGGTAAATTCTGGAATTATCTGAATTATTTCCCTAGAATCACATTACACATATTTCTCTCAAACCCCTTGAGAAAACGAGGCATGTAATTTCTTTCTGGATCAGCCTGGAAAAGGCAAGGCTGAAGCCCCCTGGATTGGGTGTGGGGGGACCTCAGGGAGGGAGGGAGTTAGCCACTGTACGAAATCCCCATGTCAAAGGGCCTGGGGGCCCAAGTGATGCACAAGGCACTCACTGTATGTCCGCATTGTCTCCTTCATAAAAGGGGCTGGGACTGGAAAAAAGGAGGCAGTTTCCAGGATACTGGCCAGCAGCCGCTGGAATGCCCCGACCCCCCCAGCCCCTACATACTATAAAGGCAGAGGCGAGGGGAGGGAAGGGGGGAGGAGAGATGCATTTGTGCCCTTTTTTCTTCAGGGGTGAAAACAAGGAAGGTTCTCCTTTCAAGGGCCAGCCCTCAACCCCTTCACCACTGCTGCCTAGTTTAGCAATTCCCAGCTGCAAATAGTAAGGACTTTTGCAATGGTCAAGTCCTGACTGCCCGGGGCACAGGGAAGAAAAAAATCACTCCACAAATGATGAGGTTCGCAACCTGCAGGAGCTTTTGTCCACACCTGCTTTGGCCCAGAGACCTTTATGCACTGTTCAACTGTGGGATGGACTGGTTGGTAGTTAATATTTATTCTGTAAGAGTATCTTGGGCCACGGGTGGGGGGTGTCAGGATGCTAAAGATGGTGGATAAGCACCTCAGAAAACAAGGTCTGAATTACAGGTTAAATGGACCAGAGGCAAGTGCAGAAAGAAGGAAAGGGTACCCACACTGTACAGACAGACAGAGAGGGACCAAGAGGTAAATCTATGTTTTGGATTTGGTCAAAAGGTAGCCCTGAATACACTGATACTTTGCCAGGAGCTCCACAAAAGTTTCAGCTCCAGCCCTGGGGTGCAGTATTGGCTGTACTCAGCCCTCTGCCTCCCCAGGGTGAGACCATCTCGCCCTTGGTGCTGTCACCACCTGGCTTGCTGGAGCCACCAAATGGAGACCCAGCTCAGCTGCGCTGCAGGTAGGTCCTCAGTGTCCAGGGTCAGGCCGTGGGAACAGACCGCCTTTGTTGCCTTCTGGGAAGAACCACAAGGCCCAGCCCACGCTGGTTACCGTAAAACAACCCCCGAGGCATTATTAGTTACAGGATCACACCAAGGAAATAAATGCCTCTCCTGAAGAGGTTTGTATCAGGCTGAGATGGTGGTACGGCTTTGGTTTTTTTTGTTGGATATAGGAAGTCCTTGTGGTGAGGTCCTTGATGAGGTCTGAGGTCCCACCCTACAGGACTGGAAGGATTTTCTTGGCTTGAACGCACATGAAAAGGGAAGCTTTGGGTTAGGAAGGGAGAAGGGATTTTTAAATCTTCTTTTGTGAGTCCTCCCATTCTCTGAGGGAACCAGAGGCCTGGTTTTGGGGCAGACCTGGGTTGGCAAGCCACCAGCACTTTAACGATTGCAGACACAACCATTCAGGCTACTCTTTCTACTGAAGAAACTATGGAGTCCCACACAATACTGGCCTCCCAGCATCTTCCTGTGCCACCTCCTGCTCGTGAAACGGGGGTAATCAAAGCCATCCCCCGCCAAGAGAAGAAGCGCTGGTTAGTGCAGAGCTATTGCTTTTGGGCACGGCTTTTTGTGCTTCCCCAAGCTGTCAGGATAGGAAGGACTCTTTGCTGTAGGTCTGATCCCCCACCCAGGCTACATCATGGTCATGTTCCTCCTGGCCACAAAGAGCTGGGGGGGGGGAGGGAGGGAGGAAGGGTGGTGGAGGTGGAGGTGGGGGGCTGCTTTAAGTACAACGTGAGGCAGCGATTTTATTTTGCCTATTATCAAAATAGTACATTGCTGAAACATTTCTACATTGCTAAATCTAGATGGTATGCCCTGAGCTGTTTGTGAGGGGTATCATTTTGTTGAGGATTGTGCAATATTTTATTCCAGCCCACTTCTGCACTCCCTGAACCTGAGGAGCAAGGGGAGCCAGGCTAACTCAAACCAACACTGAGGCAGGGCTGCTGGTTTTCAGGCAGAAGAAATCTGTCTCACAAACCTTGAGAAATGCATCTGAGGGATTATTTTTTTTTTTTTTTTTTTTTTTTTAATATGTACAGGACTAGGCAGGACATTCTGAGGTTAAATTCTATGCATTTATAGGAACTCTGGTAAAGCAATTAAGGTCCCAGATTTGTCTTGCATTAGCATATTTATAACCTGGTGGGGAATGTTTTCCATATTCCTTGTGTCTATTTTTGTAATGATACTAATCCTTTACATTTCTGTATCACCTTTCATTCAGGAGGACTAGATCCCAAGCTGCTTTACATATGCAGGACAAAAATACAGGCAGACATGATGGTGGTATACCTAAAACATCTTAGAAAGCGACGCGATAAATGCAATTTATTGAATATATTTGACAGTCTTACCTCCTTTTCACCCCTGTGCCTCTATGCTAGGGAATACAGAAACTCTTCATGTTGCTTCCAAGCGCGCATGCACGCACACAAACACATGTTTAACACAAGCTTGCCTCCCCTTTCCCTGAAATTCCTTTTGTCCTCAAGTCACACTTGGCATGAGTTTTAGGAATAGAAATATTCAGTCCTGGGTAGATATGGCTGAATGATAAAAATGTAACTTCTTTAGCCAGATTTGTGAAAATACAAATTTTACTTGTAAGTTTTTTCAAATTATAGCCACATAGTTGCACAGAACTTGTGAGACCTTAAAAGGTCACCCCTGTATAATAAAAGCTAATTCATAATCATTTATTGTAAGTTACCACAATGTTAGATGATTTTGGGCTTCATATTGGGAAATAACAAAACTTTGCAATTTAACCTGCAAATTTGAGGTCAAGCTTGAAGTATCAATGCTGAATAATAACAATAAAGATAAATGATAATGAAGTCCACAGCCAAAAGCTAGTCCAAAACTTCCCATTATATTTGACTTATGTACAGAAATATTCCTCTGAATGGGAGCCTTAGTATATCATCTTCAGCCTACTGAAAGGATGAAAAGACTCATGACACTCACTGAATATTTTTGAAAAGGAATTCCTTCCAAAAAAATTAGGATTTAGGAAGTCACATGTTACTAAAATTCAGTATTAGACTGTTATTGTTTGACAAATGGCATATTTAAGGCTCAATATTGCCATGTACTATCAGAAGTAAAAATAGTTTTGTTTTGATAAAAAAGGGTTGATAATTTCCTCCGAACAGTATAAAACAGTAATCCTGTCAGGTCAGTCCATAATTAGACCTGAATCATGACATTATCATTAAACGAAGAACAATTTCAGATATATTAAAAGGATTTCATTCTGTATCAACCGCAGTTTTTCTCTTCCTTCATCTTTAACTTTCTGGACACAGTATGTTCAGGCAGATTTGGCTGTAAAGTAAATGGGAAAACAACAATGCTGTTTTGTGTCTCCTAAAATATCCTCTGAGGCTTTTTTTTTTTTTTCTGTGAAACATGGCACAATCCTTGCGTGTAGAACTGTGGCACATGGGGCACATGTATTTTGTGCAAGACACTTGAAACGGCCTGAAATTTGGACAAAACACACCAGTGGCTTTGAAAAGTGACATGAGATATTTCACAAATGCAACCAAGATATCTAAAAAATGCAACAAGAACAACCTTGTTATGCTGTCTGGTCCAAAAAGCAATGTTTTTAACATATGTTATTAATAGGAGCCTTAACTGTGCTTGATCACTTCCCAAATAAGCTGTCTAAACATGAAACATTTAGGCTAGCAAGCTGAGCACTTTTGCAGAGGATGGGGGTTAACAGTACCAAATCCTGCTTGATCTGCTGAGAAATTCAATCCAGCAAGAGCATGATTTTACTTAAGAGCGCGTCAGGCAAAGAAGTTGCCAGAGGCGGGACGTTTTCCTCCTGGTTGAGGTTGGGCTGCTGGAGCTGGCCCATCTGCCATTACATGGAGTCCTGCCATCCCCTTTCCTCATGGTCCTGCTCCCTTTTGCTGTGTGTTTGCACGTGCACGTGTGTGCATGTATTCACGTCTGAGCTCCTTTTTTTTTTTCTGGCAGCTGCTGTAGGTGAGTTCTGGATGAATTTTTGGAAGTCTCCCAAGGCACAGATACTCCCAGCCCACAAGAAGGTGCCTCATTCTCTGGGTGGAGGCTACCTAGCTGAGATAGGTACCATCAATGACTGAAGAGAAGCAAGAGTTTTTCCCTAGCATGCCGATGCACGGATCCGTTCACTGCTGTGGGTCCCTCTGAGGGCTGCCTGTCAAAGCCAAGAGCACGGGGGAGCCATACAGACGGTGTCTTCCTCTTGTGCACATCTTGCGTGTGGCAGATTCACTGTGAGCTCCTTGCAATGCGTTAGAGCAGGGTCTTGGAGAAGGATGGAAAATGCGTCAAAACGTTGCCACTTTAACAGAAAGCTGGGTGAGTTCCCTTGCTTTTAATAGAATGCACCTTTCTTTTAGTGCTGCTAATGCAGAAAGCAGATGATCATATTCTGTGGGGCTTACATTATTTTTATAGTATTTTGTCTTTGGAATAAACCAAAGCATATTGCATGCCAAGAGTGGTAAGGGTTTTATGGAGGAAGACAGGCCATGGATTCCCATGGATGCTCTTCACTTCCTCCAGGCTTCTGAGAGAAGTTGAGTGCTATATGGTACCATCAGAGACATAGCTGCTCTTTAAAAATAGAAAGCATTGCCGTTTGTCACTTTAAATTCCATTCAACGCGCTCTCGCTCATTTGGGTTTTTAGAGCATTTCATCATGCACTTGTGCAACACCTCATCCTAACCCACAATTGCAGCTCTTTGCTTCTGCTGTAACACAAACAGTGATGATAAATTAGTGTCTGGCTTTGCAATATTGCTACAGTCTCCAATTATAAGAAAGTGTTTTTATTTAGAGAAGAGAAATCAAATGGCAGATTCCACCGTCTCTCACCCTTCCTGTCTGTGAACAAGCCAGTCCTTGTTTTAAACCCCATGTAAGTTGCTCTGGGGGAGGAGGCATTGTGGGAGCCCCCCACCCTAAAATAAAGGTAGTGCTTCAGTAGTTATTTCTTGGGGATCTTTCCTAGTAGAGTTAACTATTTCAAAAGGAGAAGTAAAAGGTTTATTGAAAACCAAATACAAAGGTTTCACAAGTAGCAAGAACCAGAGCAGGCAGAAGGCATTGCAAACACGGTGCTTCTTCCAAACCCCAAATCACCAGCTCAGAAGTAACAATATAGGTTGCTGTTCACCATCCAAGGTCTGAGGCTGTTTCCGTATGTGATGCAGAGTGGATAGCCAGAATCCCTGGATAACCAGCTCCTTTGGCTGTGCTCTCGAAAAGCAAACACTGCTGCCTCGGGCTGGTCAGCTTGAGCTCACATAACACCTTGGCTGAGACCAAGAAGATGACTGGCATGGCTCAGAAGTAGCTTACCAAGAATAAACATCCATGGAGCTGTGGAGCCACTGCTCTCCAGTGCTGCTCTCAAGGGCTCACTGAGTTTCCTGGAGACATGAAAACCAACTGCCAAGAAGCACTTCTGGCCCACTGGAGTGGTTGCACTGGTACGTCCTCTCAGAAAGGACCACATGCTACTTTTAGGCTGGGGAACTTTCTAGGCATGTGTTTCTGTCCATGTTAAAAAGACCCGTGGAAATCTGTGGCAGGCAAGGGTTAGTAATGTTTCCTTGGTTTTTATGTCATATATCTTTCAGGATACAGTCATGAATGCATACGCTAATTTTGTTCAGTGTCCTCACAACCTTAGAGAGAGGGAAGGCAAGGCAGCCTTTGCAAGCAGCATTATTTGATATCTGCAAGTCTGTGGATAGAGGGGCAGACAGCTGGGAGGAATGAAAGGGGTCCCCCATCATGTGTAGAAACTGAGAAGTCCTAGACAGCAGAGGGATAGCCAAGACAGCAGGATGTGCGGAGAGCTTACACACGAGTGGAAGAGTGAAGACAGCATGGGTAGCCATACCTCCTCTTTATATCTCCCAGCTGCTGCTCCTTGGGCAAGCTCAGCTTGCAGACCACAAAGTCTGCATGACAGAACAGCAGCTGGGAGATATAAAGGCAGGGATTTAAATGCAGTGTGTATTTTAAAACATGAAAACACCGCAACAGAGTCCAACCCCTTCTTGTCCTTTCCCCTGCCCAGACTACCTTCAGCACCATTAATCTCAAAGAAAAACTAGATTGGCCTTTGAGCTAGGGCTTTCCTCTCTAATTACAGTGTTTGGACTAAGCAGTGCCGGCTCAGCCCCAGATGCTAGAGCTGTGCATTAGAGGCGCTCCCACCCTCAGCTGGAGAATGCTATGTTAAGGGACTGCCACCTGGCAGCATCTTCAAGGAACTGCAAAAACGCCAAGCAGAGAAGGAGGTTGGTGAGCATCAGCCTTCTGGAAGGCTTGCAGGTGCACCCAGGGAGGAGAAATCAGGGCTGAGCCAGATTGGTGTTGCCAACTGAACTATCTGGCATTGAGAGGCTGCTGCTGTGATAAAAGATACTAGGCCAGTGAAATATTTGATATGACGACCACCTTATCAGGGACTTTCCCACTCAGTTAAATGGTTGTTTCTCCTCTGAGCAAAATCCCACTGTTTTCCCTCTCTTACTTGATCTTGTCTGAAGAAGCCTGACCTACTTGTATGCAGTCACTGCCCCTTTTTAGCTAAGAGCTAAGCTTTTACTTTGTGAAGATACACTCAGGGAGGCAGGTCCCATCTTGTCCCCGCTCTCCTGAGAAAGCAGAGAAGACCAAAGGTGACAACTTTACTGAAGAGTGGCATGGGATGAAAAGAGCAATAGAATAATCTCCCTTGGCCAAGACCCGTTAACCCAGCTTCTTTCATTTTGAAGCCCCCTTGCCTGTGCCACCCTTTCCTTTTTTCTGTGTTGTGACAAGCTGGCAGACAAAATGAGAGCATCTCCTCAACACATGCTCTGGATTTTCCCCCAAATAAGTCTCTCATCCAGCTTCCCGAAACCTTTCTAAACCAAACTATTTTGAAAGCGGGTTCACAGTGAGCAGTAAGTAATTTCTCTAACATTTCAGAAGACTTCAGTTGTCCTACCCTTTGGAAAGTGTCCTCTGCTGCCCAGTAGCACAGGAAACAAACTTCCAAACTTTTGTTTTTAAACAGACACCTGCATGAACAAGAAAAATTTGAGGCTTAGCTGAGCCTGAGAGCCTTCTGCCAATAGCTGCTACACTTAGCGAGTGATGGGCTCTTGACCAGCGGAGGAACTCCAGTCATTACTATCAGTACTAGTAAGCCTGGGTTATCTTTTCGTAATTTATGTGCAAATTTGCATACAGAGAAAAGCTCAAGAGAGATCAAGAGCTAGAGAGATTGAGTCCCTTTTCATTTTTAGGGTCAGCAGAAACAGTAGGCTGTGGTCCTGAACCACATCACTAACACACCTTCAGCTGTGACCTCTTAGGACCATTGCTAGATGTGACAGCTCAGCTAAGCCCTATGTGTGCTCATATATTGAGGCTATGAAGAAGTTTGCCAATGAGTACCAAATGAATATTTTTTTTCAAGGAAGATATGAGAAAAACCTGCCATTTATGCAAGTCACTGGACAGACACCAACCTGGGGCCAGAGTTGGTGACATAGATGTGAAAGTGTCTGTATATTGCCCTGCAGATGCCCCTTGCTTTCTAGATCCCTCTCACCCCCCAAACTTTGTGGAGCTGAATTCATCAGGGAGAACCATGATGACTTACCAGTCTGTGTGTGCGTCATCGATCACGAGGAGGATCTTGGGTTTCTGGGCCACAGGCGGTGTGGGGCTGGCCGAGTGGTCAATTAGTCCTGCAGCCGCTTGTGTGGTTTGCTTCATGGCACTGGAGATGGAGCTGAAGATGCTGGTGCCAGTAGAGGAAGAGTGTGAGGGCTGTGGTGGCTGCGGATGCTTTCTCTCCATGGCAGGAGAAACCGGGGAGCTTGTGGAGTTGTCAGGGCGCTGCAAGTCCATCATGTAGCCATTGGGCAAATTTGCCACGAAACTACTGTCTGAGAGACGCCTCCGGAGGAAATTCATTGTTGAAGCGTTGGGTGGAAACCTTCTCAGCAAGAGCAAAGCTGAACAATGGTGTCACCAGTCCTGGGGAACGTTTCTGTCTGTGCGTAGGGCACCTCCTTGCAGTCCAGGCAGGTAGGCTTTCACCCTTGAAATCCTGCTAGAGAAATATGCTTTTGTTTCTCAGCTGTATTTTCTTTCTCTCCTGTGGGAAAAGAAACAAAGACATATATGTGAGATACATACCGCGAGTCTGAGATAAGAAAAACTCTTTAGGCCATTTAAATGGGTACCTTAATCAACAATGAGAGGAAAAAGGACTGCTGGTTTCTATGCAGTATGCTACACTCGTACAGCCAAGCACATAGGACAAAGTACGTTTCATGGCTCGCTCTCATCCCAAAACATTTTCAAGTTGGGGCAGACCAGCTTACACTAGCTTAGGGGCTGACAATTCTATAACTGTTCACTGTGGGGAAAGAAAAATCATTCTGACCATAAATGTTAATTTTCAAAAGAGAGACAGCTTATTTCTGGTATTATGTGTGTTAGAAATAACACATGCTTGTTACAGAATAACCAGCAAATGATCCAACAGGGTAAAAAGTGGTATCACCTTTGGCAGGCTTGCAAGCAAGGCTCTGCATTTAAGAAAAAAAATGTCCTAAACTGAAATAGCACGTAGAAAATAAATAGTGGAAAAGTCCCCATACACATCTTGATCAAGTTCAGTGGCAGTTTCAAGCTACTCGTTTCTGTCCCTGCTGCTCTCGGCACTCAAAATTAGACTTCGAGCCAAGTGTCTACTGGTGGTTGCTAGACATAGCAGACTACCTGATTTTAAAGTTCACTTGTAGGATTTTTGCAGGGACTCAAAACTGGAACTCACATACTTTTTTTTTTTAGCTGTTGTTGGGTTTTTTGTTTTGTTTTGTTTTAAGAAGAAAGGTCTCTTACTCTGCTCATCTTTTCCAGTGAGAAAATGAACACTGTGAAATATAACTATCTGGCTCTTTTCCCTTGGCCATAGTATGATGACTTTGTTCTTACCCAGAAGAATAAGGTTTTCAGCAGATAAATAATCTCACAGAGTTAGTAGTTAATTTTTTAAAAAACATTTTGTGCCTGTAAGCGCAGCCCATAAATGAGATTTGCACAGTGATTACCCCAAGACCTTTTATCTACTGAGACAGCCTTTGAGTCTTGACCAGAGGCTGGCTGGTGAGATTCAGGGGGGGAAAAAAAAAGATCGAAATGTATTTCTGGTAAAACATAAATGTTTTTCAAGACATCTCTGAAGCAACAAAAGTGAGTGTTATCCCATAAATCAAGTGAGAAGAATCACATGAATTCCTGGTAACATCGTTAAATCATGCGCCAACCCCCTTCAAGTCTTTTTGAATGACCCCCCTACAAACACTGGGGCTCCTTGCCCTGACCTGCCTGGTTTGGCTTCCCTCACTGCTCACACTCTTGTCCCAGTCTCTGATTGCCTCCTGATGGCAGGAAACCGTCTTTGCCCAGTTGGTCCAAGAGAGCTCGGTGCCTGCAATCTCCCTCCTGGAGCTGTGGCTGAAAGCTCATGGAGCAACCAAGCAGCTTTCTTAAAATAAGATGCCATTTATTTTCACCTACAGGGATGTAGAAATCTTCAGAGACAAAGGATTCAGACCTGTCTATGTCTGTAACTCAGTCCCCAGAGTCTTAGGGAGACTTGGACAAGCCTGGCTGGAGCAAGAGGGCTACAATGTCCCCCAAATCTCGTCATCCATCACCACCCCAACCCCATGGGCACAGGATCCGTCTGGAGCAGAGGGCTCCCTGCTGAAGCTGCTGACATCAGCTTATTAGAGCAATTTTTCTTTTGATTTCTCAGCCCTGGCAGTACAAGTCCTCTGACTTTGTTGGAGCCTGGAGGTAGTCTTTTCCCAGGGAATAGCTCAGGAAATCTTTAATGACTTCCTGCCACATTTACAGTCGATAACGTATCTCGAGGCATTGTGCTGACTTCCCACCCGGTCCTGGCGTGCCTGGTGACTGCACAACATCAGCAAACGCATGCACTGGTGAGTGCTTCAGTGGCACTGACTGTTTATGCAGCACTTGTTCCAAAAATCAGGTAACATATAGCATCCGTGAATTATGAGCTAGCTACTCACCTCATATATACACCCCCACAGCACTTGGCCTACTCATGTCCCACCACAGTAACTGTGAGTGTCAGCACAGAGCCATCCACCCTTACCTGTCCGGAATGACCAAGACTTTGGGGGATCTATATACTACAGGCTGGGTAAAAATGCGCTGCACTGTCCTCTGTTCAGGAACCTGTGTTTCCTACCTTGCATAACACAAACAAGAAAAATCCCCTCATTTTAATGACGGTCCACTCAAGAGTAGGTCCAGTCCTGGGTAAGAGGAATATCCCAGAGATCCATCTACTGTCAGAAGGGCTCCAAATCACTATCCCATCACTGTCTACAGCAATTAGCATGCTCTCTTGGAGGACCTTGGCATTGACTGGCAAGAGGTGGGACCTAATTTCGATACCAGTCTCAGGAGAAGTGGTTTCAGCACAAGACGCCTGCCCCTTGCACACTTTGCACAGCATGGCAGAGAGCTGCTGGATCCTGCTGTGGCAGCTCTCAGCCACGGGAGGGAACCTGGCCCCAGCCATACAGGCCGGACAAGTTTCTTTGCAAACCAGCATCCTTGGGACAGGATCCAGCAGGACTTGTGTGCTCTTGGAAGCGTTTCTCCCCCACTGCCAGGCGCTTGCATGGCTGCTTCCTCCTCTGTGAGATTTGCACTCTCCAAAAGAACATGGGGTCCTTGCAAAGCATCAGCAAGTAAAGCAACTGGCAAATGTCTCTGCTCTGCCCTGCACTGTGGAAGAAGGGCACGGAGGCATGTGGCGTAGGGTGTCCCAGGGTTGGGAAGGGCCAGAGTACCCCATGACATGCCTGGAAGGCACACAGGTTTCCTCCGCAACAGGGCTTCCCAAATTGTGCCCTTCATTGTCCTGTTTACAATAAACAATTTATCACACTTCTTGCAAGGCTGTGACCACTCACCTCCTGGACCCATTTAAACACCAATATTTGCAGTGACCCATGATTTTTTCCACCAGGGATTTTGGTAGTGGAAGATGTTGCCCAGGAGACACTGGGAGCTGGCAAAACTCACTTGTCCAGAGAGTTTGGGATGCTGCACTGAGGCTGGCCTTTCCCTCTGCCGGCTGGCACTGCCTCCGCTTGCTGCAAAGACTGGGCTGCATGCCGTTGGCTCGGGAAGGAAGGAGAGAAAACCTAAGCAACTGATGTCACGGGGAAATCTCCCTCCAGCAAAGCATGTGGAGGCTAAATTCGAACAGGATGACAGTGCTGCAGTGCAGAGTAATGCCTGGCTCCACTCTGGAATGGGGGATGGCAAACCCGCCAGGAACTTTGACTTTGGGCCGTCAAAGCAGTGGCACAGACTGGCCTCCTCTCATTACATACATTTTTCTAATGAGCTGGGTAATGTAATTAAAATAGACTTTCTCATTTTTTAAAAAATGAAGTTATCGGGTGGCTTCACTGTATCGATTTATCAATTGCAATTAGTAACACCACAGAGAAGAACTTCTCTGCAATGGGAGCAGTGTAAAACACCAGCAGATTCCTTTGCATACTGGAAAACCTCATGGTCTGCTTCTGCATCATGCACACTTGCTGTTATTTAACTTTTAGCAGTAGGCGTTTTCATACAGGCACACGCTGAGTAGGTTAGGATCTCATTTTCCTACTGCTTGAAACTCCCTATAGACATCCTGAGGGCTCAGCACATCAGGCCAAATCTGGCTCTGTGCAGCTCTCATGCAGCACGGCATCCACCTGGTGTACATACAGATCCTACCCTAGCAGGCAAGCAGGGCTGTGGCTTGAACAAAGCCAGGAGCCAACACCTCCTTCAGAAGCAAGACAAATCTGCTAAGTGGTATTTTGCCACTCCAGAGCCACAGGTAGAAGAGCTGCTGGCTTTACACCATCAAGCTGTAGCTTGCCTCTGCATACATGGGTGTCTTCCTATGGCTCCCATGGAGATGAGCCACCTACTTAATGCTGTGCCAGGCATGAACCTGCCCATAGGAAGGCCTGTAGCCCCCTGAAGAGCTGAAATACAGCCCACGGGCTGCTTCCAGGAGAGGCAGCAGCTCCTCCTGGGTTCCTCAAGCTTCGATACAGCAGCCGCCTCCCACCACGCAGGAGTAATCTGCTGCTGTGTGAAACAGCTGCTCCTGAAAGCTAGCTGGGAAAACAGCGGGCATCTGGGCCATGGAGCTGCAGATCGGGGATCTGGGCTATATTTCAGGATGGAGAAATAATAAATGAGGCATAGGAGAATGAGTGAGTCCTGAGAAAAGAGAACAGGCAGGAGAGAGGGGGAGAGGAGGAGGAGGAGAGGAAGGCACAAGCAGAAAGGGAGGAAGTAAGCGGGAACTGGCTTAACCCAAAGACAGCGCAGGAACACAAGGAAATCCCAACAATGAGAGCACAGGCAGGGAATCAAAAGGAAATGATGTGAGCAACTAAATGAAGCAAGAGCAAGGTCATTTAGAGCTGACCTTGAAAACAACAGCAAAGAGGCTGGCACCATTAGCCCTTTAACATGCAGTTAAACTTCCTGGCAGATATTTTCGGAAGGGCAAGGGAGGGTAAGCAATCTGCTCCTCAGCACATTGACAGCAGCCAGGCACCTACCTGGTTTTTCTCAAGGATTTACTCCACAGAGATGCAAGTTATCTCAGAAAACTTATCGACATGTGTTAGAAAACAAGAACAAAACCTTCACTTAAACCTCTTGTCAAGTTACTTTCTAATCTGCGGTAGCATCCAGAGGGAACCAAACTCTACTGGCTGATATCTGTAACCATGCTTAGATTTCCCCCAAGCTTGTTACCTGTGCTGTCAGGTAATGAAGTGACACGACCATGCCAGCCTGCATCTGATTCCTGTTCTATACAGCCTCAAAGGAGCAATGCTGGGGGTGGCAAGATGCAAAACCAATGTGTAGAGATTAACGTCCCAGCTCACCGTAAGGGATTACACGCTTACTTCTAGCCCATGGTGGATGCTCCTCACCTGGCAACAGCCCCTGACTGATACCCCTCACATACATGTTGTGGATAGCCTTCAGCATACATTCAAGCTTTAAGATATTCCCACGGGTCCCTTTCTGCCTTCAGGCATACTGACACAATGTGGGAGTGGACTTCTGTGGGGGGACAGCCATGCTAGGGAGCTCCAAATCCAGCTGGATGGCTTTCCATGTATATTTTCCAAGAGAGGAAAGCAAGAGATTATTTCTTATTGTCAAGCTTCCAGTGTTTCACCCTGAATGGCTTCAACATTCCCAAGCTTGGCATAGATTTGCATAGCTTGGCATTTCTTGGGAAGAATTGAAAGCAGAATAAAGCAATTAGTTCTGAAATTAATTAGAACTTTTGTTGGGTTTTTACCTCACTTGCCATGATTTTGGACTCAAGAGGCTCACATGTTCAAACATTTCTTGGTATTTTTCAGTGCAAACTGAAATTCCATAAATCAGGAAATTAAAACAATAGCGGTTAGAAAAAGAAAAGGAAAAGGATACCCCACCAAACCCCCACATGTTGTAAACATGAAGCGTATACAAAAAGTGTCAGGGTTGGAAAGACTGTATGCTGGCCCAAAGAACAGAGGAAACCAGAGAGTTTCCGTGCTGGTGTTCAGGTTGCAGAGAGCTTTTCCAAGCATCACCAACGCAATCCATCTCTAATGGAGACACTGGTGGAATTTTTCCCAAACATGTAAAACTGCAGCACAAATTCCACCTAAAATCAGAGGGGTTTGTGCATCCCAGTGCCAGAGACACTTCTGGAAATGGTGTATCTGTGATGACTGACACCAGCAGGGCCATGCTGCCTCTTTGAGGCAGTTGCAAGAAGTCCCAACCCTGCAGCCAGAGGGACTGGCAGGGCAGGGGAGCGGAGACAGCACGCAGTCAGGACAATGATGCTACCCAGAGTCTGGGTTGCCTGTTGTGTGTTAAGACAGTTGCTTGCTAGAATTTATTTTCCTTCCCAAATTCTGTATTACCTTTCACAGCAGCAGTGATTTCCTTTGGAAATGTGCTCTTTAAGGATTTTCACAAGAAGCCAGTGTCTTGTGCGTCCAATTTCTCTGTTTAGAGAGATCTTCAGAGATGCCAGAAGGCCTCTTGTCAGAAATGGATCACTTTACAATGTTCAACATGCTTCATTAAACCACTGATACATACAAAGGTGCAACAACTCTCTTGTCTTATTGCTGCTTTCTTTTAGACCTTAAAAAAATCCTCTCTATTTTCTTGGGTGGCTATTTAACTGGAAAAGTCTAGGCTTCACAAATCTTGCTTATTTTTTCAGTTTTCAAAGCTGTCAGTGCTTTCTATATAGCAGTTTCACCACAGGGGGTTTGCCTTATGAAGATGATGGGTGTGCGCATACCAAACTGAGTGCAAATATGACCATTTCCCAAGATCTACACTCAGCACAGAAAATGAGTTAGCCTGTTTCCCCTTTTGTCTGTTATTTCATAATGGCAGGCGAGGAAAAGAAGAAGGAAAAAAAAAAGACTCTAAAATGACAAAATGTCACTGTAAGATCATCAGGCTTTCAAGGAGATTACAAAGGAAGATGACTAAGCCATGAACAATAGTGAAAAATTTTCTAGTGAAAAATAAATCTGAATGTTATGATAATACTCTATGGCTTTAATACCGCCAAGAACTAAAATTATGATTTACTACTTCTCAGAAACAATAGATTATTTCCTCATTTTATTCTCACTGTGCAAATCCTGTTGGCACCTAACAGCCACAGTGTTGTCTCAGTGGCAATATCCCCTTGTCGCTGAGCTTAGGGAGGTCTTTTGTGACCTGTCTCTGTTCAATATCAATACTTGCTTATCAGAAAAGCCAGACCCAGCTCAACTGGAGCAGGCAGTATGGGGCAAAGAAATCCCATGCTAATCCTTGAATACTATAGAGCCATCTCAATCTGAAAGCCAGTTGAGTTGGCAAACTGTCTCCATTTCTTATTTCCCTAGAGTACTGTGGTCATTCCCACCCTGAGCAATAGCGACACTAATGCTTCCATTAAGGCTAATACTTACACACATGCCAAAGTGGCTCCTCAAGATTATATTAAAGAAAAGCAGGAGACAGCAGTGCAAACCGGAGAATTTGGAGAGATAAATGCTCTGCATATTAAGTGGTTGAAACTGTAAGAAGGAAGCAAGCAGGGCTCCGAAGCCCTTGTCTTCTTCCTTCCCAGTCTTGGATCTGACGCAGTTTATGTTGTGTGTTTGTGAGACATGCTTGAAGCTTCCTGCAGTAACCATACAAGTCCTGATTTCATGGTGATAAGAGTGAAAGCGGCACCAGACATGCCATTAATAGAGCAGGGATTTCCTTCAGCTGAGAGACGCGTTGCTTTGAAGAGTGCTGATCTGAATAAAACCAAGAAGCTGGATGTATTTAATATGTAGAGCCTGCCAATATGCATTAGGTCTTGTCCAGATAAAAGATGCCTTAGGGACTGACAACTCACGGATTCTCAGAGCAGCCTGCCCAGTGCTAATGGGGCTCCTGTCTTGATTATGATCACATTCTCTTCCTCATTCCTATGCCATTTTCTTTCTACTGTATTTCAATTCTGCCACAATAGACTGGTTATTCAAAATGCAGGTAAACAGAATATTTTGTTACTATAGAGTTAACTAGATATGTTGGGGTAAAAAAAAGTGCTATAGGTCATGAAAGGGAAGAAACAATTCATTAAGAGTTCATGATATACACCAAATAGATAATTATTAATTAACTGATGATAATAAGGATGATTTTCTGTTTGGAGTACAAATTGTATTACTTATCATATGTTTACGAGAAAAAAAATGCATTGCATATTTCCAAATAATATATCTTCAAACACAACTCTGCCATTCTTGCATCAATGCTTTTAACTCTTTGGAAAATGCCAGAAAAATTCCATTTCTTTCCCAAATGTTCTATGCTTCTGGAGGTTAAAAGGTTTTCCTTCACACAGCTGAAGTTTTCTAAACCGTCTGTAGTGCTAGTATATTCCATCTAAGTTTTGCTGCCATTTGCACCCACCCCTTTTCTCCCCCCTGCACCATTCCAGACACCACCATATACCAGTTTCCCAGATTTTTCCCACATGGCAAGGAACCCCTTATAATACTTGAGACTTACTTAACCTGATGGTGTGGACAGCAGATACCTGGAGAAATAAAGCCTGTAATTTACCTTTGTGCAGCAAGGTGTTCATTTGCTTTCTAACCATAGGTGCCCATCTCATGTAGCAGCACTTAATACAAAGAGAAGAATAAGCTGAGAATTTGAGCACATGTACTGATATTTTTTGGTGATGGAAGAGAAAGACGATGGTTTACTGCACTCTGGAGAAGATTTCTAACATAACTGTAAGACAGCTTGATGACAAATTCTTTCATGTGATGTAGAAGTGATAGGAGATTGACTGGCTAGACTATTCTCCCTCTCAAAAGAGGCAGAGGAAACGGGGATTGGTAGACCTTCGTCTAGAGCGCTGTAGGGGTCCAGCTGGTTATGTCTGTCTCAAGCTCTGTGATGACCAACCCAAACTCCGCTGAGTATTTGTAGGAGATGTTTTTCTTCACTTTTTTTGTATCATTACTATTGATCACGTGGAGACGCATGAAAAGCTGTGTGGGTTTGTGTAAGACATCCCTTTTGCTCGCACCATGTACCCATGAACTTCTGATCCCACCAAGGGATACAGTCCCCTCTCCCAGAGCTGGACTGAGCACCCCGGTCTTTGCACTGTTGCCAGTGCCTGCCTCCCAGCTGCAACCTCACAAATGTCCACGAGATCCTGCTCTAATATGGTTGCAGGTGGGAGCTGCAAGCCAAGTACATTCGCTGTGCCAGTGGAAGCTCATGTGGGACAGCTGGGGACAGGTGCTTCACTTCCTTAATAAAGCATCTGGCCAGGTTTCAAATGCCATTTAAGAATTTATGTCAGCTCCGCACAGCTAGAGTCTAGACAAAGAGTTGTATCACCAGAGGTGCACTGCTATAATTTCACTAGCTTATTTCACTAACTGTCCTTTATCAAGTTGTCTTCTCTCCCAGTTCCTGTCTGCTTGCCTATCCAGTCCTTGCATTCATGCTGGATGGTGTAGGAGCCCTCCATAATTGGCTCCAAACACCGGAAAGTATGTTTAGGCAAAAGGCATCAGAAAATATAATACATGAGTGTGGGAACCGGAATAGATTCTGGACCCAGACAAAGTCCTGAGGGAGTAGGCTAAGTGGGGTAGGCCCAGACACGGAAATAAAGCATAACGTGATTTTAGCAAGGTCCTCTGCCATCAGCTTGGGGAAAGGTCACTCAGTGTCAGTGCCTTGGCTTCCTCATTTAAGAAGACAAGCTTTATTTCGTAGAGCGCAGAGATATTTTAAGGCTCAGCTCCCACACCCGCATACTGCACCGCTGAACCAAGCATGAGCAGCTTCAAGAGCTCTGGTTCCCCTGCTGATCAATAGCTGAATTACAAAGCTTTTAAGGGTTGCAAAATTGGCCAGCCTTATTTAAGTACGCAACCACCAAGCCTTTCAAGGGCTGGTGAATATGTAGCCACCATGAGTGGGGAAAAAAAAAGCTTTCTTGGAGGGAAAAATGTTGCACTTAGAACCATGTTGTAGCAGGGAATGTAAAGGATTGATCTGCACAGCTATTTTAGTTTCTCCTTCTCCCATACTTGGAGATCTTCTTTCCCAAGATTGGAAAAGAGAGAAGGAAGGGGAGGAGGGGAAGGGAGAGCATGCGGCGTCTCTGCAGCTGGGCAGCCCGAGCAGGGTGCGGCGGGAGGAACTCAAGACACATGCATTGGCGTGAGCTCTTGCTGGATGCATGCACAAATACAGCGTGACTAACTGGTTACGGAGAGCACGAGCATTGCAGCAAGCAGAACAGAAATGGGGACATCCTACAAACCTCAGACAGCGGTTATGAGAGCCATACTGGGGCCTCCCTTTCTGCATTTGTGTCCCAACTAGCAGGACAGGTAGGCAGTCGCTATTTAGGTATAATTATATGATGATGTAGTGAATGATAGAAGCAGTACTGCTAAGTATTCCTATTCCTCTGTGGGACAATCTGTATTTGATCCGAGCTAAGTGGTGCAGTCCCATGTGACTGAAGCTTACCGATGAAAGGCACTTTTACTGTGGACATATATTTACAGTAAAAAAGACGTGCCCAGAAGTAGACTGTAAGATCAGCTGAAGAGTCCAAAGCAAACTCAAGAGAGCTCTGAGTAATAGCTAGAGAGCTGCTTCGCCCTGCTGGGTTTATTTTCAGCTCTTGCCCAGACCCAGTGCCTGAGGTTCATAAAGGCCAGCGAGTTTAAAAACTTGCGTGTTGAAACTGGGCCACCTTGTAATCACTGCATCATTTTGCCATCCCTATGCAGTCACAGAACTTGTTAAAAAAGAAAAGAAGCCAAACAAGCCCTGGGGCACAACTTCCTAGCTTCAAGATTTCAGAGGCTGGCATGGATGGCAGGCTGAGGAAGGGTGTTTATTCCCTGCAGCCTTGCACAAAGCTATGCACTCGTGGACCCCCTGTTAAGGCGACCTGCCAAATTCTGCCTGCACTTACACACATGTTCTATGTTTTCCATAGACTGGAGCTGAAGTGTGGAGCTGACCTTCCTGCATGTTGTAGCATGGCAGCCAGTGCATTAAAACACACAAAATATTATTCTCTATTTCAAGACTGCACACAAAAGGAAACCCATTTTAAGTGTTTTGTATTTTTACTTTGAGCAAGTCACTTAACTGCTTTGTGCCATAGTGTGCCTGATTGTGTAACGTTATGTCTGTTAAATAAAGCATGGAAAGGCTAAATTGGGTCAAGTTTGAGAGAGACTGAGATGCACGGTGATAGAAATACAGATTATATAGCTGTTCTATAATATATAAAGTAAGTATAGCAGCTATTTAAAATTAAACCTACCTGAAAATTATTACTTTTTACTATGGAAGAATATACAGAGTTCTCAGCTCAGATGAGAGCTGCTAAGGTCTCCAGAGTCCAGTTTCAGAGCTGATCACTGCAAAAACTGTGGTGGATACCCAGAAGATGTTAATTGTGTAAGAAAGTAGTGCATGGGTGATCTTTTATAAATAAGCCAGGTTAGACAGACGGATCTCTGTCCCCTTTCCTATCTGGTATCATCACTCAACTCCATAGAAGTAGTGGATCTCCTTCATATGTCAGTGATAGACTCTGCACATCCACATGTATTTTCCTAAGAGCTGCAGGAAGAACCCTGGTTAAATCATTTCATATGGAAATCCACATGTAAAATCAGGGCAAGAGAGGGTTATATTGTGAGCACTAATAATAATGTACACTGCATGATAACAAATACATAAAAGTCCTTTGCTATTATCAGCTTAATCACTTGCTCTCTTCTTGCTTCAACTCCCCATCATTAGTATCTCATTCCTGAAAGAGGATAATTGCTTTGGATCTCTTCAATTGCTACTAAAGCACAGCAGAGCACTTGTAAAAAATCAAATAGATTTGAAGACTAGGATCATTGAGCTTGGCCTCCCACCTCATGCAGCTTCTGTACTTTCTCCCAGAAACTCTGGCCATGGGTTTATCATTTCTGACTGGAAAACCAACTCCAGGGCTGGTTTGTAAATACTCACCTGTGTGGTCCAAACCAGCCCTGCATCTAAGCCATCGCCACTGCTGCAAGAGCAAAGCAGCAGCTCTCTAGAAGCCTGAATGAAGAAAACAGCATTTTGTCTGGCTGTGATGATCCCCCAACTTCAGGAGGGACTGCGTGACCATACGATACCCCGATGCAAAGACACTTGCTTAAGCACCCCAGAAGAGCTCAGATGATCACGCTGTAAAGCAGCAGCTGTCTCCTGGGCAGCTACATCTTGAGCAGCAGCTGCTGCCAGTGCATCACCTGCAGGGCCAGGCAGTGCCTGGCAGCAGTCCCTACCTGACCTGATTTTTCAGCTTGCACTACCCTGAAGGTTGAACAAGACACGTCGCCAAGCAGTGCAGGAGATGGCAGCTGGTTTGTCAGCCTTGGCCCTGCCCTCCCTCTGCCTGCTCATCACTGAGCCTCATGGCAGAGCCCATCCCCTGGGGCTGCTGCCAGCCACAGCCCACCAAGCTTTCTTTGCTAGCAAGCAGCAGCGAGGCTGCAGACTTCCATCAAACTGTTGGTCTTTGCTGGCATCTCTGTGCAGTCGCAGCACCTGCCTGATGTTCCTTAATTCTAATGAAGCAGCAGCAGGAACCTTCTGGCTAGAGAAACTGTAGTGGAAAACCTAGTTAGTAACTGAGTATTCCCACCTAGTAAGTATAACAACTGCTCTGTTTTAGCAAAGAAACATGAGTTTTGCCAAGAGGAAGCGCAGAACCTGCTGTCAGTTAAAATGGACACCCCCTACTGTACTTTGGGTTTCAGAAGGGCTCTTTAGAGGCTACCAAAGTTTTATTGCTGATGATTATTCCACCTTCCCTCTGCAGCTGCTAGCCCTGACCATACCATGAAACAGGCACATGCTATGCTCTCTTTAAAAAAACAGAGTTTTTCTTACCTGCCCATAGCCCTCGATGCTCTACCACTGAGCATAAAAACATGCACTTAGGAGCTTAGACAACTAAAGATTCTATTAATTCTTCATCACCTACTCTGCTCTGGGAAAATATACTGGTCTTACAGCATTATGTGAAGGTAATCAGCTACTGATTCTGTTAGTCTAAGGTGGGGCAGGCTCTGGAGAAAGTTGCACTTGTAGATGCCGCAATAAGAATTAAACCCTGTTGGTGATCTCTCTTTTTTCAGGCCAGAAGAGAACTACCTCAGAACTACCTCTGGGTCCTCAGCAGACCACAACCATCTAATGACCAGGAGGAGAGAAAGGCAGACTGACAGAGGCAGAGCTGAAGGTGCAGGCTCTTCCAAATAGAAGCACTAAGGTCTTTTCAGCTGTGGCTGTATGGGAGGAATTACACCACAAGGAGACATACAGAGCCAGGCTAAGAATGGTCCAGTTGAAAGTTTTTGTATTTGTAAGACTAGGTTGAAAACCAGACTGCTCATTTCAAAGAAATATTGCCATTTCAAAATATTTTCTGCTCCAAAACAGCACAACAAATATTCCAAAACTTCTTGTAACATGTAAATGTTGCATCAAATGTCCCATTCTTTCATAGGCTTTCTTTTCCAAGCAAATTTTCAAAGATGGCATACCCAGAGCCTGTCTCACAGCTGATGAGCTGTGGTCTTTCAGTGGAGAGATGCTGCACAGAAATGTTGCTGGCTGACTGGTGGGGTGGAAGGAGCATCAGGAGGTTTGGATATCACAAGTTAACAGCATGTTACTGGCATTATTTATTCCAGGCAACCAAAGCTGGCCACAAAACTTTTCTGGCTGAACGATGAAATGCCACAGCAATGCAGAAGCTCAAGTCTTATATCTCCCTCTGATTACTGCATTACTTTTACTGGAACATTTACCAAACTCCAATATTGTGTGCAAGTTAGCAGAACAGAGTGTACAGAAAAACTCGCAATGCTACTTATTTAACTGGCAACTATCTCAGAAAGCAGACATTCAATTCCTTCCCTTCCAGCTCAAGCAAAATTCTCATTACCTTCAGTGGGATACTTGCTGAACTAAAAGTAACTTAAAAGTTTTGGGCTTGGATCTGATCCCTCTCTCTTTCTGACCACGGTGGAAGGTGGATGGTCTTGCACGACCGGTGTGACTTTTGTGGAAGACCTGTGACTGCCCTGGCTGGCTAAAGGCACTATCTGGCTCTTTCTGTGCATTGCTCCTAGGGAAGGGATAGTAGTTACGCAGCCTGGCCATGGGGCTCAGCAAAGGGGGTGGCTCTTTCAAGGCAGAGGCATGACACGTGAAGCCAGAGGCCCATGACCTGTGGCCGAGAGTTGGGGACATCAAAGGATCTTCCTGGGAAAAGCCTGCCTGCACTTTAATAGGGATTGTCAGCTCCAGCTCTTGACAGGCACCATCCCCTCCTATGCCTCGTGTTTCTTAGGAGCTGGCGCGTTGAATGGCCTCAAGAAACTCTCATACATGAAACTGCCCCTGTGGGGAATAGTGGGGGAAGCCCTGACTGAAAGGCTCTGTTGAATTATTGAGGTTTCCCAGAGTAAACCAGGGTAACCTTCGTGTTAATTCCTGACAGCCTCTTTCAGTTTTATTATAAAACAGCATCCCCCTACCTCCCCTACTCCTCTCTCTCCCATTAAAAGAACCTTCACAAGGCTGCTGAAGTAAGAATGCCTACCCGCAAGATTAACTAAATACACACAGGCCTATTTTAGATAGATGCATCAAGCTAAATACGGCAGCCTTCAGCTGCTGGAGGGCACGCAGCGCTTCATCCAACCCCTCTCACCAAAGCGCATTAATGCTTTAGCGACCAGAAGGGAAATGCAGGCACTAAGTCTCATCTTTAAGGAGCAAAACCAAATGCTTCGGGGCTAAAAAAAGAATGAATGTTTCCTAACTTGTCAGATTACTTGGTTTTGTCAAGCTCGCTTCAGAAAACAGCCGGGCGCTGGGTGTGTTCCCCTGCCCACACGTGGTGCCCACCGTCCCTGGCAGTGGGCTGTGGTGGGCACAGCGCGTCAAAGGTGGTGCAGTTAGTCGGGGGCAGAAACACCCAGTCCATCACCTCCAGGACTGTGTGATCATTCTTTTTCCCAAATTTCCTTTTTTTTTCAGTCCACTGTTCTATAGCTGTGGCTAAACCCAACTGTGCTATGCTGATAAGTTGAATGAGAAAAATCCTTATTTTCTCGACTTCTTTCTCCAAGGAGGCTCTATATTTTTTAGCATCTGTAGCCAAGAAGGTCTTTGGCACGTTCCTGGGATGCAGTGCACTACAGGGCTGCTCAGCCTTACCCTAAGCCCAGTAAACTACAGATTAAAGTGGGGGAGTAAGATGACAGCGTACAGATACATTCACTGTATTGTACAAAAGAAGCCAACCACACAGGGCAAAGATATCCTCTATTAAAAATAATACATTTTATCTAAAAAAGGAGTGTTACTATATTTTAAACAACAGATTTTAAAGGTCTGAATCATCTTGGAGCTGAATGGTCTGGTGCTATTCGTTTTGCTTTTCTAATAGTCCTATGTAAATATGCTTGTGTTTGCTTATGAAGTTAATTTAGAACTGGTGAAAGTCTACCCATCCTTCTAGATTAAAAATATTTTACATTGGCTACATAAGAGATATGGTATAAGCATTTCCAGCTTTTTTTTTTCCACCAGGCTTGGAAGTCCTAAGTCCCAGTGGAGTGGGATTTTCTCCATCCACTTGGATGGGAATGATGCATCAGTGAAACTCTTATTCTGCTCCAAATAAGGCGAATGGCTTTAGCTACCACTTTTACCAAAAAGCGGCTCATTAGTATCCTTTCCTATAGACCCTTGTGGTTTTAAAGGGCTAGAACCAGCAAATGAAAAAAAAATCTCCTGTGTTCGTGCCATCATCAACTAAATGTAAAATTAAATTGTAAATTAAAATGTAGGGCTTGAGGTAACACACTTTCTACACTCGAGGGAGCTGAACAAATAGACACTTCAAACCACGAAGACCTGGCAGAAGACACTGGTTGCCATCTTTTAAAAGGAGTTGGTATGCATGTGTTTGCTCCTGTCTATGAGAAGAAATAAGGAAGCCAATATTTTTCCATGCTCCCCAGTTGAAGTATACGGGAAAGAAGTGCTCACTCTGGTTTGTGCAGAGAGCAGGAAATAAATCAGTCAAACCCCACACTGTTTGGCAAAAATGAAATTTCTTTCTTCAAAAAAAGGCACACCCCTCTCCCCCACTTCGTACCGCT
>NW_009258549.1:422123-435970 GCF_000687185.1 Egretta garzetta
CCGCTCTTCACCTGCCTCACCAGCCCTTCCGTTTTCCTCCCTTTGACATGAATTTTGACACCTTTTTCTGGCCTGTAGGAAGATAACGCTGCTGATGTTCTTCAGGTTGGAGTATTGCACAACACAGCAGCTCTCTGTCTTGTTCATATCCCAATCTGATAGTTTACAGCAAAATATAATGTGCCTTTAAAAATGACTGCAGGTAGCCTCTCAGAAGTGATTTGAAGGCAATACTCCCAGTTTCAGGAAGCCTGGAAAAGGGGTCTTTCCTACCCCATCCAACCTGCTTTGTTTCCCCTCTGTGACAGCCCACCACAGGCCACCCTGGGAAGCAGATGATCTTTTCTTCCCCCTCATGTCATTCTGGTGGCCATGCAGATTTCAGCCCTTTGCAATGGGGAGATGTCACCAGGACAAAAGATCATTTCCACCCCGAAGGCCACATCACAGACTCTTTCTCCTACTTTTCAAAAGCCATCTGATTTTTTTCCCCTTCATGAGCAGGGTCTAAATTACAAGCACGTGCCCTGGGCCACCTTTCCTGTGGCTAGTGTAGTCTGCTAATGGCAGCAAAGTCATACTGCACCCTTGCTTTAGCATTTGATCTGCACAGACACAGAGAGATTATTTCTCATTAAACAGGCAGTAGATGACTGTCTGGAACCTGACAGCCATTAACACAGACATCGTTAGTTCTACATAATCACTTAATTTTCCTTGATAACCATATTATAAATATATATGAGTCTACAGTACTGAACCAGTAACAGACCTGCTACAGTTGCTAATCAGATCTCTGCTGTTTGTCAGCATTCAAGAAAAATTCCTTGACATTTTCTAATCTTTAGATGAGGTAGGAGAATACCATGACAAACCAGGCAGGATGGAAAGAAGTGACAAATTATCTGGAATGGAGAGACACTGTGGCTTCCCCACTGCTTAAACAGAGAGGAAACCATTTTATCCCACAAATAACAAGCGTATCTAGAAATTGGAAGGTTTCCATTTGGTCTCTTTGAAAACCTATGATCCAGGGCTTTATACACCTCTGGGGATGCAAGCCAGCTGAAAACACGGAGGCCTGAGGGGAGAAGAGAAACACTGGAGTGAGCGAGGGGGAGGGATACAGGAGGCAGAACAGTGAGGCTGTCTGAAAGAAAATGCTCTTACAACAGCTCTGAAAATGCCCTGGGTGTTTTGTTTGACATTTCGAGTTGGCAGTTTCACTTCCAATAGATTATCAGATCAAGTTGCTGCACCTTTATCAGCTATTAATTGTATCTGGGCCAGGGTGGCTCTTTGTTATGCCCATCTGGGAATTCCAGGCTTATTTGCTTAGCTATTAAAGTGGCAGGAAAGGGGATGTTTAGCCTAAAAACTTCAAAAAAGAATAAAACATCCTAGAGTGTTTACTGCAAACCCCAACATTCTGGAGACTAAAAAATGATCCTACACCCCTACAGACAGAGCAGCATCCTCTGAGGAGAGCATGCCACAATACAATACACCGGTCACTGTGCCGTAGGAACCAAACTCTCTTTTTTCCCTTCTTTTTTTAAAAGGAGGATAATCAGGTTTTTTCTTGCTGGAAAGTGCAATTCAAACAACATACACACAAGGAATTTTTGGAAGGTGGAATGAGATTTTCAAGGTGGAAAAAGCCCAAATTAAGTGTTAAAATGAAAGCAACAAGCCTTCCTAAAAAGAGGTTGTAAAAGTTAAGGGCACTATGTTTTAGTCCTGTAGGCTAGAATTTGCAATACTACAAATCCCATAAGACCAACTGCTCACACATCACATGCAAAAAGAAAAAAAAAAAAAGAAAAAAAGAAGGAGAAGAGTGGATAGCCAGAGAAAAATGGTACCCTTCCTGCCCTTTCTGGGGGAGGAAGGGTGATCTGGAAGACACTGCAGCTAGCTTGTTGTAATTAGTGTTAACATCAATAAGGAGCACAAGTTTTGCATCCCATGACACCCCTCATTACTAGAGTACATAACCTCCTAACCTCCACCCAGGAAAATGATATCATTGCATGAATTAATCATCTGGGCAATTAATGGCAAAAGCAACCTCGGGTTTCCAGCACAGTCTCTGGCACCAGTGAATTGGCAATGACGTAAGCTTCCCTGGGAATACGCTGGCGTTTTGCCCTCTCCTGAGCCTCGCTGTTGACTCTGAGGGCAGAAGCAAACAATGTAGTCACCCAACCGGTGATAAACGCTGCAAGCCAATGCCAGGCTACTGCCGCTGCAGCATCAGAGGGATGCTTCTCCAGCCAAACCCCCCGTGTGCCTCTTCCAAGGAAGATGTGTATCCCGAAACAGGCAAGTGCGAATGGTTTTCTCTGATGCACAAAGAGATGGACTCTCCAGGTGCATCCAGTATCTGCACCCTTTTTAGTAAGGAGAGCGTCTTGCTCTACATCTGGAAACTCTGCAGCCTTTTAGAGTACGTGGATAAGCAAGTTACTTAATTATGGCTCTTTTGCTGGGGCAGAGGTAAGGAGAGAGAAGCCGACTTGACTGGGGAGTGTATTTTCAAATGACCGGGCTTGTTTTGCATCATTTGTCAGCTTACTCTGCTGCTGTGAGTGCTTTGAAAGTTGGAGTCAAACTCAACTATGACCATGTTTTTTCTAACTTAGAGGAACTGAAGGATGGAAAATGCATAAGAAATCAAGAGACAAAAACCTGCTAGCTTGCAGTGTATGCCCTGTCTTAGACCTGTTTTTCAGTCAGCTATTCCAGGTGAGATGAGGAGAGCATAGCTCTGTCCTATGGGAATCTGCAGCACGCTCCCTTTGGATTTTCCATCATCAAATACAAATACTCTCTGTAGGCTGGACCTGTGCCAGGAGAGCGGCCCTTTGGTCTCCCTTGGGGCACACACACAAGCTGTGAGGCAGAGGGGGTCAGACCCAGCCCACCACCCCCAGCAGCACATCTCAGAGACTTCAGGAGGGCTTGTGGGCAGAGAGTAGACATGAGCAGGGAGGTGCTCTCTGATGGCAGTATCAGTCATGTTTGAATTTTCCCATTTTGGGGCCATGTGAGAAAACCACAAAAAAGAAAGGAGTTTGGGTAGGGGAACATTAACCCCTGACATAAGAGATTTGGTGTCAGGGAGGAAGGACAACTTGGGTGAACTGGTTTGGTTAATCCAAGGCAAGCCATTTTGTTGCTTCTCCCTGTAGGGCTTTCTGCCTTACTGCTCTTTTTGGAGGGGCCTCTGGCTATTGTTTTCTGAGCAAGTGGAAAAAGCGTGCCTCCCCCAGCACTCATCATGAGTTAGTTTCCAACTGAGATGAGCTATCCACAGGTGAGCAACATCTTTGTCTTAACACCGTTTTCCTCTGGATCCTGGCTTAAAAAGAATGAAGGGGTGAAAACACATGAGAAGCAGCTAGACCTGTTAATGCCTTACAGCCAGCTGCAATCCCCACTCGGGTCAGCGACTGGGCTAAGGTTACCCAGCTTGGGACAGCCTTGACTTAAAGGCTTACAAAGACGTAAGCTGCAGAAGTGCGATTATAGCATCATCACTGCAAACAACATTCCCTGTCTACATGGCTTAATGCCACTTGTCACATTTGTAACCCAGCTTCCCCCACCTGCCCTGTCTGTTCAGCAGTTGCTTGTTATCGGAGCAAAGGCAGTGAAACAAAGGGAAAAGCAGAGGCTAATTTGCTTGATGTTCTCCTGCTCTTCCAGATAACATTAATTTGCGGGCTCTAACCTGATCCTCAGAGATGCTCGCCCTTTCCTCGCATCATTAAAAGGGAGATAGCAAGTCTGCGGAAGCAACTCAATAGGTTATCACTTTAGCAGCAGACAAACAGGACGGTTTGATCATCAGTTCTTCTAACCAGTCAGATAACCTGTCCTGATTTCCACCCCCCCACCCCCCTTGCTTTCCAGGTGTAGCTGGCTCAGCAAACAGGATTAATCCACTTTCCTACTCACTTGCACTCTCCATGTTAGAGAATCTGATTACACAGATTGCTTGCAATTTATCTCCACCTGCCATGACTAATGCTCCAGTCTGACCTCCTCTTTCCCATTTTCACATCTCACTGCAGAGCTGATACATACACAGACAGATGCACACACACTTGCTCTTTTTTGTTTGCAAACAGCTCACTAAGAGCCTTGGCATTTCCATTTTCAATCAAACCAGAAAGCAGTACCGTTTTCCCCACATTGCCCATGAGGTGATTTCTCCCTTTTGACTCCTCTCATTACATTTATAATGCACAGGCTTCATACGTTGCTGTTCTATCCACATTAAACACAGGCATCTCTGTACAGACATGTACAACGAACACCCAATGTTATAGACCCCTGCAGCACATATAAAGACAAAGCATGACATGCACTGAGCAAGTGCCACCACACGCATTCCTCTTCCCTCCAAACCCTGCAGGAAAACGATCCCTGCAGAGTGCTTTCCTATAAACAAACCCACCCTTGCAGCACAGGGTCAGAATATGATTCTGGCAAATCCCGTTCCCACTCGCTCCCTTACCTTTCCTTAGTCTGCTAATCCGGGGGCCCTGGACCGATTCGCTTTCCCTCCTGCACACAAACTGCAAGTCCCTCCTGCTTCACATTCACAGCACAGTAGCAGGATTCGCCGTCATCCCATTCTGCTGGATCCTTATCGCCCTATTGGCCAAAGCCAGACAGTAAATTCAATTAGGCTCCTCCTTATAACTATATTATCACAGGAACAGGATGAATAATTTAGTCAAACAACAAGGGTGTGCAGGCTCCGGTGTCACAGACTTCGCCCTCACTGGCAGGTTTTTATCAAAGAGAGGCGGGTAACGAAACCAGAATCTGTCACTCTCCTGAAAAGGAGACCATAGATTACCCACTTGTATTTCCCATTCCGTCCCTCTTCTCCTCCTCCCCCTAAAGCCATGGCATTCCCTTTTTATTGTTGTACATCCGTCCCCAGCTCACAACACAGTATTTCCCTGGTGAGTGGTCATTACCATCTTGGCGGATGCGCAGATTTCTGCCCAGGCAAAGCGATACTGCAGCACATCAAGCACTTTGCCTCTTTCCTGAATGCAAGACATGAGAAAAGAATAAAACTGTTCTGCAGAAGGGAGTGACAAGACAAGCAGATCACAAGGAAATGGGAGAGTCTGCCTTGTATCATTGTATCTTCTTTTCAAGCAACCGTGCTGTCATCCCGTCAGTTCAGGCACCCAAGGGATGCAAGTACATGGTTCCTGAAAGAGAAAGGCATGGTATGCACGGCTCAGGGACTGCGATTTCACATGCCTGCTGTGGGAGTTTGAATCCCCACATCAAAAAACCACACCAAAGCAGCAGTTTTCCCCCAGACCATATGACTAAGCTGTTCTGGTTTGCTTTTTTTTTAATTTTTTTTTTTCTGACCAGAAATCTGTAACGACAGCTAACTACGCCTGTATTTCCCAAGAAATAGTTTTCCCAAAATGGACACTGCTCTTTCTCCTCAGGTGATGCTTTGTTTGAAAAGTTACAGAGCACTGCAGAATCCCTTAACAGGGTCACCCCTATCTAAGTCAAGCCTCAGACCACCTCATTTTTCTGAAGAGTTCTTTGTTGTGGGACCAATGCTGGAAGTGGAGGAGCTCAGTGGGACAACCCCTCCCACCCCCAGATCAGACCAAGGAGACAGCAGGGCTTTTTAATGACCATTCACAGCAATATTGAAAGCTATTGCTAACACGTGTTCACGTGCACAGTATTTACAAGCAGCCATATCATTCCACCATAACTGAAAAATAAATAGGCAGGATGAAGAGGCCATTCTTCCTCCCTCATAGGAGCCTGTATCCCTTAGAGTCCAAGAACAGCCTTTGCACTCTGCTTCCCCTGTGCTAATATTTACTCAGCAGAGCCTACATACCTACTATCATAATCATGTGAGGTTCAGATTTGCACTACAGCCCAAACTCCTTCAAGCAACTCCCACACCAGCTCTCAGTTTGGCTCATCTCCCAGGACTGCCTGGCTGGGTAGCCCTTAGCTCTGCCTCCAGAGGCAGCAGGGACAGGAGGTTGAAGTCAAGGCCGAGTGCCAGCATTGCTACAAAGGCAGACCAGCAGTTTTCCGAAAGGCAATGTCTTCCTTTAGGCACTGCCTTCATGGTGAAGGACTGGCAGGAAGCTGGGACAACCCACGGCTATTGCCACCTTCTAAATTGCTGGGCTGTCTACCTCTGTCACAGCCCAGGTGCAGGGTGGAGAGTCATGCTGTCTTCCACAGGAGAATGGGGCACAGGAATGGCAGATGCTTTTACTTTTCTCACCAAGTTCAAGGTGATCTAAGGAGAGGAAAAAATAAGAGTCTTGACCAAGTTTTTGCCTTTGTCTGTTACGGATTTCTCTGCCACAAAAAGGGACAAAACTGCCCTCCTGTTCCTGAAGATGCTTCACTTTCGAGGAACAGCAGCAGCTCTTTTCCCCTTCCTCTTTCCCATTTTGTGTTAAAGGAAACCTTGAATTATGCACTTGGCGATAGTTCCAGAGCAATTAAATCAAGCCACGTGGCAGGTTGCCCAATGTCACTACCAAAACTCAGGATGTTTTAGCATATTTATTGAAGAGTTTCTACATGATGCTTACTTAAATCACAAAAAGAGAGCAAATTATGCTGTTTCCATGACAACTAGAGAATCTGCTCAAAATTCAGGAGATGCTGGCGGGGGCGTGGGGGGGAGCTTTTCAATGGAGAGCTCCGCATCATGAATATGGCCCTTGGTTATCAAATCCCTTTCAAGTTAATTCCTAGCACCAGAGCCTCCCTGACAAAGGGTTTAATAGTCAGGAGCAAATCTTTGGCTAAAGAGGCCACAAGCCAACTCTCCCAGCACTAATGTGAATTTACATCTGGCGAGAGGTGCTGAGCCGAGAGCCCCACAGAGCAATCACAGAAGTGGCAGAAGCAGTACATAAACACACACAAGGCAGGGTGGGAGAAGCGGCAGGAGGCTTCACTGCAGACAAGCACTGAACCGAAAGGCAGCTCATGACTCCGCAGGGCAGTAAAGGTGAATGACAGCTTTCAGAGAGTAGACTGGGAGGGTGAGAAGGAAGCAGGGTCCCAGCCGTGGCTCGTGGAAAGCCTCCAGAAGTTGGAGTAAGCCCAGCAAAGTCTTCCACTGACCCCTAGAAGTGAATTAAAGCAAATAAGAGAACAAAAAGCAGGATGAAAGGTGTCAGGAGAAGCTGACAGGCTGAGCAAATGGAAGACAAGGTGCTAAGAATCTTCTGCAGGAATTAAATCCTTGGTAGGATTGTTGAAGATTTTCCATCAAAGCTGGTTCTCTGCATAATTTTTTTTTGGTTCTCTGTGTACATTTTTTTTCCAGCTGAACATTTTTTCAGTTCCAAGCCTTCTAAGAAAATCACTATTTTAGTAGAAATTTTTTCAGAGAAGTCTTTTGGTTCTCAATTACAATAGCTGAGGTATTTTTGGATTTAAACAAAGAACATTTCTCTGGAAAAATTTCAGAAAGCTTTGCCGTTTGCATGAAAGATCTCTTCTTCCTCATAATTATTTTTGATCAGGCAATTTATTGCCATTGGAAGCTTTGGCATTCTCCTTTGACATGATGCCTCACTGGGTATAAGCCCCTTTTGGAGGGTAGGAACAACAAGTGGGAGCACATTCAAAATTAGAGAAAATTAAACACACAGGCAAATGGAGTAAACTGTGAAAATTTCTTCCCCTCCCTCTTCATCCCCAGATGAGAGGAACTGTGTTTAGAGATAAAAACAAGAAGCAATTGAGAAATTCAGGGAGAGATAGATGATTGTGTTGTTGTGAGTGTTATACTCCAAGTAGGATACTTGCCAAGGCAAAAGCTTACATACTACAGGGATCCAAAAGTTCAAGAAATTATGAAAGAACTACTACTAACAAGTATGCATTTTCAATCTATAAGTACCCCCTTATCTGACATCGTGTTCACCTTCTGAGTCCCAAGACTGATTGTCAGTCTGCCTTACTTGGGATGGCATGGCAATGTTTCAGCACCTTGAGTTGGAGGCGTGGGCCTTCCGATGGGGTCTTCATGCTTGTGCCTGGGTACCACTTTTACATATTGCTAATAAGGTCCAACCTCTGTTTGGTTGGACCTGACTATAAAACAAGTCTTTAATTGGTTATCTACTTGCAAATGAGACTGGCTTCTTCTTTTCATGCCTCCTCCCTGCCCTCCCCTGATATTTTGCCAAAGCCTTGCAAGAAGGACTTATTAGCTAATGACATAGTAGCAGCAGGAGTGGGTCGGGCTGCACACAAGCCACGTAGGCTTGTTTTGGACACATAATATGAGGCAGAGATGGGAGGTTAAAGTAAGCATTTTTTTCTTGCTGTATCAATTGTGACACCCTCTTCAGCAGCTGTCAGTTTGGCAAACATGCTCTTGGGATGGTACAACTGCAGCACAGGCATTCAAGTGGCTGGTTCCACAGAAATAAGTCTGAGGAACAGAGGAGAGGGTGAGAGAGAGAAGGAGGGAAGGGCAATGCATAACAGAACAGGAATGGGCTCCTTAGAAGTGTCTGGGATGCTATTTTCTGAAGTGAGATGACTTTGGGACAAGCTGCATTCTACCTAGTCAGGCTGAGGCATTATCCTGGGGCTCAGCCTGACTAGGTAGAATGCAGCTTGTCCCAAAGCACATTACCATCCCACTGAAAACATGTTTCAGTGTCCCAAACATGCTCCTAATTAAAGGAATTGTTCATTCTTCAGCAATAATGACTTGTTATTTTAACAAACTTTACAAGACCTTCTAGGTATTGTGTCTTAATCTAGTAAAAAAAAAAATTTCTACTGGCATTCTTTCCTTACTTCGGTAACATTTTTCTATAATTAGTTTATTGGTTGCAGTGACTTCTTGCCATCTCAAACATCATAGCAATATGAGGTCTTAAAAATCCATATTTTATCCCACTATGTTATTCTAACACAAAGAAAACACAAATACCGTATTTTTCCATGAGGCTCTTTGAGTAAGAATCTATGTAATAACAATCAACTTTAAAAATACAAGTCCACCACTTCTTCACCAGATCACCTGTTATATTTTACAAACCACTGTTCCTAGGCTGTGGAAGTTTCCAAGGAAAAAATAATATTCTTGTTCACTGATGGGACAAGTTTCCCTCTCCCAAAGGTTAGAAAAGAGAGAGATGTGCCCTAATTCCATGTCAGCATAGGCAATATCCCAAAGGTTATGGCACTCATTTAGGCTGAAGGAAACAGAGGGCCCAAACCTGAACAAAGCAAACTGGAAACTCACCTCTGGGTCCTCCCCAGGGCAGAAAGTAACTGCACCAAGAGTTTATCAGCTATTAAGAAGAGAGACTATCATTACACCTCCTGCATAAATTATTCTACTGGATAGAGAGTCCTGTAACATTGGGCCAAATACTGAAGGGATGACCAATGGCCAAGATACTCATCAGAAAGTGAGATTCATGTCAGTAGCTTGTAACTCACAGAGCACAGCTTTGACTTCTTTTTCTCACATCCCTGTTGCCTCTAAGATTATAGTCATCCAAACTACAAATCCTACACTGGACATATTTAACTGGAGATGGAAACTTCTAGGGGTTTTGTTTGTTTGCTTTCTTGAATCAGAAAAAACTGCTTCCTCTTCCAGTGTTTTTAGCCATTTTGACAACTGGGGGGAACATCTGGTACAAAATCTGGAGCTAAACATCATGTTCAGAAGGGACAGCTGAGCTGAATTCTTCTTTGGCTTCCTTTAAGCCAAAGGGCACTGCTCAGTCACACAGTGTAGTTAAGACACCACAGGTAAGCTCCATGCACTGACCAAATCTTGTTTCTTACCTCATTTATTCCCACTCAGGAAGAATAGCTCTGGCGATGCCAAAGGACTAATATCAGGGTGAAACTCATGTAAAATTAAAGCAGGATCATCATCCTCACCTTCAGCAGACAATCATCTAAAAAGGGCCACTACAGATGACCTAATTGCAATGGAGTAGGTCAAGAGAACCAAGAGCTGATTTGGCCAATCGGTTTGCTACAGATCATCTGCTTCTTCAGGTGCCTCCATGCTCTCACATCCTCCTCCTCCTCCTCCTTCCTTCCCTGGTTGCCAGGCAACTACAAAAGGGACCAGAGAGCGTGCTGGAGGAAACCACCCTGGAGGGTACTGGGTGGGCTTGGGTTTTCTTTCCTTGAAAATACTCAAGGGCAAAGTGACCTTAGCTTGGCTTCAGAGGCAACGTCTTGCTGTGAACATTGCTTTCCATGAACACTGGTTTCAGGGCAAGTGATGTATATCCATAATAACCAAAATAAATGCCTTCACAGACTTCAAACTTGCTTCTGAGCTTTTTCTGGGGCTCAGCTGTTCTCCATCATTCCTGCAGATGAATAATTTAAGGAGCTCAAGCATAGAAGTCACCAGCCTGTACAGCGGGAGATTTCACAGTAGCAGATACTCCATGGAGTTGTTGCAATGTCTCTGAGGATCACTGCTGTAGCTGGTCATAGCCCTACATTTACAGCACTGACTTAACAGTGTGTCCCATAGGACAAATGCAAAAGAAACACAACATTTATGACCAGAAATCTGTTTGCTTATAAAAGCTCAGGCACTCTTGGATGAGGAGTAAGTGAGATCAGCTGCTAGAAAGTGACATGGAAAGCCCTGTACTGGACTCCATGAAGTCCCTTGGCCAACTTGGTGTGGGAGAGGCTGTCATTCTCCCAGGTGTCTCCAGCTTCCTTCCCTCAGGGTTTATAATTGAGGGATAAGCCTCAAGTATATGAGCAAAAACCCTGGGATCTGATATTTGGAGCTGCAAAAAAGAATACCTGCTCCCTGAAATGGCATCATTAGTATTTCAAAATACAATTTAGTTTTCAAAATGGTGGCATCGACTAAACACAAGTACAAAGTCAGGTAAAAAATACCTGGAAGATTAGACACACACCTGTGACTTTACTTTCAAAACAAGCTTAATTTGCAAAGTCTTATCCTGTGTAGGACCAAATCTAACAAGAAAGAGAAGAAAGGAAACTTTCTATTTCATCAACTTTAATATTACTTTTTGTTTCCAGTAATCATACTGAATTCTCAGTGCTTTTCAGTATTTGAGGCATATTGTTGAGACTTATTGCTGTGCAACAAAATATCTGGTTTTTACCCCTACCTTCATATATCATGCCAGAAAGGTCATCTTTTCTAAGCAAAGTTTTCCATTTTTATTATCTAGTGTTCTGCCTAAAACAATAAAGGCTGTGCCCTGAGGCCATTCAACCTAATAGAATTCATTACAGACTCTTAGTTTAGGACCCTATCCTCTTAACCGTGTATCCCAAATATCTTGGGAATTTTCACAGTTTCCGTAAGAACTTTCCTTCCCTCACTGCCCTTTTGAGTAGCCACTTGCTATTTCTGTATAGTCCACAGACAAGTAATTACTGATGATTTAAATGACCCAGTCATAGCCAGACCCACATGTTCCTCTCAGTTGAAAGGAGAAGTACTTTTGCTTCCCCCCCATACACCTCAACCAGTCTCACTTCCCAGGGGTATGGGAATCAAATGAGAAGCTACTCATAAGTCTGTAAAATTAAACCACATAAAATGTTAACAGAAAAGTCATGTTTTAATTTAGAATTACTCACTGACTGATAGGAGAGCCAAAATACGAACACGTTCCCTAACGCTGATGGCTAAAGGCCTTTCTCAAAGCACATTGAAGGGGAAGGACACAGCAGCAGCAGGCTGGAATGAATTTGAGAGGAAGCAGGGCATATGCTACAGCACCAGACAGAATTGCAAGGACCAAATGACACAGCAGGACAGCATGGGCATTGACCACCATTTCCACTCAGTACCTTTGATATCTTCTCAGAAGTATCATAAATAATATGACTTCAGGGTCATTTTGGAAATAGCCTGTTCTTCTTTGGGGATAATTTTCTGGGATTGAATAAATCAGTCACCCCACTCATTTCTTATGGCGTGTCTATGCAGCACCCAGCAACAGGTGAGGGTGCCTACAGTAGCTCAGGTCTGTCTCCCATCCCAGCTGCGTTACCGTGCGAGGGGCAGGGTCAGCCCACTTAGGCAGAGGAGCATACTAGTGCAGCTCAGCTCTTTCTGGTCCCGCTGCTACAGCTGTAGCCCCAGCTCTGGTGTCCGCAGCACAGTGCCCTGTGCCATGCAAGTACATGTCCACATTCTCATAAGGCAGCAGCTCTGGCTTTAGGGACTGTGGTACAGATTAAGACTGTTCACGGCCTTAGTAGTAAAAAAATGTGTTGTATATTATGTCTATAGAGCACGTAAGTGATGGGCAATGACACTCCATCAATTTTCATTGGTTTTCTCCGGTACTGTCCCGCAAATACACTTAAGCAAAACCACATGGTAACCCTGTCCCCTGAATACCCAGCAGAATGCTTTCGTATCTACAACTTAGACAGACTAGGCACAGGTCTCTACTATGGGGTCTTCTCTATTTCTTGAACGTTTCTACTTCTGCTGCTGCCTAAATGACCTCCTGTCTGAATGACACAATGACAAAAATATGGATGTCTTTCCTATTTTCATGGGGTTTAAATTTATATATTCAGTATATTTCTCTCACCGGTTCCTTAGGTTTTTGGATTGAGCGTATCTGGACAGATTCAAGATTTCTATACCTTCCAGACACTTTCCCAGATGCCCTCAGACCTCTCAGTCAAATGCTGTTTTTCACATAAGCTTCTTTTCTCTTCCCTGGTTCAGAAGGCAACTTCTCTGGTTCAGTAGGTTCTAAGAGACCCCACAGACAAAAAAAAAGATGCCACCAAGAGCCCCAAATGTTGTAGCAATAACACCTGCCCTTTCCTTGTGAGCACTGCTTGGCAATCTCTGCCCATTCCATTATTCAACATTGGAAGTTTAAAACCACCTTGCAATACACCCCCAGTGCAACTACACGCTAAGCACTACCAGTAAAATACTCAGAGAGGTTTATATTTTCTGAAAAGAGCTGCAACAATTTATTTGTGCTGGGACTTCTTCTCTATACATATTTATGGGGTCTGTTTACTTAAATAAAGCAATGTGTGAAATTCAACAGACACAGAACCTCACAGAAAAGTCTTCTGTCTGCTTTAATTAAAAAGAGAAGGAAAATACCCAAGAATTCTTTACTGTAGTGAAAGTTAAAAAGATCAACAGGAACCACTGTGGGTGGATGAAGATTCTACATTTTAGTGACTCCTGAAATGCCTTTAAGTCCTCCAGGCTTTCAAACCATTACGATACAAGGAAGTTCACTGTGGTCACTAGACAGACAGACACTGTCCCAGATTATGTATTGCCAGCTGTTAAGAAGGCAAAAAACGAAACACCTTCTGCTTCAAGGAAGGAGAGAAAAACAATACTTTTAAAAAAAATTTTATAAAAGTGTAAAATACCCAGGATGCAGAGGATGAGGGCAGCGCTTACCCTGAGTTAAAGCTGTCTCATTCTAATATGTATATCACAAGTAAGAAATAAAGAAAAATCTTTGGGAAAGTCAGTTCAGGAAAAAAAAAAAAGTCCGTGCAAAAGAGAGAGATTCATATGCAAGTAGAACCACCATGATTTCCAATATTCCCTTCCATTTTGTTTGTGTTGAGGATTGATTTGTTTACAGTATCTAAAACTCCTTTTTAATGAGTTGTGTGAAATCTGGCAGACACATAACCTTTTTGAACAACAAAGAATTTCCTGCATTAATGAAGGAGGAAAGGAAAGCCAAGAATTAATTTATTAACACATTAGTTACTGCATGAAATAGAAATTCAAATAATCAGCAGGA
>NW_009258549.1:436032-459234 GCF_000687185.1 Egretta garzetta
CAAAGGTGAGAGGAGATAAAATGTGCACATTCTCCTTTGGTGGGCAAAAAAAGGTCCCGTTACTACCAAACAAAAATATAAGAGATGCAGCTGGAGTTTATTATTGCAGAAGAAAGGAATTATATTGAGGGAACTTCTGGAAGTCTTTGCTTTTGATAAACGACTGCTCCAACATTACACAGAGGGAGCAAAATAAAAGTAAAGACAAATCAACCATTGCTAAGAAGAGTGAGGGGATAGGTATACAGAATTTCACAGCTTGTTCCGAGGCAGATATGTCACATATTGAAAAGGCAGCTGGAGACTTGGATGAAAGTTTTGCCACAAGGGGGGGTTAAAAAAATACACAAAAAACTATGAACCTTTTCCCCCTGAAAACAGGGTTTTCAGATTGTATGCTGTAAAAATATGTGTGCACGCATGGGTGGTGAAAATGTCATTACTACCAGATGAAATGCAAATACAACCATTTGCATGCCCATGCATGCACAAATAGACTTGAGGTTCTTCTTTTGCAGTGCATATCGGAATACTTCCTAGAGGCAAAGCAGCAGGGAACTGCATCCCGCACATCTGAGTGTCCTGGTGTTTGTCACTCTGTTATCTCCAATCAAATCAAAACCTCTCCACTCAAAGAAGCGATAATAACAACCTTACCCAGAGCCTAACATTTTCAGTCTTACATTTACTGCCTGTTGCCACAGCTCTGAGCCCAAAACACAGTAGTGCATGGTATGTACTACGCGTATGATGTACTACGTACAAAGGCACTGACAAGCCCTGGTAGCTGTGCTGATGCCCTGCCCCTGATGAGGGCCAGGAAGAAGTAACTCAGTGCCACCTTCCACATTTTCATTTAAGGGTTTACTGGGTAAAAGCCACAATACTGAGCAGGGGGTATAAAACAAATGACTTTTTAAACTTGCTGGATTAGCTAGCTTGAAGAATTTTGCAGAGTCAAATGTTGGGACTGCAATTGGCACCTTTAGTTACCTATAAGGTGGTCTGCAAGTCTTTCCACTGGAAGCACGAGATGAGCATTTGTGGTCTTACTTGTATTTCTGTGGTTGTAGGTTTCCTGAAAAGAAATATGGCTTTACAGTCAGTAAGCGATGTGGGTCATAAAGATTCTTCATTTAGCTGTGAACCTACAGAACATAAAAGAGAGCTACAGGTGGAAGCTCAGATTTCCTGCAACGCTACTAACATTTCCCTCTGGGTGAACAGTCAATGTCAGACAGAAAGAGAGTCATGTTGTGGAGGATGTCTTTGGTACTTGTTTCTGGATATCCCACAAGGCCACGTGGACTGCAAATCTCTTGCTCTAAAAAGTAAAGGATGGCATGAGGCTCTTAACTGCAAAAGGAAATGGATCAACTGAATGCAAGACTGAGATACTCAAAGGACAGAAACAAGGCACTTCCAGAGGAGGTTTGCTCTGAAGGGGACAACACCTTCAGCCCTGCTGCTCGGCCGACGTGGAACACCTCAGAGATCACACACAAGTCACGAGCTGCAGCAACAGCTTAAAGAAACCCAGCGTCCTTGGCAGTGCTCACCCAAGCGCGTTTGCGAGGCCAGCGTTTCCCGGAACGGGAGTGCTGCTCCCTCCCCTTGCAGCTCTCCCACTCCAAGCGCTGCCGGTTGTTTTGTGAACAGGCTCATTCGCCGCATGCTGCACTTGCCTAGGGCTGGAAATCCATCTCCCCCTTCTCCCTCCTCCCAGCCTGCCGCTAGTTTTGATGGGATGCTTTTCTCCCCGCATTCGCCTGCTCTCTGCTTCTCTCCTTTCCCGAGCTGGGCCTGTTTCCTCCTCCTAATTATTCATGCAGGAGAGCAGATGGCAGGGGGAGTGGATTTCTCACTCACTGGGAGTGTGCTAGCTTATACAGACACTGGGTTTTGTCACACAAAGGGGGAATAACGCCAACTGCAGAAGAAAGCGAGATATTCCAGAGCCTGGTTCCTAGCATCCTCTATTCTCTGTTCTTCGTTCAAGCAGGATATATTTTGGGCAACACCATTCATTTCTCAGTGTGTATTTATGCTGGTTACATCACATCGTGCTTTTTCCTTCTCATGTTTTAAATTTTTAATTAGGCTGCGAAAACAACTCACAGCATATCACTTTTTGAAATGAACGCAGCTTTTTCATCTCAAGAAATAGCTGCAGTTCAGTACAGTCACAAACATTTGGGAGCAATATTTTCAAGTCTGCAGTGGAAGCACTAGTAGTCCTCTGCAAATCTTCCATATTCAGACAGTGCAGGTCAGTTAGGATGAGGTAAGTGGGACATGAGCAGGGTCTTCCTGACCTGGGGGGAGAACATTTGCATGTACGCCTTGCTTGCAAACTGCACTAGGACACTCACCAACCGTCCCTACGCCTGGTTCAGTGCCGAGGGCATTGCTGGGAGTGTTCCCAATAGGCAGCCTGTGCAAGCCATGCTGTTCTGTAGTTCAGCAGTATTTACTGTCACAGAAATAGGCCACTCCATGCCAGTTGGCCTCAGTACCCAGGGACACTCCCGGGCATGTATAATTTATTAGACTAGATGCAACTGTGCTACAAGTACCCACACAGGCATCTCAGTTTTTCTGGCCCAAATGACCTTTTCATTAGCATGCCAAAAGGTTGCCACGGGAATGTGGCTGCAATTATCATTGATAAAAGCTTCTGTTGCAGCTACCACCATCACCAAAATAAAATGTAGATGAGAATACACATACATGTACCCAGCCCTTGCAGTCTGACCAGCTCTAGCTGACAAACCACTATTAGGGACATTATCAGCAAAGCTACTGTTGTGGCATCATTAATAAAGAACAGCAATGCTTTACATGAAGTCTTTCAATCAAAAATTCGTCTGGTAGGTTCTGTAGCAATAACAAAGTGCAGTCACCTTTTGATTTATAGTGACATTCAATGGGTATGGCAAGGACAGCAGAGAGAAAGAAGTCATTGGTAAAGGCCACTGGGGTCTGTGCTGTTTTAATTGAAGCAACAATGCTGTCTTTGACTTCTACACAAGTGCTGCCAGACTTGCAGAGTTTTTGCCGTTTTTCAGAAAGCCTGAACCAAAATGACCTTGCAGAAAACTATATGCAACTGAAAACAGCTATTCAGAATGAATGGACACGTCAACCAAGTCCAGATTTTAATCTGTGGTTTCAAAAACTTTTCTCTCATGCTGTATATTAAGGTAACTGAGTTGTAAATCAACAGATTTTCAGTGAGGGAAAGATGGTGAGAGAGGAAAAATCAGACCTGTCTGATGTTTAGCACCAATAGAGCAAAAGCTCTATTTCAATTTTATGTCAGGAGAATGAACAGCAGGAGCCAATGGGCTTCTAAGTGGCAATTTAGCAGTTTATCAAGGCAAGTCTTGCAGAGAAAAAGTCAGCAAAGAAAGAAGAGGGAAAAAACCCCACATGACAAAGTAATTTAAGGTACTGTCTTCAGACATCAGAATCCATTTAATTAAATCTCTCATGCAAATGCCACTTTGCTTCCATTTGTCATCAGTGATGCTAGACTGTCAGGGTAGCACAGACAAAGGAAACTTAAGAAATGTGTTTTCCTTACATGTCTCACAGATAAAAGCTTCGGCAGTCTGGGCAGAAAAAGGAAGAATTGCAACATTCCCTGGTTCCATCATATGTAACATGCATGCACATACCTCCCTTCTAGGATGCTTTCTTCATCACCATGGAACTTAGACTATTGCGGCTCTAATGCACTTACTAATCAAATTCTCTTTACCTGGGTCCCTGCCATGTGTAATTGAGATGTGGCGTTTGCCATGAAGCCGGGCAATAACTCTTCGTTTCACACTATAGCAGAAAAAGTGTATTCAAATAAGAATAATCCTTTAAGATTCAATGGGGAAGCATGAACCCAGTTCAGTCGTGTTTTGGTCTATCAGTCATACAATGATCAATCAATCAATGAGGAGTTCGATCTCCTTGGCCCAAAGTAGCAAGATGGGATTCTTAACTGTTTTGGACTCATGCCCTTCCAGCCCAGTTGAAGCTGAGATGTGGCCAAGTGCTTCAGAGTGTAACAGTGTTTTGTTGAATTGGGAATTTAGCCATGGGATCATAAAAAGGTTTTTTGTGCTGTGCTGTCATTTGCACAAAACCTGGAAACATGTAAGGCTTTACAGCAATAAAGACATGCTAGAATATCAACAACTTCCAGAGTCAACCAGGAGGATCTTCTGAGCAGTTTGTGTTTACACAGCAGGGCCTCAGGAAACCACTACTGAGACACTGGCTGTAGGGTTATTCCAAGCATTCAAGCCCAGTCACATTAGTACCCGACGCAATGCTCTCCAGGCCTATTAGCATTTGTTATTTGCAATACCAGTATGCAGAAACAGCCTTCTGAGCAACCCCGTGCCACCCCCATGCTATACTTTATAACTTGGGTTTCCTCCACCCCCACACCCAACTGTTGCTAACTCACTGGCAGGGTTTTTTCTTCTTCCACTTCGCTGTAATTGCTTTATGCTGAGGCTCTATTGATCTGTTGAGGATGTGCGAGCGGAGGAAATTCCTGACAACTCTGAGGCCACAGGTCTCTGCCTGCTGGCAAGCGAGCTTGGGGAAGTCAGATGGGCAGAGGTGCTGGGCCAAACTGCAATTCCTTTTTACTGAACACCATCTCTCCTGTGCCAGCGACACCACCAATCTTTACATAGCCTAGCAGAAGCATTTAAACAGCCACATGAAATTGTGGTAGTTCCTGCCTCTCCCAGGCCCTCAGACAGACAGAAAAAACAAAAAAGAAAGCAAAATCTAACAGCAGAACAGGCAGGCTAAGCATGTTACCTACAGTGACACAGATGTTCGGTCCTGCAAGTTACTGAACTTAGTTCTTGCAGCCCAAGCTGCTGGTTAGTCTCTTTTTCCATGTAGTTTTCAAAGTACTGTAGTTCTCTTCCTTGGGAATTGAACTGATCCACCCAGTGCTCACAACGAACAGAGCATTTTCTCTTCCTTCGGTTTTGGGCATCCCCGCTTCAGGCAGCAGAGCCTGCTGGGAGCCACACAGCTCCGAGCGCAGCCACATCGGTTCTCACACGCTCTTTCCTCAAATGTTAATAGTTTCAGGATTACCAAATGTTTATCCTGGGTCACAACAATGACCAGGGATGCTTTAGAAGTGTCGTTACTGGTTAATGAAACAGATAGGCTGTTCGTCATGAACCAACTCACACTGTGCATCCAACCAGCCTCCTGCCTGATTTCAAACACTGAGGTTTTCCCCAGCCAAGCTTCCAGGCATGAAGGTGACAGCACTTTGTCCTGGTTTTGACTGGGATAGAGTTAATTTTCTTCATAGTAGCTAGCATAGTGCTGTGTTTTGGATTTAGTACCAGAAGAATGTTGATAACACACTGATGTTTTTAGTTGTTGCCAAGTAGTGCTCAGACTACTCAAGGACTTTTTGAGCTTCTCCTGCTCGGCCAGGTGCATAACAAGCTGGGAGTACAGCACAGCTAGGACAGCTAACCCAAACTGTCCAAAGAGCTATTCTATACCATATAACATCATGCTTGGGGGGGTCAGTCAGTCGGTCGGTCACGGGGAGAGTGATTGCGGCTCGAGACGGGATCACGGCTCGGGACGGGCTGGGCATCGGTTGGCGGGTGGTGAGCAATTGCATTGTGCATAATTCGTTTTGTATATTCTGTATATTCTGTTATCATTCTCATTATTACTATTATTATTATTTTTTCTTATTAAACTGTCTTTATCTCAGCCCACGGCTCTAACCTTTTATTTTCTTCCCGATTCTCTCCCCCATCCCACTGAGGGAGGGGGGAGTGAGCGAGCGGCTGCGTGGTGCTGAGTTGCCAGCCGGGTTAAACCATGACACACTTCAAACCTCAAATCTTTGGATTGGCCTTGTTGTGTGCATGCAGTCAAAGTTGGGCTGAGCAGAATGCACAAAGTACTTGCTTCTTTTTGTATTGCACAAAGCTCTTTCGTTAAGAGATCCTGCAATGCAACGTCAGCATGAGAATTGGTGGAAATGGATTAGTCCTTTTATTTGGAGTGCTCCCAGCATACAGGAGGAGTTATCTGATAAAATTGAAGGTCTGCTGTGGTTCAGAAAGCAATTTTTATGTGGTCCTAAGCTTTTGCAAGACATTCATTCTCCAGCCATGCAAACTGCATTGTGGCCAATATTAGAAAAAAAAGAAAAAAATGAGTGGGTGTAATAAGGCAATTGCAAATGGGGTGTGCAAACATAGAAGACATTCTTATGTTCTTGTCTGGGGGATTTTTGTAAGCAGAAATAATGAGGCCCAACTGAGTTGATATAAAAGAAACATACTAAGCCTGTTTGACTAGATTACAGAGATGGTCCCATTAGAGAGCAATGTTGACACTGATCAGTATACATCACATGGGTTTCTTTTCCCCCCTTGCCTCCAAGATTTGTTCTGCCACTTGATAAATTTGATTTTTCTTATTATGACTTAGAGGCTGAAGACTTTGTATTGGTCTGGCAGTACTGGGTCTCAGGAATTGTCTGGGCTTGTCCCAGTGTGAGGTTATTTTAGGTTGTTCTAGCAACAAGGAAACGGTTGCTTAAATTTGTTTTATACTCACTTTAGTTTAAAGGGCTAACAAACAGCTTTTCTCTATGGACTGTTGTGTTGCTTGCACCTGTCCTCACCTCTGTGTTATCAGTAATCTGCTCTCCTAATCCTGCATACACACAAGGCGTCCTGTGCAGGGGCCGTCACTTAGATAAGAGACACTGCATGTTGTTTCTTACCACCCGGCCCTGCAGCACGTGAAATAATTAGACATGAAGCAGGGAAAGCAGAGAAAGAAGCACATTGGTATATTAGATGGCCTTAGCAGATGACTGTGGAGCCCTGGTAGTTCCATCTCGTGTGAGACACACAGAAGTCTATGGGGCCAGATGGGATCCACCCAAGAGGACTCGGGGAGCTGGCAGAAGTGCTCACCAAGCCAATTTCAATCATTTATCAGGAGTCCTGGCTAACTGGGGAGGTCACTGTTGACTGGAGGCTAGCAAGCATGATGCCCATCTACAAGAAGGGCCAGAAGGACCATCTGGGAAACTACAGGCCTGTGGTCTGACCTCAGTGCCAGGGAAGGTTACAGAGCAGATCATCCTGAGTGCCATCACATGGCACATACAGAACAACCAGGTGATCAGGCCCAGTCAGCATGGGTTTATGAAAGGCAGGTTCTGCTTGACTAACCTGATCTCCTTCTATGAGAAGGTGACCTACTTAATGGATGAGGGAAAGGCTGTGGATGTTGTCTACTTAGACTTCAGCAAAGCCTTTGACACTGTTTCCCACAGCATTTTGCTTGAGAAACTGGCTGCTCATGGCTTGGATGGGTGTACTCTGGGGTATACTGATTGACAGACAGCTGAATATGAGCCAGCAGTGTGCCCAGGTGGCCAAGAAGGCCAACAGCATCCTGGCTTGTATCAGGAATAGTGTGGCCAGCAGGAGTAGGGAAGTGATTGTCCCCCTGTACTCGGCACTGGTGAGGCAGCATCTTGAATACTGTGTTCAGTTTTGGGCCCCTCACTGTAGGAAAGACATTTTGTTGCTGGAGCATGTCCAGAGAAGAGCAACAAAGCTGGTGAGGGGTCTAGAGAACAAGTCCTGTGAGGAGCGGTTGAGGGAACTGGGGTTGTTTAGCCTGGAGAAGAGGAGGCTGAGGGGAGACCTTGTCGCCCTCTACAACTGCCTGAAAGTAGGTTGCAGTGAGGTGGGAGTCGGTCTCTTCTTCCAGGTAACGGGCAATAGGATGAGGGGAAATGGCCTCAAGTTGCACCAGGGAGGGTTTGGGTTGGACATTAGGAAAAATTTCTTCATCAAAAGGCAAGTGGTCGAGTCCCCACCCCTGGAGGTATTTAAAAGAAGTACAGATGTGGTGCCTAGGGACATGATTCAGTGGTGGACTTGGCAGTGCTAGGTTAATGGTTGGACTTGAAGATGTTAAAGGTCTTTTCCAACCTAAACAATTCTATGGTTGTCTCTTTGCTCTGTACAGGAGCGTAGCTCTGCACTCTTTGCCACTTTTGCCAGCAAGTGTCACAGTTACACCTTGCTGCCTGCAATGTGCAACGCTTAGGAGACTAGATGGGTTGTTCTGCCAGCATGTCAGGTGAACAGCTCAGTGCCTTTGGCTGCCTAATTCACCTCCTTAAAACAAATACTTCAATGCTTAGTTTCTTTAATTCAGGTCCCTCTACATAACACCTGGCCTGCAAGCCACTTTCAGTTAGCAACACAGCTGAAGTACAGTGCTGGCAGAAATGGAGCTGTCATCTTGCTTTGATGTCAAAAGGCTTTTGTACCTTGAACCCCTGACTGTTTCAGTATCAAGCCTACAAGGGAAGAAATATGCCTCTACTTGAACAAGCAAGATCCTTGCCAAGTAGCTGTGCACAGTGATATGTGGTTGCCTGTGACCAACAGCTTTTTCTGCTTAAACCAGAGCATGGTTCCCTTGTGAAGAGCCATTGGCAGTGCAGAACGTACCTCAGGTTTCCCTGCACCGGGTCCCCAGAGAACAGCAGCTTAGCCTGACTGGAGTGTGCAGCAACCTGTTGTTGTCCCAGCCCCTTGCCCTTGAAAAAGTGGCTGCCTGTAGCAGCGGCAGGAACCACTGCTGCCCAATGGAGAAAGGAATGACTTGGTGAAAAGGTCTCCAGGCTGCCTGTGTCCTGTGCAGAGCTGATGACCTTGGCAGCTGTCCTGGTTTTGGCTGGGACAGAGTTAATTTTCTTCCTAGTAGCTGGTATAGTGCTGTGTTTTGGATTTAGTACCAGAAGAATGTTGATAACACACTGATGTTTTAGTTGTTGCTGAGTAATGTTTAGACTAGCCAAGGACTTCTCAGCTCTCAGCTCTGCCAGGTGCACAAAAAGCTGGGAGGGGACACAGCCAGGACAGCTGACCCCAACTGACCAAAGGGGTATTCCATACAGTATGATGTCATGCTCCGTATATAAGCTGGGGGAAGAAGAAGGAAGAGGGGGGACGTTTGGAGTGATGGTGTTTGTCTTCCCAAGTCACCATTACACATGATGGAGCCCTGCTTTCCTGGAGATGGCTGAGCACCTGCCTGCCCACGGGAAGTGGTGATTGAATTCCTTGCTTTGCTTTGCTTGCATGCACAGCTTTTGCTTTCCCTATTAAATTGCCTTTATCTCAACCCACCAGCTTTCTCACTTTTACTCCTCTGATTCTCTCCCCCATCCCATTGTGGGGGGAGTGAGCGAGCGGCTGCGTGGTGCTTAGTCGCCAGCCAGGGTTAAACCATGACAGCAGCCTATACACAGGGCAAGGCCAACAACCTGAGGAGTCACAGCGTGTAGCAGTTTCTGCAACAACCATATTTTTCAGCGTATCCAGAGAGAGCAAGAGGCGAGAGAAAGGGGCCTGCTGGGTCCCCTGAGAGGCAGAATTGCTGTAGATTGTGCCTTGGCTGTTTCACTCTGTCTTTGGCAGAGTTACTTCTCAGAGGTTGGGAGACAGGTGTGTTTGCATGGCATGTGTACTGCTGCTTACAGAGCAAAAGCAGCAACGAAGAACAAGGATGGCCTATCAGGATGATAGGAATAACAAAACTCTCAAGGATGCAAGGGTCAGATTTTCACCTTTATATCCTTTTCCTTTCCTTGGATCTTCCACAGCTTACTCAGACATACACCACAGGATCTGGCAGTTTTCTATCTCATTCCAGGAAAGAAGCTCTGCCCTTATTTGTAAACAATGCAGGTATTTTTGAGAACATCAGATAATCTCCAGTTTGTTATTGGCATTGTAGCTCTGGGGCTCCTATGAACTTTTAAAATCACACTTCAGCCCTGAAATGAAGGATGCTAACCCTTTCCCTGGGAAATATCTAACAACTTTTCCTGGCTTGACATTATCATATATACTAGGTGAGTGACGATCTATACTGAGTGAGTGACGAAACAATATTGTGAAAACATACAGTTAACGTGGAGCTTAATCTACAGTGTAGCTTTAGTTGGTTCACTATAACCATTCTTACAGCGCATAGCAAAAGATATCCCCCTGTCCCCACAATCCACTTCCAAAGCATAAACCACCAAAACCACCACCACCAGCAAAGACTTTCTACTTCTTCCTAGCAACAGTCTTAACCTTGATGCTAAATTGTTTCTGAATTTTCACATGAAATAGGCAAAACATTAGGAACTTGGAGGTTTTTAACAACTGAAATTTAGGGAGAAGCCTGGATAGAGGTAACACTCTTGCATTAAAACTACAGCAAATTCTCAGAGGAGTTTGAAAGTACAGCTCTTCAATCTTGTACTTGGGAAGATTTGAAGTGTCAACCCTTCCATTTTCCTTTGTCAGAATGAAAGATGTAATTTCTGATCAAAAGGATTCAGCATCTCTGATTTGAAGACTTTCAGAAAGCATTTTCTTTCAGTACGTTTCTGTCTCTGTGGACCAGGAGAGAAGCTAATTTTGAAATGTTTACATTTTCGAAGGACGAAAGCTCTATTTCTGGACCAGCTCTACTGAATGCATCATGTGCCACTTGGTCTTTGTGCTGGGAAAGAGCTTTGAAACCACCTCTCAGACACACAGAATGAAGCTGGCCCAATTCCACTCTTTTCCATGGAGTTTAGCATTGCATTGGGCTGACACCAAACTGAGAGGGTTTGCATCAGAAATGACAGATGGCAAGATGGTTGCCACCCCTATCAACTCTCTCCTGCCACCAGCTCTTGAGCCTGAACTTGCCTGACACCAGGACAGCTCCAGTTTATAGCTATTAAAGGTGAAAGGATGTATTTTTCATGTCAGCAGAGTGGAACAGTGGGTAATTTTTCCAGAGCAGAGATTACAGCAGGATGCCAGGGAGCCGTCACTTCTGACACACCATTCGGAGAGTCTCTCTTGCTGCGTACCAAATGTCTAATCCACAGCTCAGGAAAGAACTGGAGGTTGGAATACCAGCTGATATGCATGTAATAAGCTGATATTTCTGCAGCATGGTGATTTGTTTCTAACAACCCGTTAGATTATAAAATACGCCTAACAGTTTGCTGAAAATGCTGAGATTTAGCCAAGATTTAGTCACACATACACAGTGATGGGAGGTAAGCATTCAGGAACACATATTGAACAACAAGTTCTACAGATATTTCAATCAGTCTAAAACATTTAACACATTTAGATTTGGAGATTGAAATGGACACAGGCAATATTCTTAAAGTGAACAATCATTTTCTGCCCTTTTCCCCTTTGCAGGTGGGGAAACAGCGAAGAAGGTTTCTCATTAAAGGGCAGACCCAGGCAGGGAACCTATCCTTACAGAAGTCTGTAAGTCTGGCAAGGGACTACTGAATGTTAAGTCAAAGCCACAGCATTGTGTCTGAAGTGAAAACATATTTCAGACCTGTCAGTGAAGTCGTCTGGTATGCTACCAACATTTGGTTAGCAGGTTGTGGCTGGGAGGGAATGCAAGCCTGCCTAAACCACCCCTTCCCTGACCATCTTGTTCTCTCATGAAGGCAATGCTGCCTTTAACAGGTCACTGGATCTACTCCCCCATGGCGAGAAAATATCCCTCAGGAAACAATGTCTTGGCTGTTGGTTGTCCGGGCATGTGTACAGATAACTTAACTCTCCTGCTCCTACCCTGAGAAAGTCTCCATAAGGCTGACTCCTACTGTTCTGGGCCATCTGGATACATCAATTCTAAAGTACTGTAACAGAAAAGCAGTCCATAATGTACTAGAAGACAACATGCAGTGTTAGCTGGGCACCAGAGATGAGGTAGATTAAGTATTCCCCAACAGTTGTCATGTGCCATTTGTGCTGTGCATGTAGGATGTGTGGGTATTTAACAAACACTGCTCTCACTTGAAACAAGCCCTCATTGACCAGATGGTCCTAACGGGTTTACACTTCATTTAAAAAGTCCTGATTTACCCATGTAGCTCCCCACTGTAAGAAAAACATAGGTTGAATAGGTCACTTGTTACACCTTAAAGGTCTTCCAGTGCCCCAGCAAAACAGCTAGACTCTGCAGGGCTCCAATGGCCTTGGTTCAAGCCCTAACACTGTCAAGAAAGTTTTTCTAACAACAGTAAGAAGGATAAAATTGCAGAAGCTATTATTTTTCATTCTTTGCTTGAAGGACAGGGTGCTAGCAAGGTTCCTCAGTCTGCCATCTCAGTGGAGGTAGTGGACGTAGACCCATGCGGTAGCAAAGACACAAGGGTTATGGATGTGTTAGAAACCATGGAAGCACCTGAGAATGGTCACATAGGAATTAGGGCTGCTTCTCCCAGAAAGGTGGCAGGATCAATAGCCCAACTGAAGTGCATCTACATCAATGTACATGACACTGGAGGAGCTGGAAGCCATTGTGCAGCAATGTATTTGCCATCATGTAAACACAGTGGGATGACTCGCACAACTGGAGTGCTGCAGTGGATGGCTATAAACCCTTCAGAAGGGATAGGCAAGGAAGGAGAGGTGGTGGGGTAGCCCTGGATGTTAGGAAATGTTTTGATTGTCTAGAGCTTACAATGATGATGACAGGGTCGAGCATTTATGAGTAAGAATCAGGGGAAAGGCCAACAAGGCAGATACCAGGGTGGGAGTCTGTTACAGATCACCCAGCCAGGATGAAGAGGCAGATGAAATATTCTATAAGCAGGCGGGAGAAGTCTCACAATCACTAGCCCTTGCTCTCATGGGGGACTTCAACTTATCAGAAGTCTGCTGGGAATACAATACAGCAGAGAGGAAACAGCCTAGGAGGTTCCTGGAGTGTGTGTAAGATAACCTCCTGTTATACCTGGTGAGTGAGCCAACTAGGGAAGGTGCCCTGTTGGACCTGTTGTTTGCCAACAGAGAAGGACTGCTGGGTGATGTGATTGTTGGAGGCTGTCTTGGACACAGTGATAAGAGTTTTTGATTCTTGGAGAAGTAGGGAGGGGGAGGTTAGCAGAACTGCTACTTTGGACTTCTGGAGGGCAAACTTTGGTCTGTTTAGGAGCCTGGTTGACAGAGTCCCTTGGGAGGCAGTCCTGAAGGGCAAATCTGTCCAGGAAGGCTGGGTATTCTTTACGAAGGAAATCTTTAAAGTACAGGAACAGGCCATCCCCATGAGCTGAAAGGTGAGCTGGCTGGGAAGATGACCGGCCTGGCTGAACAGACTGCTGGAACCCAGGGGGGAAAAAAAAAAAAGTTTAGGGCCTTTGTAAGAAGGGGCAGGCCACTCAGGAGAACTACAAGGGTATTGTGAGGTTATGCAGGGAGAAAATTAGAAGGGCCAAAGCCCAACTAGAACTTAATCTGGCTACTTCCATAAAAGACAATACGTTTCTATAAATACATAAGCAACAAAAGGAGGGCTAAGGACAATCTCCCTCCTTTATTGGAAAAGGGAGGGAAACATTGTGACAAAGGATGAGGAAAAGGCTGAGGAACTTAGTGCCTTCTTTGCCTCAATCTTTAATGGTAAGACCAGTTGTTCTCCAGGTATCCAGCCCCCTGAGCTGGAAGACAGGGGTGGGGAGCAGAAGGAACCCCTCATAAACCAAGTGACCTGCTACACAACTTGGATACACACAAGTCTATAGGGCCAGATGGGATCTGCCCATGGGTGCTGAGGGAGCCAGTGGAAGCACTCACCAAGCCACTTTCAATCATTTTTCAGCAGTCCTGGCTAACTGGGGAGGTCACTGTTGACTGGAGGCTAGCAAGCATGATGCCTGTCTACAAGAAGGGCTGGAAGGAAGATCTAGGGAAATACAGGCCTGTCAGTCTGACCTCAGTGCCAGGGAAGGTTACAGAGCAGATCATCCTGAGTGCCATCACACAGCACAACCACAACAACCAGGTGATCAGGCCCTGTCAGAATGGGTTTATGAAAGGCAAGTCCTGCTTGACTAACCTGATCTCCTTCTATGAGAAGGTGACCTACTTAATGGATGAGGGAAAGGCTGTGCATGTTGTCTAACTAGACTTCAGTAAAGCCTTTGATGCTGTTTCTCACAGCATTTTGCTGCTCATGGCTTGGACAGGCATACTCTTTGCTGGGTAACAAACTGGCTGGATGGCCAGGCCCAAAGCACAGTGGTGAATGCAGTTAAATCCAGCTGGCTGCCTATCACAAGTGGTGTTCCCCAGGGCTCAGTACTCGGGCCAGTGCTGTTTAATATCTTCACCAATGATCTGGATGAGGGGATCGAGTGCACCCTCAGTAAGTTTGCAGATGACACCAAGTTGGGTGGGAGTGTTGATCTGCTTGAGGGTAGGAAGGCTCTGCAGAGGGACCTGGACAGGCTGGATCAATGGGCTGAGGCCAACTGTATGAGGTTTAGCACGGCCAAGTGCCAGGTCTTGCACGTGCATCACAGCAACCCCATGCAATGCTACAGGCTTGGGGAAGAGTGGCTGGAGAGCTGCCCAGCAGGGAAGGACTGGGGATGTTGGTCGACAGCCAGCTGAACGTGAGCCAGCAGTGTGCCCAGATGGCCGAGAAGGCCAACAGCATCCTGACTTGTATCAGAAATAATGTGGCCAGCAGAAGTAGGGAGGTGAGTGTCCCCCTATACTCTGCACTAGTGAGACTGCACCTTGAATACTGTGTTCAGTTTTGGACCCCTCACTACAAGAAGGACATTGAGGGGCTGGAGCATGTCCAAAGAAGGGCAACAAAGCTGGTGAAGGGTCTGGAGCGCAAGTGGCTGAAGGAACTGGGGTTGTTTAGCCTGGAGAAAAGGAGGCTGAGGGTAGACCTCATTGCCCTCTACAACTGCCTGAAAGGAGGTTGTAGCGAGGTGGGTGTTGGTCTCATCTGTCAAGTAACAAACAATAGGACAAGAGGAAATGGCCTCAAGTTGTGCCAGGGGAGGTTTAGCTTGGATATTAGAGAAAATTTCTTCACTGAAAGCATTGTCAAGCCTTGGACAGGTTGCCCAGGGAAGCGGTGGAGTCCCCATCCCTGGATGTATTTAAAAGAAGTATAGATGTGGTGCTTAGGGACATGGTGGTGGACTTGGCAGTGCTAGGTTAATGGTAGGACTTGCTGATCTTAAAGGTCTTTTCCAACCTAAACAATACTATGATTCTGTGATTCTATAATTTTTTCCGATCTTCAGATCCAAATATTTGGGGAATTTTTTCCAGAGAATATTTCTGAATTTCTTTTTCTTATACGGATTCAGAATGTTGGCCTGGGGTAACTCCAGCCAACAATAAAGAATTATGAGATTATTCTGAGGCAAATGCATCAGTAGGAAAAGAGTCATCTGCTCTCTCCCCTACCATTTTCCTCACAGCATTTCTGTCACCTTGATTTGCTGCTCTTAGGTCTATACAAGCAAAGGGTAATCCTGTTGTGCAACTACCTCCTTCTCCAGTAATTAATTTGTTGCTTGAAGGAACAAAACTAAATGACTTTTAATTTCATTTTGAAATAAACTGTGCTTTGCAACTCCTTTTGCAGAAACTAGAAAGGAGCTGATTTTCTTCTGGATCATGTTGTTCCTTTTTAGCATTGTGTGCTTGGGTAAATTATATTAGCACAGCATGAAGTTGGCACAAGATATGTGATGCAGCCTCAACTGTAAAATCAAAACTGTTTAGCTGGAAGAATAAAGGAAATTGTCCCCACCCCCTCTATCCATGATATTCAGGGAAGAGGAGAAAGCACAGTTTGGCTATATTCCTTAATTTGTCATTAAAACATACAGATATATTCTACAGTAAATTCCTTTTGACGGATGCTAAATGCCTGACTAATTTGGTAGGCTGAGATCAGAAGTAGTGACAAATCTACAAAATCTGCATTAAGTCAGTTTTAATATAACATATACTGTACTTTCTTCTCTTGGTTCAGAATCAACTTGTGCATGTTGAAGAGTTTTGCTAAACCTATGCAAAGAGTCCTGCCAAAGATGGCCAATAAAGATAATTAATTCAGGATCCGGCCCCAATATATTCCCTGTCAAAAGGAACAACTCCAGCATTTCCTCAGGGTAAGACCTCTTTAACTGGCCTCACTGGATAAATTTGGCCAAAACACTCAATCCACTGAAGAGATATGTTGTCATGACACACCTCTTTTGCCACTCCCATAAGGCAGCTCTGGCTTTCAGATAAATTCAGGTGTCCTGAAGAAAAATATTTCCATTAAAATAGCCAAAATTTTCTTTTGGATCAATTTGATGTTGAATAACTGCTTTTCGTATTAAAGTTTTCAATGGACAAGGGAGTATGATGAAATGCCAAGGAGAAATCATTAAAGGGGCTTGTTACCATTTTTATTGAAGTTCTCTGTGAAATCCTCTACTGCATTTTTATAATCAGCTTTGAAACATACTGATTATTTGACATGACAGGGCTTCATGCATGCTGAAGACCATAAAAATGTAGTTACCTCAAAGAGACTCTCCACCTATCTTGCTCACCATATCAATGAGCAAACTCTTCATGAATAGGTTTTGAACCCCACTAGCTTCAGTTACCTGCAGCTGGTAACACTGAACCTCACATTCAGCTGTTTTAGCCCTGAGGAAAGCTCACGCTACAGAAAACTACAGTTTTCCCGAGACCTTTGGTATCATTCTCTAAACATCTTAAATATCCATGGATAATGTTAAGACAGGGTAGGGCAGAGAACTCCAAAACCTGAAGGAAATGAGGATTTGGTGCCATTTCGGATAATGACCCATAAAGCCGATCCTGACTCAGCACCCTGGACAGGGGAACAAAGGTGAGTCCATGGTCCTCAGGGAGAAGCCACCTTCCCACATAGGAGCACACACATAAACCGAGTCGTGCTTCTTCCCAAGAGAACAACCCGTGAGGCTTTCTTCATCAGGAAGACTCCAAAAAGTCCTAGAGTTTTGACACTAGCAATAGGGATATTAGGGAATAAGTGCAGGAAGAAAAAGGGGATGAAATATGAACACAATCTCCAAGTCACCTGCATTACTGACAGGTTTAGTAAAACCTTGCAGTAGCTGCAATGTAGAGGCAGTGAGGTGAAGAATACTTCTTAACCACCACAGCTGTATACTGTTCACAACATTTCAAGTCCACCAAAGGACAAGCAATATGAAAAAAATTAGAAGTAGAAAAAAGATGAAAATTAAGGTACGTGTAGTCATAGTTAGTACTTCTGCAACTGGTGATAGTACAACATAGCAGTACATGATGATAGAATGTGAGGTTTTTTTAAAAAGAAAGGAAAGCAACTAATATGATAAACTCAGATGGGAGCTAAGTCATAAAAGGGCTTAAGACTCAATGAATTCTCAGGAAAACAGGTGAGGAGTATACAATGCTCTAGGTCTCTCGATCTCCTCCTTTTTTGATAACATGCTTCAAGAAAACCGAAGCCCCAGTTGTTTTGTCAGTCTGTCCCTTATTTATAAACCTCAGCTTATTCACTAGAGAGAAACAATTAACCTTCCAGCACAAGTACTGACTCATATACTTAAGAAATGGCATAGAATGAGTGATGTGCAGTCTGAAATTAAACTACATAAGCATTTTAAGCTCTTGAACAGACTAATGAAGGTACCTATTAAGACAGAAAGACATATTCACTGAGGGTGCCCGCTGAACCAATCACACCAGTCTAGCCGCAAGAATAGCCTCCTCATTACATATTGCAACATATGACAATAAGGTGGAATAAGTAGGAAATTCAACAAAAGTGCAGGCATCCACTGAAGTAGAGAACTTTGGTCCAAAATACTTCTAGAAGTTGTAACTTTTCTGAAGAACTGCTTTCAGACTACATACCTTTCTATTAAGCTGTAAAGCGATATGGTCAAATAATGTAATTAAGCAAATGGGATCAGAGATCTGACAAATGCCTTCAGTCCCATGGCAGTTTACTGTAACTTCCTTGGCAAGAAATGCTGACAGCTAAGCTAATATCTAGAGTGCAGGTTTGAGTTTCATCAGCCACCACACTTGAGAAGAGCTATATTTACTGCAGGGACCACCGTCAGTGAAGACGTTTGTATTGTTCAGGAAATCAGTTCATGCTGCCAACGTGCATGTCTTTAAGAAGGCTCAGACTGGGGATTTTTTTGTCTAGTCTTAGAGCAGCAATTGTCAACAGTGTTATGCCACAATCAGGGGGAGTTTTAAAAATATGTCCATATCTGTTCATTTGCAAGACTTTTACAGAAGATTAACAACAGTTGCATACAAAACCTTGAGGAATTTTTGTCAAAAGGAGGTCTAATAAAATACACATTGAATTCTGAATTCAGGCAAATGCATTTTTACCTTCCCTGAGAGGGGAAACAAAGCTGCTATCACAGCAGAATACGTTAGTGTTCCTTTTCAGAGCTGTATGTAGAGAGACTAATATTATCTTTGCAGAAACATCAATAGTGAGCTGCCTAAAAGACAGAAAAATGGAGCTCATGTGGGGGCACACGCACAGATTTATATATAAATTTAAATTGCAAGGAGCCTGAAGGAAGTTGGCTACATTTCAATTTTAAGTAGAAAAATCAATTCCACAGACTAGAGTTATTCCCACAGGGTAAAGGCTGGAATATTTTCTGTATTTTCACTTAATATTTTCTGAACTTCTATTATCATTCTGAAATACAATACAGTGCAGAAATGTTTCAGCATATATTTGATAGTGTTATTAATGAGGAAGAAACTGAAGAAAATACTGCATTAGTGCATTCTGAGGGACTCTGTGGAGTTGAATAGGGTACCAGTTTGACTAAAAGACTGAATCCTGGCCTAATTCAATCACTATGAGGAATTTTACTTTCTCTTTTTTGAGGGGGTGTGCAAAAGTGTCCAGGCTGACATCTGCATACTCCCATAGCTAGGCAAGGAAATATCACCTAAAGCATGCTCTCTCTGAAGTAATATATTAATCAAAACTTAAACAACTAAGGCAAGGACTAAGAAATCTTGAACCAAAGGTATCTTCAAATGAATAACTGAAGTTCTAGATCATCCAGATCAGTTCAACTTGGTTTAAGATACAAGAGCTAGGTGTGAACCATACCCAGATTATTTAACATGAGTGAAAAATTTGGTATAATGATACAAAATTTGCTATAATGATACGAAATAGAAAATTTGAGGGCAGTAGGAGGTTTTAAGACTATGGTTAACTTAATTCTCTTCTGCCATTTTTACAACTCAGAATAACATGCTATACCTTTTCCTGAAACTAAAGCTCCTCTAGAAGACATTATTTAGTAATTTTCCCCTCACTACAAGAAAGATGTTGTGTTGCTGGAACATGTCCAGAGGAGAGCAACCAAGCTGGTGAGGGGTCTGGAACACAAGTCATACGAGGAGCGGCTGAGGGAACTGGGGTTATTTAGTCTGGAGAAGAGGAGGCTGAGGGGAGACCTGATCGCCCTCTACAACTACCTGACAGGAGGCTGTAGGGAGGTGGGGGTTGGCCTCTTCTCCCTGGTAACAGATAATAGGACAAGGGGGAATGGTTTGAAGCTGCGCCAGGGCAGGTTTAGGCTAGACATTAGGAAAAACTTCATGATTCTAATTTCCTTTTCAGAGGGAGCTACAGACCATATCGATGCCAGGTACCTCCTCTGCTTTGAGTCCGTGCATCTTCTGCTTTGAGCTTTACAAACTTATTATAAAGCTTGTCCCACCCTGGACAAAATACTTTGGCACTACTGAGTAGTGTCAGACAGGAAAAGGTGAGCAGAGTGAAAGATGGATTCTAGTCTTTCTCTCCTTGGGTTTGCAATGGAAATCACAACTATTAATGTGTTGCCAAATGGGCAAAATATACTCATTTTTGTTCATTTGTGTCCATGGAACCCAGTGAAAATTCATCTCCAAGCTAGGAGTAAGCCGTTGTCAGAGCCAAACTCTTCTAGCTTGCCTGCAGGGAATTCCTCACCTTTCACTATGATTGAAGGCCTGTGCTGCAGTACTGAGCTGCACCTCTTTAAATTAGCACTGAGAAGACTTCACAGAGATGCTTTCTTCCTACTGACACCATGATCATCAGAGCTTGCTGCTGCCACGGGGAAGGAGCTGCTGCATGTCACGAAACACTGACATTTGCTGCAGCTAGAGGTAGCTGTCATTAGGAGCCACGCAGTCAGGTGAATAATAATTTCAGTACCAAATTTCTCCACCTCCTTATTCATAAGAAGCAGATAATATGTTATGTTTTGGTTTCAAAGCCTGGTTTGCTTCTGCTGTTTCTAGATTACTTCCATCAACTTTAGGAAAAATTGGGCACATGGTGAGTTCTGACTCCAACTTGCGTCAGCGTGAAAGACTTCATTAGCAAAGGCTCTGTCTTGTCACAAAATGCTCATGTACTTTGCATTAAAGCACCTAAACACATCTGCAGACTTTGTTCCACCAATTTGCAGGGGAGGGTGGAAGAAGGAAAGAAAGAAACATTGGAGGCATGGACTTCAAAAAGATGCTCATCTTTGTGGGTCAACTCTTCCAGATAAAAGGAAAGCAGCATGATGGAACAGCTACTGAAAACAAAGACAAAGAAGTTCCCTGGTAATCCTGTCCCCAGATCCAAGTGTAAAAACTATTGTTTATGGACCCGAGTAGCTCAAAGTAGCTGATAAAAACTGGTTTCAGTAGTTACCATGACCATTCAATGGGTAGTCTGAGCTTAGAGTGGTGAAGCTGGAACAGCCTGTAAGGAACAGTATGTCAGACTAAGTGATGCAAGGTTTCTGTCTGACCTTAGGAGTTTAAGCTGAGCTCTTATCAAACTCTTCCTTGACAAGTGTCCATACTTCAAGTGGTGGTCCAGACAGTATCAGGGTGAAGGGCTGATTAGCATCATTGTCCACTCCTGAAACCAAGCCTGCCATGGGAGAGTGGTGTCAGATTTGCATGGGGGAACTCTGCAGCTGATACCAAGCAGTTCATTGCAGCTCTCAATGCAGAAGATCGGGAGGCCCTGCTGCCCACGTTGTGTCCCCGTCCAAGTATACCAGAGAGAGATATACAAGACAGCTCTGGAAATAGAAAGCCTGTTCATACCCTATCCCATGTGAGTTCCCAATTTGCTTTCTGCATTGCTTCTCAGAGCCCACCCTATATAGTTGAGAGGCCTGTGCAGTGATATACTCTGTTACTGCATCCATGAGTCTTGATAGGGACTTCCTTTTGAAGGAATAAACTCAGCTGCAAACTGATGATTTCACTTGGTTAACAAGCATGGCATCAGCGTGTTTCACTGCGCACTGCTGCCTCCCTGCTAAAGCACAGCTCAGCCTAGAAGGATGCAAAAGAAAAGAACAAAGGCTTGCCATAGGAGATACTAAAAGAAACAGATTAGAGAGGAGTTGAACACCTTCAAAATATCACTGGATATTTATCCTTTCAAGTTGTGGTATCTCCTTCTAGCAATTCTAGCTACCACCCATTAGCACTGGTCACATCTTCAGATCTGCTGTATGGCCAAGGACAGGCAAGCAAACACGAAACCACTAAATGATTTTGCAGGCTGTGCAACATGAACATGTTTTTATTAGTACTTTTTCTGAAAGACCACATTCAAAAACTCAAGAATTTCTCTTGCTGAAGAACATGACAGCCCTACTGTTACCTCTGACCCTTTTATCAGATCAGACCTTCTGGGATTTTACCATCTACTGGAACAGAGCACTGAACTGTGAAGTGTACTGAATGTTATCCAACCTGCAGCAACAGCAATGCCTTTCTGGTGGCTTCCCCACAGCCAAACTGAATTTAGTCTGTTAAACACAAACCAAAGCTGAAGAAACAGACATGAAACATCAAAAAAGCATAACCTCATATTAAAAAGAAAGCAAGGAAACCGCCATGGGAGGAACTTTCCTCATATCCTGCCTCATAGCAACCACTGCACCTCTTGTGCTTTGGGAACCCATCTTTTCATATTTTGTGAGATGACTTCTGCTGCTTCCTTTGCTTCCCACCAACTTATTGACTAGAAAGTAACAACTTAAGCACTTCGTGAAGGCCAGCAAAAACACATTTCCATATTGCCCACTACCACTTTAAAAAAAAAAAAAAAAAAAAAAAAAGAGGGACATTTCAGCAAGAGTTAGAGACAGCTCAGTCTGCAAATCACTTTCAGACCTGCAACATGCCCAGCTGAATTACACTTATTTTTCCACCTCACTGGCACGGCTGCTGAAGAGGCAGATTGCCCTGGTCTCTTCAGGTTTTCTTACTACTCAGAGGTTAGGACTGAAGCACTCATGCTTAAGTTTTATTTCTCTGTGGTAGGTTGACCCTGGCTGCACACCAGGTGCCCACCAAAGCCCCTCTATCCCTCCCCCTCTTCAGCTGGACACAGGAGAGAAAATATAACAAGAGGCTTGTGGGTTGAGATAAGGACAGGGAGATCACTCAGCAATTACTGTCACAGGCAAAACAGACTCGACTCTGGGAAATCAGATCAATTTATTACCAATCAAATCAGAGTAGGATAATGATAAATAAAACCTAAATCTTAAAATACCTTCCCTCCACCCCTCCCTTCTTCCCAGGCTTAACTTCACTCCTGATTTTCTGTAACTCCTACCCCTCCAGTGGTGCAGGGGAATGAGGAATGGGATTTGGCGTCAGTTCATCACACGCTGTCTCTGCCGCTCCTTCCTTCTCAGGGGAGGACTACTTGCACTCTGCCCCTGCTCCAACCTGGGGTCCCTCCATGAACTTCTCCAACGTGGGTCCTTCCCAAGGGCTGCAGTTCTTCACAAACTGCTCCAGCGTGGGTCCCTTCCACAGGGTGCAGTCCCTCAGGAGCAGACCACTCCAGTGTGGGTCCCCTGCAGGGCCACCAGCCCTGCCAGAAAACCTGCTCCAGCATGGGCTCCTCTCTCCATGGGGCCACAGGTCCTGCCAGGAGCCTGCTCCAGCATGGGCTTCCCACAGGGTCACAGCCTCCTTTGGGGGCATCCATCTGCTCTGGTGTGGGGTCGTCCCTGGGCTGCAGGGTGGATATTTCCTCCACCATGGACCTCCATGGGCTGCAGGGGCACAGCCTGCCTCACCATGCACTTCACCACAGGCTGCAGGGAAATCTCTGCTCTGGTGCCTGGAGCACCTCCTCCCTTCCTTCTTCACTGATCTTGGTGTCTTCATGGTTGTTCCTCTCATATTCTCACTCTTCTCCCCTCCCTGCCCCCCC
>NW_009258549.1:459265-462998 GCF_000687185.1 Egretta garzetta
CAAGGGGTCCAACCAGTAGCACTGATGTAATGGGCTTGGCATCAGATGGCGGCGGGTCTGTCTTGGAGCCGGCTGACATATTGGACATGGGGGAAGCTTCTAAGAGCAGCTTCTCACAGAAGCCACCCCACTACCAAAACCTTGCCACACAAACAAAATACATTCTCTCATTGACTTCCTAAGTTTCTTTTGCTCAGCAAGTTTACTGCTTTCAGTAAATGGGCTGCTTGAAACTAGCTGAAATTACCAAGCCAGGATAAGGCTTTCTGCACAGAAAAGGCTTTGGACAGATGTCTTTTTTAAAAAAAAAAGCTTTAAACCAGTATGTTTCATCAATGGCTCAATCAGATTTCAAGGTTTTTGTGAGGCTGCCTTATTGGGGGGAAAAAAAAAAAAACCAAACTGTGTCAGGAGAACTGGGAAAGGGAGTCTTTTCCAGATTCCTCTCAAAAATGTTACTGGTGGGAACCACAGACAGAATCACACAGAATGGCAAGGGTTGGAAGGGACCTCCAGAGATCATCTAGTCCAACCCTCCTGCTAAAGCAGGTTCACCTAGAGCATGTTACACAGGACTTCGTCCAGGCGGGCTTTGAATATCTCCAGAGAAGGAGACTCCACAACCCCCCTGGGCAGCCTGTTCCAGTGCTCTGTCACCCTCAAAGTAAAGAAGTTTTTCCTCATATTCAGCTGAAACCTCTTATGTTTCAGTCCTTTGGAGCCTCCTGAGGAAGAGTCTGCAAGCTTGGCCCCTCTCACCAGAGCCCTGTTCAGCATAAAGTGAACATAACCTTAAAAGTATCTCCTGCATCTTTGTAGCCAACCTCAGCAAAAACCAGGTAATTCAGCAGTACCCCTCATTCACTATGGCCAGGCCACCAGCAAGACACAGGTCATCAAATACAGAAGGTTCAATTCCCAGCTATTTTGGTACAATAACAGTGATTGGATCTCAGATCATCCCAGGTCCTCTGCTCCTGTCTCCTAGTTCTTATCCTGAAGCACATTTGGTCAGCAGTTCAGACTATTTTTTTATTGAAGCAGAAATCTCATGTTATACTACTAATTTCACAGGATCAAAGCCATGACACCACTAAACCACATCCAATCTGGAAGTTGGAAGGCGAGAGCCAACTTTACAGCTGCAAGGAAAGGAAGTTTTGGCAAAAGACTCTGCAATTCTGAAGAGTGCCATAAGACACAAGGATCATACGTTGTGAGTCATTACAGCTTTCCTCCAACAGCAACCACACAGCCAGTTGCACAGAACTCTGTTTTTCTGCTTCCCATAACACCACAGGACAGTCTACCTCCTGCCATGATATAAACCAGCAATTCCACAAAATCCATACAATTTCACCATAGTATTTAAAATATGAAATATTTTATTTCTAAAAGTATATTTCTGGAAAGATGAAGACCCTCCCACACCCAGCTTGCCTTGCTCCTTTCAAGAAAACTATTTTCAGAGACAGCTTATATATCTGTATTAGCTACTTGCTTATCAAACTCCATTGCTTTAAGTACGTGAAAAACAGAGCCAGCACATATAACATGGAGAACAGCTCCATCACTAACACCAAGTACAACTTTCATTACTCAAATCATGCTTGTTTTATGAATTTACTTGCCCACTCACTAATAATGTAGCTCATTTCTTGCTGCACAAAACCTCTACCATGGAGGGAACTGTGTTGGAAGTAGAAAACATCAGTGCTGGCTTGTTAAAAAAAATAAAGATGAAAGTTGTGTTCGCATGCTTCAGAACAAGCCTGTAACGAGGGACTTACTAACTGAGAAGGAGCAAGATTTCTACGGAAAAAGCTAGGAAAGACAAAGACATCTGAAGATAGCTCATTATGATGTGTAGTATATTCCCAAGATTATGGACACTATGTTTTATAACATTTGCAAGTACATAGATGGAATGACTATATCAAAAGGAACACAACTGGGCAATTACAAGCGAGAGCATTTTGAAGGAATGAAGTTTTATGACACAGTTACTCTAAGTGCTCTCACACTGTTCTTCGAATGAACATTTTACAGGTCCTTCTCACGATTTCTTAACATCCCCATACCAGGCTTCAGAAAAAAAAACCTCCTCCTCCCTTCAGGTTTCCCCATCACAGACCTTACATCTAGTTTGATTATCTGCTACACATGCTCTCCCCTGCATAAACAATTTTGTTTGAGAATAGATAAATATAAACACTGAATATCTCAATGAAGAGACAAGTCCAATTTTGCAGGCCAGCTCCTATGATTTCAAAGAGACATGTTCCATTTAAAAAAAATACCCAGGAAATAGACATCACAGGTTTCCTTCCCTCACCTAATGGGACTAACAGTGCCCAAGCTCCATGGGGAAGCCAGTTATAGCTTTGAAGGCTTAACTGGCAGGCTATTAATTCCATGGTTTCCACACCAACAGCTTAAATATTTAATCTCTTGACAAGTCTTACTGATATTAATGACACTGCTAAAGGTTTAGCTTTGTGAAGGCACTTACTAGCTGCCCACCACCCTGCTGTTGAAGTCCTAGTAGAGTCCCACGGGGAGCCAGCAACCAAAGAGTTAAATCTGGAGACAAATGGTGTGCACACAATAATTGTAACTAGCTCTCGTTTAGGCCTGCTTAATGAGCATAGCAGATTATTTGTGACACAACCTCAAGCAAGTGAAAAACCCCAAATGAATTTGATGCATTCCTATATGGCATGGCAAAGTATAGGGGCTTTAGCAAGTTTAAGGAGAAATGTGAGAAGGCAAATGGGGTTAAACAGCTTAGATGGCAGCTGTTCTTGTCCCTGAAAAGAAAATGTGTTCAATTATTCATGTTCAGCTTAAACTGACAATGAAGCCAGCTTCAACAGAGCAATTCTTCTGCATTATTCATACCATGGAGCAAGCAGTCTCTCTGCAATGAGATGTTTTTGCAGATGGATGAAGCCTACAAATGGTTCAGAAACTGGGCTTGTTCATAAACTCAGTGAAGAGAGTGTGTGTGTGTGCGAGATTTAAATATGAAAATCCATTGAATGTTCCTGTGAGTGAATAGATAAGTCTAACAATCACCTGGAAGCTACAGAGGCTTAGAAACATCATTGAGGTAAATCCTCAACCATGAGCAGGAGGAAGCAGTGAAGTTTCCATCTCAGGTGTCCAGTCATTTTATCTGTTATCCTGCAGAACACAGCAGTACCGAGAAAATCCATTTAACATCGTGGTTGCTGCATCACAACAGGCCTTTTGTGCTCACTTCTGCTTAACTGAAGGGCCAGGGAATCTCAGTTTCTCTGAAGACCCCAGCTAGTCTTCCAAGCAACTTCAGCAGACAGCTGCACCTCTTTGCTATGTCTCTCAGGGAACACCAACAGCTGTGCTCCTCTGGCCATCAACAGCTGGAAGAGCTGCTCGCATTTCTGAAAATCCACATGGAGGGCAATCGAGGTAGTACACCTGCAAATGAAATACCTCAGAGGTTATTTTGCAAGTACAAATTTTAAAGAAGCCTGGAAGTCCACTTTGGCATTGTGTCTCTTGCTTATGACCACAGAGCAGAGCTCTCCTGCAAGAATTACAGGGCCCTATTCGATCGAAGCACCATGCAACCACAAGTTAACTTAAAGTAGGACCTGCACTTTTCAGAGTCACCCTTTCCATTCTTCTCCGAATCTGGCATTCCTCAGAGTAACATTCTACATGGATATATTCACAGACCCCAGATTTC
>NW_009258549.1:463100-483650 GCF_000687185.1 Egretta garzetta
TGTCTGTTTTAGCCACAGAGTGTAGCAGAGAATGGAGAGACACAGCAAGCCTCTTCAAGCAAGCCAAACAGAGCCCTGTTCTGCAGGCAGAAAAGAGCTGCTCTGAAGTGCTGCCAGCACAGCTGAGAAGTCAGTTTTTCTGGGAACCTCAAAAGATGTCCCTCAGAGTGGCATAGACCGAGATGATTCCCTTTCACTCCAGCTGATTTTCCCAGTCACAACAGCTCTGCATGAGAAATGCTGCCTCGTTTTCTTGTCTGAGGGAAGCAGCTATAAAACAAAGCTTTATCAGTAAATCCCAACGTTATCTGCAAGCCAAGACAGCCTCTCTGGGCTATGGCACCACATTTATTTATACTCACACGTGTGCAAACTCAGCTACAAATATGCACCTGAGGCAAGCAAGGGGCTCTGAACTCCAAAAAGGAAGGAAAAGGTGGAAGAAAAAAGACCACTGACTACAGTCATATAGGACTGTGCATCAACACAGCCCTTGAGGTAGATGGAGAAAGGTAAGTGTCCTACTACTGATAGGTATCCAAACCAGTGAGCTCGCAAGACAATACTTGCCACAGCAGCGAAGAGAGAAAAGTACCAAGCTGTAAGTTAAGAACGCAGATGACAGGAGCTCCTTTTAGTATTTTACTTTTCATGAAAGACCAGAACTAGAGATAGCGTAGCCCTGTAGCCCACACTGGGGATCTTAGGCTGACCTCTCGCAGTACGGGCATGCTCGTGTAAAACCAGCAACGCACAGCAGAAGCCCTGTGCTGCCGCCTCTGCACCACTCGCCTCCAGCGAACACCCAGGCGCGCAAGCTTTCTGGTGACTGCTGCCACTCTGCAGAGCTCATTTGCCTGATCTCAGCCTCACCTTGTCTTGCCTAACAAAATCCCTTATTCCTGCTAAGTAGTCCACACATTTGTACTTCTTATCAACTCAGAAATTTTTTTTCTGTAATTGCTTTATTTCAGAGATTGAAGTCCACCCTCCACAGAGCAATTTCTCTTGAAACTTCTGCATTGAGCCCAGAACCCATCTTCAGGATATAAAGCATTTTGAGAATGGGAGCCAGGTTTTTAATCAAGATTTAAGTCACATAGTTCTTATGTCCTCCCTGCAATTAGTCATCCCATTAACCAATTATCCTCACTGCTGGGAGCTGGAACTCAATTTTTAGTCAGACTTTGTCTCACTTCAGATGCCAACCACTGTGTATCAGAATTTTCTCTTAGGTTAGAGAGCCATCTAGCAGTAGATTCAGCACTTTGTAGACTCCTATAGCTCAAGAATTGCAATCATCTTTCATATAAGCAAACTAAGCATGAACTTTTTGCTACGTACACTTTCCTGATTCAGCCTTGTAAACACTTTCTAAACCCTTCCAGGCTTCTCCCACCACCAATTATCCTTTTTGAAATGTAGGCACCATAGACTGATGAAATAAAAGTACTCAGGGACTTCATCAGAGGTGACAGCATTACTATTTTACAAGTTATCATTTTAATGACTTGTTAACTGCAGGGTTGCCTTTTACTACACAAACCAATTGATTTTCAGAGCTTTACATATTTTCACATCATATATTCCCAGTGTACTACACAGACTCTTGAATTTTCACTGCTTTTTAATGGAATTATAGTGTTCTGGATGAGATTTCAAAGATCCACCTGGAGTATATGGAAGATACTTTACAGAAAATGTTTTATTACCAAGAGGAACCCAAGCTAAACATAGCAACATCCTGCCTTTGCATTTGTACTGCAGGAAAGCACACACCCTTCCCTTGAGCGCTTCTAGACCTGGCTTCTCCTCCCCACCAGCCCTGGCATAAACCACAGCACTGAAACACAGTGGCAGAGAATGACATGTCTTGGAACCAAGGCTTTCATCCCCTAGTAGAAAGCATGCTTATTTTAATGGTGTGATTGCAATAGCAGAAGAGTAAGCACTGGAGTAATAGGAAAAAGGGGAGGAAAAAGAAATAGGTCAAGATCAAGAGCAGAGCAGAACATTGGTGCAGTGAGAACACGGTCAAATATTTATCTGTTTTGCAGATGTCATTCAGACAAGTGACAGACACCAGTTTGACTTCATTCATAGCCCTTGAATAAACTTGTTGATGCAGGTAACCCCAGACTTACCCAACCCAGAATCTGGCCCTGAGCATTTCAGAAGAATCCTCTCTTGTAGAGGGATTTCTGACAATACTCCAGCCCTCAGCAGACACGGACCCGATGTGAAAGGCAAAGCAGAGGGCAACGCAGCTCTTCCCTTCCTGTGCCCTCGTTCACCCCCTGGTTCCTCTGCTACCAAAGACAACAAGAGCTGGCAGTGCTGCAACAGAGGATCAGGGGATGGTGACAGCAGAAAAGTGAACTCATCATGGCCTTTCTGGTAAATCTACATGCGAGTCAATCTCTTGGGTCTGTATCATTCAATATTGTTGCCTTCAGCAGCATCCACTCTGCATAGTCAAATGCAGCCAGAAGGCCAGACTTCTAACAGGCATCTAAACTACAAGTCCAGGCTCATGTAACCTAACTTTTATTTTTTTTTAACAAATGAAGATTCTAGGCCTTACATATTTTTAAAGAAAAACTGAAAATATGACAGATGTGAAGCTTATGCATGAAGGAAACAAAAATATTATTGTAAAATCTAAAAATATGTATGATGATATTTAAGATGCTGAGAAGTCAAAATTTTTATTCTCCCTAGCCCTCCCACCACCCGACAAGGGGGATACTCCTAATATTTTGCCCGCTTGGTTTTAGCTAACATTGCTGCTTCAAACATACCTGAACCCCAGCACCTTTGGATATTTTTCCTCCATGCGTGGCTTATTGATTGAATAACGCAAGTCCTTCAGATCACTAACAGGCCACAGGATCCCGGGATCACTTCCCCACCTGCGATTAATCTAATTGCATAGATTTACTGCAATTATAAGCTACTGAATTTCCTTCTATGCTGCAAGAAACCGCAGTTGTGGCAGAACCAAAAGTTCTCTCTTCCCTCCAAAGCATCTTTCCTTATCAGCGGGGGGTGGGGAGCTCAAATAACACAGGGGTTAATGCTTTCATAGTTCCGTGTCTTTTAAAGAAGAAAACAAACCAACTTCTTCCCCTTGCATTTCTGAGGGCCGGCTCTGCCCGCCCGTGTGCGCAGCTCCCACCGGCCCACTCATCCCCCCGCGGGCCCTGAGCCGATCCGCTCCCGCAATCAGTGCGCCCCACACCCACCACAACTCCCCCCGCCCCGCCTTCCCTGCTGTCTGTTTCCCTGGATGAGCATCGTTCTTTTCCCAGCAACAGCGATCAGGAGGCACCATCTAGTGGTACCTAGAAAACCCGCTTTTCCATTCAGCTACGGTTTCTTGGTGCTATATTCTGAGTGCGCAGCCTCTCCTCCCTTCCAGACAAGGCAGGAAACCTAACACAGAGGAGGGAGGACAGCCCTGCAGAAACAGGTACGACAAGCAATTGGTCACCGAAGTCCTGGGCGGGCTTTAGACTAAATTAAGCTGCATAAAAAGACTGAACTGGGTGTTTGTGCACAACACCCCTTGGGGGGAGCAGAGCATAGGGGTGATACCCCTAGACCCTGCCCCAGGACATTCAGGCTTCCAGAGCCACAGATGTTGCTCCCAGACCAGAGATCTCTCTTGTCAAGGTAAGGGCTTGCAAAAACTGGGGTCCTTATACCAAAGCCTTACCCTGAAAACCAGGTAGCTTTGTCAAAGGGAGCAACTCCTTTTTGATAACGTGGCCATCTAATGCAAAAGTCAGTATAAGGACAATAAGATTCCTAGAGCTTTTTAAAGTCTAGCCTTCCCTCAGCTTTCCCCTTTGACAGCTTCTTGTATTCTTCTTCCCATCCTTCTTCAGGAAAGCCAAAAAAGCAGACACTGATACAAACTAAGAAACAGACCTTGCGTAGGACGTAGGATTTGCAGTCAGTCTTCAGTTACATGCACTCAAGCAAGTTATTTGGAGGTAAGTATGCTGTGAGCTTGATGAGCTTCAGTTACTCCATGATAACACACATAACTTCTTGTCCCATAGTAAATACAGGATTTTTTGATGTTCAGGAAGAGTAATAAGCTGCTTTCACATGCTTTTGGCTAGCAGTCCATGCACAGCATTTACTATAGTTATATGGCACAGTGTAAGTTTTCAACCTTTCTTACCTCCCAGAAGCATATCAGCATATCCATCCTTTAAGGTCACTTCAGCTTACCCATCTCCAAAAGGACACCCAGCAAGGCAGCTTCCCTGGAAACTTCCTTTAGGTCAAAGCTCCTCAGTAAGCATTTGCTAATTTTTTGGTATACAACTATTTCTCCAAGCACCAAGGCAGCTCTCCTCCAAGAGCCTCATAACTTACAACACTGTGAGCACCTTCAAGACCTTTACCAAACCAACATAATCTCTAACCAAACAGGGGTAGGAGGTTTCTCCTGGAATTTTAGAGACATCCACCACACCCACCAGTGTGAGTCAGCTGATTGATTGCCCAGGTGATAAAACACAGACACAGATGGGCTCAATGCCCATCAGTGATGCTGGGCAGCAATTGGTTTTTAAGTGGGGAAAATCCAATTGTGGGAACAACATTGAGGGCTGGTTCTCTTGGGGCATATTTCAAAAGCAAAGGAATCTGTACCCCAGAATTTGAATCATAGAATACCAGGGACCTCAAGGATCATTTGGTCCAACCTTTCTGAGCAAGAGTGCAGTCTAAACAAGATGGCCCAGTACCCTGTCCAGCTGCATCTTGAAAGTGTCCAGTGTGGTGGAGTCAACCACTCCCCTGGGGAGATTATTCCAATGGTTGACTGTTCTCATTGTGAAAAATTTTCCTCTCGTATTGAATCAGAACCTTCTCGGGACTAATTTGTACCCATTACCCCTCGTTTTTTCCATGTAACTCCTTGTGAAAATGGAGTAGCCACCCTTTAAATACTGGTACATGGCGATGAGATCACCTCTGAGCCTTCTTTTCTCAAGGCTGAACAAACCCAGTCCTCAGCCTATCCTCATATGGCAGGCTTCCCAGTCCTTTGATCATCTTGGTGGCCCTTCTCTGGACCCCCTCCAGCCTGTCCACATCTTTGGACATGGATGAGATTAATTCCTTTGTCACAGGCCTGTAGTCACTCACCTTATTGCATAAAAACTACTGCAGGTCCCAAACAGTTTTATATCCTTCAAGCACTTTGCAGTCCAAATTGCTTCTCACCCACTCTAAGCAAGATGGCTAACCAAGTGAGAACTCATGACACAGGTGATAGCACTTGCCCATGGACTCACTAGGATTTTCAAAGGTGTAGGAAACCCTCGGCCTTTAGAAATAGAGTATTTCAAGGTGCATTATCAAACCCTGACTGAAAACAGATTTGCTGCTGGGCTGTAGCTGCCAACATGTCAGCCAAGGGGAGCATGAAGTTGTGGGTAGTCTCCAAAGCAGGGATGGCTTCTTTATTTCATTGTTATCTCTCATGGACTTGCACTGACTCATAAGAGCTATAAATGAAAAAGACCTTGAAAGAGCTATGATAGTAGTAGTGGCAGCATTATTAACTGGTGATTTCTCTGTGGTCTGGTTACGACACAGATGGAGTATCTCTTAGAATTAATAAAACACAAACAACACAAAGGACCTCAGTGCAAAGTGATGGAACAAGGTTTCATCAAATACTTTTCTTTTATTTCACTTTTTTTTATTTCTCCTGAGAAAATGAAGACAGCTCGCAGGTCAAACAGGACCATGCATTGGGGTAAAATGTTTAGATGTATGCAGGTCTTTGCATTCCCAAGCAATAAACTGTTCCTCAGATGATGAAACCACTTTGTTTTTCCCTGATAGCCTTTTGTTTCACCTTCCATGTACCAAAGCTTATCATACAATGGCTGCTGGCAGAGCAATGAAGGAAATGAAAGAAAGGCACCCTTTGCACAACCACATTAATTTCAATATAAGTTTGCCAGGGCTGCATTTGGCCTAGCACGCATATACAGTAACACCAGCAAGCTTTTTGTTGTACCCATTATCAGATAAACTGCCTTATTATGCTTAAGAGGCAGGGCAAGCAGTGGAGAGAAACAAAGATGTTTTGGGACAATGTGTTTGGGTGTAATGAGGCAATAGGGAGCTGGCAAACTAATTTGTTGGCTAGAGAAAGTTGGTGGGTCCTGGGAAAGGCAGGATTATGGTAGTCAGCTTGGTAAGAAGCACTGAATAGAAAAAGCCCTGACAGATGGAAGACTCTCTCTGTGCCCGGTACTGGGGAATGAGTAGTCCAAAATTGCTTTGAATGTATATATATTAAGACAATTCAGTCCTGGCCAGAAAAAAAATGGGCCTTCTGGAAAAACAAGGATCAAAGTTAAAGAGGGATTATTAAATCCTCCTGGATTACAAAGGATCCCAGGTGAAATTTTATCCTGTCAGAAACCTGCATTTGTGGTGAAACTGGGCAAAAGCAGTTTACCTTTTTTCTACATGTGCCAGGCAGTGATATCTCTGCTTTGAACCTCTGCAATGCAGCCTTAAGTTCCATTGCCAGAAAAAAACCCATGACAAAACACACTGAAACCTGAACACCATATCCTCAGAGATGCAAATGTGGCACCCAGACAAACAGATCTTCTTCATCAGAAATTGCCTCTGCCTCAGTTCCCCATGGACAAGCCACGACAATGCCACCCTTACACCTCACAGGACTTGGTGGCTACCAGGTGGTGCTGGCTGAAGTCTACGGTTCTTTGGTCAGAAGATGCCCATTGTGTGTCACCACAGCCAGTTTTTTGTAAGGATTGAATAGCTACTCAGGAGCAATCTATTTGTGCTCAGTTAGACAAAGTTCATGGGAAAAGCATCTCTTGATATCTCCTCCAGTTGTTTCCGAAGGGTAAGCTGATCTAAACCCAGGGGGATACTGAGAGGTGCCTGTTGATGGTATTTTCAATGCCACCTGAGAGCCCTGTGGAGACACGGAGGCTGGGAACAGTTTGTAGGCAATAAGTGGCTGAATCACTTTTGGGGGGCTCTGGTTCTCATAAGCCAAAAACCAGCTCCATCAGGCTGTTGTCCATCTAAGAGAAAGTGGACCTTATCCTGAATTCTACCAGGAAAAACAAATGCTTTAAAAATCGCAATTATTTCTCTCTCTTTCTTCACTAACTTTTTTTTTCTGCCATCCAGAGCACTCCACATAACAGCTTTGTTAGTTCCCATTGCATTTGCCTTTATAGCTGTGGGTATTTTACACGTGAGCCTTCTTAAGCAGAAGAAAACATATTGCCCTAGAATTGTGTAACTGTGCACAATACTGGAAACAATTAAGTTTTCACACTATTTACTTGTGGTGTTTTCCTATTGTCCAAGGACAATAATGTCCAGCTTCTTTTAGTAATGCTTGAGCCTGAGAAAGGGTCAAGAGTTTTCTTGTAGCTATTTGCCTCATTTTGCCTCCCAGTGGAGGGCTGAGCTGGATTTCCATATGTCTCTGAGTGTTCTCTGTCACTTTTCCCTTATCAGCGGTTTACCCTTCTGTGGCACAGATATTTTGTATAGTTAGCTACCAGCACAGTTACTCTGGTCCTTATTCTCTGTACAAAGAAGAAAGCAGCTCCTTTTCTGTTTATACTGTCTCTTCAAAGATAGTTTTCAACCTGTTGACATATAAAAATTGGAATTTTCTCACCTGTAACCATGAATATAACTTTTTCTTTTCAAAATCCATGCAGATACTGCCTTAGAAGCACTCTCTCAGGTTAACTGGGTTTTTGTCAAGAAACCTTCCAAAATCAGTGAACTATCAGACTAACGCTCAGCTACATTTCGGCATGCTTTGAATCAGACTGGCCCCCATACTAGAACCTGTGAGGAGCACTGCAGTGAGAGCCGTTTTGGTCAGTAAGTGCAGGACCACAGTGCGGTCACAGAGGAAGGAGGACGGAGATCCCGGGTGGTGCCAGTGTGAGAGCTGAGCCCAGTGACTGGGTCCAACCTGCAGACAGGAGGAAGTTAGATTATAGGGTGGGAGCCTGGGGCTCTGTCCTTGGATCCTTGACAAGCACTAATACGGGTCTCACCTTAGCACTAATGGGGATCATGTGTCTGGACCATGGTTATGCTGGGAGCTCTCTTTTAGTATTAAACTGTGGTCAAAAGAAGGATTGTTTCAGTAACTGTGTGTGCCAACAATAATATATAAAGCTTTACAGGAGTATATCTTTAAATGCAGATTGCAGAAAAAAAAAGCTGCAAATGTTTCTTTAGGATGGGTAAAGTAAAGTTCCAGGATTGCCTCCCCTACTCTTTTCCTGCAAAACAGTTGAAATTGTTGGGCTGATTCTGTCTGGAATACATTCAGTCAGAGGCAGGTACCCACCATGGAAAACAGCAGCTTAAACAATCTGTTGATATTGAAAGCAAGAGAAGACATGCAGATAAGAATGTCAAGAAACCTTAACTATAGCCATTACTTCCTGCACAGTCTATAATTAGATACCAGGGTAGTACCTTATACATACTTAAGATACAAGCCAGAATACTTTGTGTTTATTTTTCCACCTCTGTGTTCCCATCTGTGTTCTTTGTGTTGTTACTTGCCAGTTTTCTTGATAAAGCAATATATCTGTGGCTGATATTTGCTAGGAACCATTGTGAAAAATGTTTGCTACAAAACAAAATGCTATTAATTTTTTCTCCGAATAAGTGCTGAGAACAGTAAGGTTTAATTTCCTGCCTCCCCACTTTCCTGACTTCTCTTGTTAACCTCAATTTATTTTTTCACCTCAGCCTGTAAGAGAGCTTTACAAACCATGGTGTCATTTCAACACTTATTTTTCATTCTGATGCCTGGTTTGTGAAGACATCAAGTTACATATTCCACACTTTTTTTTTTTTTTTTTAAAAAAAGACCCTTTTTTAGGTGCATGAGCACACTCTGAGACGCTTGACTTTAGACAGCCGTTTCTGGATACCATGGCCCTAGCAAAGTTCTCCTCAGACTCATGCCTGAGTGTTGATTGTGGCCTTTTTTGGAAGTCAAGAAACACAGGTGACATTTCAGGGCACATTTTCAATCCCATTCTTTAAACCCTCAGTAGGAAGACCCAGAAAGTGTGTGTGTGTGTTGGCAAAGGTGGCTCCCGTGCATACCACACATTGCCCTTGGGTCTGCATTTACAGATGAAGGCAAAGGGAAATTCTGGCTGAAACATGCTTGTACCTGCCCACCCCCAGCTGGGATGCTGGCCTGAAAGTGCCTTGGGGAGTCAATATGAGAAGAGACGTATTGCCAAGCTAGTGAGAGTAAAACTGCATTGAGACTCACAGGCCACCACTCGGGAAAGCAGAGGGAGAGCCGTGGTGGCCAAGTGGGCTTGGGCACGTTTCAGTCTTTGCCGTATGTCCATGCCAGCTTGGCCAAGTCTGCTCCTAGAAGTTTTTTAATGCAGTCTGAGGCACAGGGTCATGGCACCATTCCCAAATGAAAACTTTTGCCCAGCTCCAAAATTAAATTGGGTTTTGTTTACCATGATCAAGAATACTTGAATTGCAGTGCAAGCAAGTGCCTTCTCCTGCGCCTGGTAACAGGGCACTAAGCCACCCTCCTTGACTTTGCTTTGTGTGTGGTGAAGTACTGGGTCTACACTATCAAACCAACCAGGGTTGAATTTAATCTGTCATTCAAAGCTCTAATAAAAGATGAGTTCATTAGCTCCAGGTACACTTGACAGATAACAGACAGGAGGCAAAGTTTTGAGCTGTTTTTCATCTCACTGTTAGCCTCCCTAGCAAAACCAGTCTTGTTCATCTAGATGACTTAAGATTCTAGATACACTAAAAAAATACCTTCTGTGAACTACCAGAAGTTCCCTAGCAGCCACATACATCTAACAAATTACTGATTATGACCACATATGTAACTTTAATTTCTCTAACTACTAGCCAAAGCTAAAATACGTGTGGAATTTAATGCAGGTGCTCATGAAGTACCTCAGAAAGGAAAAATACTGGAGCACATACTCATTTGAAAGAAAAAAATAACGTCTTTTAATATCTACTACAGGTGTTAGTTGAATGGGGAACAACAGTTAGAAAAGCCTGAAACATTGGCCTGTTATTTCCTGCTGTCTCATTTTAATTAACTTTTTACACATGTTAATAAAAGTTACTTGTGTCTCCTCACACGAAATCCTTAATGTATTTGCTATTGTGCTTTCTCTAGTCATTTCTTTATCATATCAGTTTCTCTGTCCCAGGATTAGGTTGGGTAAAGGATGTGAAATATTGTTAATCATCAGCTTTTAGTATTATGATTGTCGTCAGCCCCTTCTCAGGAACATTTCCAACCGAAGGCCAACATCCTGCGTGCATTAATGCTGAGGAGACATTATAGGCATGTGTTGTGGTTTAATCCTGGCTGGCAACTAAGCCCCACACAGGCACTTCTCATTCCCCCCACAATGGGATGGGGGAGAGAATCAGAAGAGTAAAAGTGAGAAAGCTGATGGGTTGAGATAAAGGCAGTTTAATAGGGAAAGCAAAAGCTGTGCATGCAAGGAAAGCAAAGCAAGGAATTCAATCACCACTTCCCATGGGCAGGCAGGTGCTCAGCCATCTCCAGGAAAGCAGGGCTCCATCATGCGTAATGGTGACTTAGGAAGACAAACGCCATCACTCCAAACGTCCCCCCTCTTCCTTCTTCTTCCCCCAGCTTATATACGGAGCATGACATCATATGGTATGGCATACCCCTATGGCCAGTTGGGGTCAGTTGTCCCGCTGTGTCTCCTCCCAGCTTCTTGTGCACCTGGCAGAGCTGAGAGCTGAGAAGTCTAAGCACTACCCAGCAACAACTAGAACATCAATGTGTTATCAACATTCTTCTGGTACTAAATCCAAAACATAGCACCATACCAGCTACTAGGAAGAAAATTAACTCTATCCCAGCCAAAACCAGGACAGCATGTAAGTAACTGTGTTGTCCTCTTTGGTCATTACTGGGGGCCGTCCCTGTGTGAGCGCCTAAGGCACATCCACCAGGCACAGGGTGACCCTGGCTCCTCACCTGCCACTGCAGCACTCCCACAAGGATGCTCAAGAGCTTGTCCTGTGTCTCGCTGCTCTGCCCCACTCACAGCCCCTGCTGTCTCAGATTAGGAAACCTACCCACATTTTGCCATACACACAGCTCTCACTGCTTTCTCATACTACCCCAGGCAACTATTCACCAGCGCAGAAGGCAAGCCTCATACCCACGAAGGGAGCCCATGACTAGCTGTAACTGGTAGGGGTGTTGCTTCATGGGACACTCTGGTGATGTGCAGGGCTTTTACCTCCTTAAGAGCTCTACTGTAAACTCCATGCAGGACAAGAGAGTTTTGTCTTCTTAACATATGACATTGGCACTGAGGGTGCCTACTTGCATCCTGTGCTGCCTATCTTCCATGGCCAAACACAACATCTTTCCTCCTTCAGGCGATTTTCCTTTCCTCTCCCCACTTTCCCACGCTCTTCAGAGAGCTGACTGCTCCCTACATTGCCATAACAACAAGCAGCAGTTTAGCCATGCTGAACAGCCTGTGCTGGAGGTCACCGTCCTTCGTTTGAGAAGGAAAAGCATGAAACTGAAACACTTGGGGTTTTATGGGCACTTCATTATCTTCTACAACAGGAGAGAAGATCAGTGCTAGCAACCTTCCTCCACACCACTACCATCATTTGAACTCATTATCAAATACAGCTCCCAGGGACATATGCACACCCTTAGCTGTATGGGCATGGGAAGATTTCCCCGGAAGGGTCTGTTCTAGGAGGAAAAGGATCCTCTGTAAGTTCCTGCCACAGACACACATACACATTGGCTTGTCGTCCCTGCCTAGGCTGCTTCTAATCACCATGCTGCAGCCATCTTTTGTGTCGATGAGAGATAGGTTAGGAAGTAGTAGAGCAATTGCAGGTGTGTCAAGTGCCTTGCAGACAGTGAAGCAGTAGATGGATAGGGAAACATCTCAAAAAACAAGATTGTTACTGCACCTTCTGAGATATCCATAATACAATGTAGACAAGAATCCTCATCTCATATATACCAAAATTGGAAAAGGGAAAAAGTTAAAGATCCAGAAAGAGAACTCTGCAATGCTCAAATAACCTGTGAAGGGCTAAGCTGGCCCATGTGTCTTGTAGCTCTTCCATCTCCCTTATTTACCACTGCTGGGTTGGCTGCTACCACTGCTGAGGGTACATCCTTTGGGCAAGCATCCCATCAGATGCAGGCTCCCGAGTGTCCCCATAATCAGGGTGCAAGAGTGAACTCAGAGAGCTGATGTACCAGCCCAGCTGTCTGAAGAGGTGCAAGTATTGCAGCTGCTGAGGTGGGGCAGCCATGTGTAGAGGTGCCATGGACTCCCCTAAGTAGCTGGCCATGGAGCTTGAGCACATGCACCAGGCCTGTCTGGTGGCTGCCTTCACTCAGGGTTTGCTGCAGTATCACTCTCCTCCTCCCCACTGCTGGTGAAGGCAGCGCTCTGCCCATGCATCCTTGCTGCTGACAAGATCATCTGTGTTCTGGTGGAAATTACTGAGGTCTCCTTAGCTGCAGCTGCTGTCCCTATAGGCCCTGGATACAGTGAACCTTTGGCTGGCTTGCCCTTCTCTTCCTCCTCCTTGGGGCTGCAGGAACCAGCAGTGATGACTCTGCAGAGCAAGCGTGGGACAGGGCTGATCCTGAGATGGGCTGTAGGCGGTGACCAGGCAGAGGGGCAAGGCCACTACCAACCTCAATACAACAGGCATCAGGCCCTTTCTTCCAAAAAGCTTTGGTCATTTTAATAACTCACTTTGGGTAGTGTAGGCTTAGTAAAGAGCATTTAACCAGCTGATCAAGTGGTACTACCTGCTGGCTGAAGGCTATCAGATGAGACAAGGTGATACAGTCCTACAGTAAGGCGAGCACTCCTTTTTCAGCGTCTGAGTCATGAAGCTGTTTCACCTCTGTGTCAGGTCTCTCAGAGAGCTGGTACATGGGAAAAATGCTAAAAGGCATCTGAAAAAGTCACTGCGCCTAGTAAAGGCTGCGGTGCTGTTTTGGGGTAATAGAAGAGAGAACAGCAGGAACTAGTTTAATATTCAGTACACAACCTGCTAAAAAGACAGTGAACATGTAGGAGATCTGACTGAGCATTCTCCCTCTCTATGTGACCTGGTGTCAGGTACAAAGCTCAGACAAGCACACCGTGCAAGTGAAGATGGGTATTTCCCCCCCAGCCATAACAGTACAGAAAAACCCACCAACAACTCTACTAAAAATCAATAGATGAATGCATACACTGGGCCATAAGTTTTTATCTAACACTGAACCCCCCAAAATATCTAAAGTTAAGCAAAGTCTGTGCTGAGGGACAACACTGTTGCCTCCCATTTCTAAGAAAATGAATTCAGTTTTAAGGTTATTTCACCACTAACACTTGATGGAAGAAATCTGCAGCCAGGCCCTGGCCCAAGAGTTCTGCATGATCCACAGAGGCACAGAATGGCAGAGCTGTTGAGTTTGGAAAGCACCTCTGGAGACAGTCTTGTTCAGCCTTCCTGCTCAGACTGGGGTCGCCTAGAGCAGAAAAGTTGCTCAGGGCTATGCTCGGTAGAGTTTCAAGTATCTTGAAGGGTAGGGACTCTACACCCTCTCTGGGCAATCTGTTCCAGGGGTCAACCACCTTCACAATGAAAAAGTAGAATAGAACAGAATAGAATAGAATATTTCTGTTGGAAGGGACTGACAATGTCCATCTAGTCCAACTGCCTGACCAATTCAGGGCTGACCAAAAGTTCAAGCACATTAAGGGTGTTGTCCAAATGCCTCTTAAACACTGACAGGCTTGGGGCATTGGCCACCTCTCTACTAAGTCTGTTGTGGTGTTTTACCACCCTCTCATTAAAGAAATATTTCTTAATGTCACTGTTCCCACAGTCATGGTCCTCCAACTCAGAGGACTGGGTAGCCCATGGTTCATCAATAGTATTAAAGACTGAGACAAAAAAAAAGGCATTGAATGCCTCCAATTTTTCTTCATCCTTATTTATCAGGTGGATTCCTTCTCTTCCTAGTCATACTTAATCCTCAGAAAGAGTCCCCTGGGTAAGTGAATTAGCCTGGTGGGCTAATTCTAAACTTATCTCAGTTCTCACTACAAAACAGAGGTGGGTATGTTTCTCTTCTTCCCAGTGTGGTTGCAAGGGAAGAGGCATGCTGTGAAGCACCTGGACACTGGAGCAATGGCAGGGTGTGGGCCATGCATCCAACATGATAGATGCTGATGTGTCTGATGTGTTGAGCAGTCATAGTGCTGCCCTGTAGGAGCCACTGGGTACAACCACAGTAAGTTCTCCTGCCACCTCCTGGCATGCTGTATCTGTGACATGGCTTTTGTTGGAGCACCATCGCCAGACTCTGAGCATGATTATTTTGATGAAAAACATTCAAATATCACCACCCTTCTGGGGTTTAATTGACATAAGGGAACAGAACAGAACATGGAAGAAATCTGTGCTGTGGAGTGACCCAAAGATATATGGGGCTTACTTACAAGCTCAGGTGAAAAATGGGAGCATAATGGCACCTATTTTGCAAGGTGTTTGACTTATGGGCCTATAACTCTTAAATCTTGGCAAACGCGTTCCAGAGTGAGTTGGAAATACGTGAAATTTACTGCACACTAAGCATTCTTCCCCTAATGAAAGTGGGGGGAGGGCTTCCCACACCTCCTTTTCCCCCCTCCTGTCATTCATCACCAAGTGGAGAAAAGTCTGAAGCTCCAAAGCACACAGGTAGAAATATGATCCTGACAGGGGGGTTTACACCTCAGCCTACCCCTGTGCTTTATGCTATATCAGCTTATCCATCAGTCCAATTCACATGATGGAGGAGGCAAAGAGGAGGGAAGAGACAGGATGTCAGGAAAGGTCTGTTTCAGAAGAGGTGTCAGGGAGGAGAGAGATTTTCATAAAGTGGTTTGTAACTATGGAGCAGGGCCACTGCTGGTTGGGGGCTGAGGTGAGACACAGGCCTATTGTTCATGCCAGACAAAACCCATAGGACATGAAGCCCAGTTCCTTTTGCTGCTGCTGCTGCCACTACCACTGGCTCCTCAGAGTGGCTTCAAACACTGCCCTGTGTTCCAGGGATGATACCCAACCAAGCTGGCTGGGTCTAGAGAGGAGAAAGAATTGTTCTGGGGGTTAGACAAGGCAGATGGTCTGGAAAAGCTCTGTGAAGGCATTTAGAGATAGAAACACTATAGATACTTCTTAGGAAAGGGGAACCAGTAGAAGTAAGATGTGAGGCCGTAGAGAGAGGAACAGAGTGGAAAGGTGAGTGAGTGCAGGCAGAGTGAAGATTTGTTTGCTCTGAATTCATGAAGTATTTTGCCTGTACAGAGCCAAAGGACTATAAAGTTTCAGTCTGGACTTGTTTTTAATGCTTATTATTTCTTGCCTTGGAAGAAGAGGCCTTTAAAGCTTGACAGAAGAAATAAAGCAGTCTACCAGAAAACAAGTGAGGCGTGAACTGTGATAAGAACAAGGGGAGATCTGTTTACCAGGCAGGATGAAAACATAAATAATTAGCTTACCAATAGACAGAGACTGCTCTATCAAAAGGCAACATGATGCACAGAAGACCTTTACTGATGGACACATAAAAAAAACTATTTCAAGGAGATCAAATTTAGACTCAGCTAACTAATTTAATGATGGTCTGTCATTAGTAATTCAGATAGCTCTTACAGAAGACCTCACCTGCATTACCCAAACTTTTCCAGTCCATTTTACTATTCATAAAGTATTCATGTGGCCCTTTGCCGTGAACCCCAGGCTGACTGGGGGGTACTACTGGTTAATGAGCATCCCGTTCAGACTTACTGTGGATGAGAGGTGGCCTTAGGCAGAGTCACAAATGCAATTCTGTGATCTTAAAGAGGACTTTTTTAGCTGAAAAAAGAAGCGTGGATGAAGGTCAAGATGCAGGTCAGGATGTAGAAGTTAGAGACTGCCACTTCTGATCCACCAACACCCTGTGTAAAGCATGATCTCTGCATGTATTCATTTCAAAAGCTGAAATAATGGTAATAGTTACTTCAAAAAGCTGTTGTCATGACTAATCGCAAAAATGTTTGTAGAACACTATCAAATTCTCAGGCAGAATACATCAGAGAAATTCAAAGTATTGTTTATATTTGCAAGGAAAAAACCCTATGTTAAAAACATCAAGGTTGCAAACTCAAGCATTTGAAAGCTGGGAAAAGCCAAATTTAAGGTTGTCAGTGAAATCTTAGTTTGGCTTCTCTGTTTGCATGTGTTACAAGGTGCATTGCAATTATGACATCGTTTCAGGAGAGTACACGGCAGCTGCAGAGCACATGCTCTCCCTCTATCAACATATACATAGCAGGCGACATACACATAGAAAGGTGACAGACATCCTTGTGGGGATGTGAGTGGAGTTGGCCAAAAGCCTAGATAGCTGCATACCCAAAAGTTTTCTATTGACAGAGAATTAACTATTTAAATAAAGGTGTGTGATAAAACATGATGCTGGAAATATCCATCCTGCTGTATATGTTACACCAATGGAAAGCAGCACAAAATACAGTAATGTTATTGACAATGATTTGTAGCACTTTGGCATTCAACTTCTTGTTAGAATTTGGTTTTGATTAACTCATTCTGGTGTTGCTTTTCCTTCTAATTTGATCACTTTTTGGTCATGTCTGCGGGCATTCTATACTGCTGCTTTTCCACTTCTGTAGCTCTTCTTTTCTTCCTCTCCCTTCAACCCTTCTGATTGTCCTTCCTCCTTTTCCTCTTTGCTTTTTCCTCACACACACTTCCAGTTCTTCCTCAAACCCCAGTCTTTCTCCTCTCTTTTCCTCACCTACATTTAATCTTATTGTGTTATCTTAATGTCATCTCTGCTAGAGCCCCATTTATGCCTTTCCACTTCCCTTGCCCAACACCTTCAGATAAAAACCAATTTCTCCGGCAAGAACTGTGGCAACAGATTAGCATCACTTTGATTAAAAACTACACTGTGGAATTGAGAAGGTAGACAAAATAAGAGAGAAAAAACAACAGATAGCAGAGGCCATGAGGTTTGCAAATACCACAGAGCTCCGTGAAGCATCTCCCTGCAACCCTGGCAGTCGTGCAGCCTGAATGGCTGGGTGGCAGCCTGTGCAAACTGGAAGGAGGCTGCCCAAAGCTCTGCCTCTTCTTCCTCCTCAGTAGGATTTCTGTATGGAATCACCCAGGAGAAAGTTAGGCTATTAGAGAAGAAATACAATTCAAAGTTAAGTGTGTAGTGAGCAAACCTGATAAGAAATATTGCAGTGGAAATGAAATTTCAGAGTGAGAAATGGCTTAATGATAGACCTTTCACACCTGGGCAAATTTTTCATGTCAATTAAGCTTGGGACAGGTCTATTAGGTTTCATTGGAGTTATGACATTGTACACAACATCAAAATTGTCTTACGGTATTTTAAATATTATCCCCCCTTCCCCGCCCCACTCTCCCTACAGCATGAAAGTGCCTGTCTAAAGGACAGGAGTCACATTTGCACGACCCAAATAACAGAATTCAAAGTGCGCTAATGATCCAAGCTGTTGCATTTGGCATTTTGAAAGGGCAATGCTAGGATCTGAGATTATGGGCACAAAGACAGATTTAAGCAAATCAAATTCTCAGAAATATTCCCATATAGCCCACTAACTTGAATTACAATGTTTCTAGAGGTGACATTTAGCTAACTATAGCATTTGGAGCAAAAGGACATGGCTTCCTAAGACAACTTTTTCTTCGGCTTCCTGAAATGATGTACATTCGCAGGACAGAGGGATAGAAACCGCTGTGATAAATGAAGTGGAAACCTCAGTTAAAAACATCAGGTTGTTTCACATAGGATTAAACATTCCTTTTTTGTCTCATTGAAGAGTATTAGCTTTTTTGCAGGCTGGGAAATCAGACTGGGTCTGAGATAAAACACTGATTACATTGGGCCACCCACAGAATTACCCAGGAACGACAACTGCAATTTAGATTCACAGCCTGTCTTATCTCACCTTACTCAAGGCATGCGAGTCACTAGAGAGCATCACAAAACATATTTACACTTCCAGGCTTATATGCCCTTCAGCCAAGCCCACTGCAAGAACTCTTCTTCTTGTTTATTCCAAGCACAAGTTAAATTTCTGTCAATCGTACCAGATAACCCAGCTGTGCTATAACACAGTTTTCTTCAGGCTGGCTGTACAGACAGAAATTAGTTTATCTGGCTTGTTGAGAATCCCGAGTGACTCAGATCCCCCTGGAGCATTACCACAATAACCTGTGTAAAGCACGTCGCCATCACTGCTTAAAGTGCCTGCGGCTTTATGGTGTCTGCAGATAACCCCATCACCCGGTATGTAAATTATATATAGAGCTTGGGACACCCTGAACTGAGGAGGTGTGCTATCCCTGTGCTGCAATGCATGTAAGAGAGGCCGACAGGCAGAGGGACTGAGCCTGATCCCCTTTTCTTTTTCAGAGGGAGGAAACTGAGACAAGGCCCAGCAAAGACTTGCCTGGAACTTGCCCAGTCCATAAACAGTGACCTTGCATCTTGACATACGTCAACATATCCTGAACCCTGCTCTTCACTAAGTGCTCCCTTATTCCCACAAAAAAGGCTCCAGGCTAGTTGTTCTCAAAGGACTTGGCTGGCAAAACTTGGTCTCTCTTTGCTTCCTCCACAAGCAGCAGTAGTGCAAACTCCCCATGGTACCTCATCCCAGAAACGTCCTCCTCATCCTGGCACAGAACTCCCCAAAGGTGGCAGGTATGGGACTGCCATCCCCTAGTGGGTACAACTCTCAGAAAGGGCTTAATGTCAGAAGAACTTATATCCTCTGGCCTCAGTAAAAGGGAAGTAGATGAAATATTATGCTCTAGGTACTCAGGGGCATAAGCGTACAAATTCTGAAGTTCATTTGGCCATCTCCATGCTCCAGACTGGGCTTCCCAAGTCACTTGAAAGAAAGCAGGCCCACACTCCCAGGGGGACAGCTGTTCAGTCCGTGGGTTCTTTGCTAAGAATGTCTCTTGGTTAACCTCACCCCCAACCATAATGTCAGTCTGACATCTTTCTTACCCTCCTTCAAGTGTTTCCCGTGCATCCTCAGAGATTTCTCTCTCTACCTGATACAGACTTTCACCTTGTTTGGGTTGATAAAACCTGTTGTATCTGCTATGAGGAAGGTGACTGATATTTTCCAGGAGTCTCTAGCAGGAGAACAGTGGCTATAATTAACCATAACTTGTTTTTCCTCCTTCTCCCCCTTGCTCTCGCTCACAGTGCAGGCAACAATGCACATCATAAGTGGGAGGCCCTCCGGATGAAACTGCTGTCTTTGCTGAAACCAAACCCAAAAAACAACCCAAAATGCAGCAGGAAAGAGGCAGATAAAGTTTCAGATAAAAACAAAAAATCGTTATACTTATGACTTCCCCAACAGAATTATATTCTGCTCCCCAGGGAACAGCTGTTTTCAGACTAGATTAGCACCACTCTACTGCCGACTCTTCAGAGTAAAGTTTCAGGGCAGCAGCTTCTCAAGTTCTACGTGATTTACCATCCGTATTTTTGTTGTTGTTGTCAATAATCTTGAGTGCAAAATAACACTGCGCAGACCACTGATTCCTGTTTAACATTAGTCATGAGAGGGATCTTCCACCCAATTCTCCACACATCCATGTTGCACAGAGAGCCATTGGAGAGAGGTGTTGAGCTGAGAGCAGTACAACTTAACTGGGGGAATTCAACACGATAGGCCATATTCTTTGTTGCTGTTATGTCTCCAAGGTCCATCAGCTTATGTCCAACAGAGGATATTGGCTCATGTACTTGGGAGAAGAGTTCAAGTGATCCTCTCTCTTCGCTCAGCTGGATCTAAGCCACTGACCAGCAATACTATTGCATGAAATAAAGCCCCCTTGTACGCTGTACTCCATGACACTAGTTGTGAAATTTGATCCTCCACAGGAGCACCACCATCAATCACAACAAGAATGTATCATCGTCACAGACACCTTCTAAAGCAATTGCAAGTGTCTGGATTTTCTGTATAGCTAAGCACCAACACTAGGAGATGTAGTAGGTTATCCAAGGCTACTGCAGTGCCAGGTATGGAAGCCAGGTGTTTCATGGCCACATTAAGGCTTTCTGCCTCCCTTTGGAGGATTTATTTTAGGACTGGAGAATGCAGGGGACACCTCCTCCTGGCTCATTAAGGTGACTGACCTGCATTTCACTTCAGTGCCTCACGATAATCCTCCGAGTGTGAGGTACTTTACTTAACAGTGACTTTGTCCACATGTATGTCCAACTCCATTATCCTGGACTGTGCTGATACAGCTTACCCATCCGTGTGGTCCATCTGGATTAGACCTAGGTCCTCAGCCCCAGGCAGCAAGGTCCTTCACCTGCAGTGGTTCTTT
>NW_009258549.1:483947-491505 GCF_000687185.1 Egretta garzetta
TCCCTACTGAGAATCCTTCACAATCCTTTGTCAGTAGTGTTTTCAGACCTTTTTCAGCTTATTTTCATCCCTTGCTCTTCTCCTAGGCTTTGCTTCTTGGCCCAGTTTTGCAGGCTGCCACCACCAAGGGTGTTTATTTTGGTGCTAATTGCTATGCCTATTGCACCAGCACCACTGGGAGCTGAGCACTGTTAAGTATTAACAATATCTGATGGTTGCATTTGATATGAGTGACGACCACTCTGCTTTCATGCCTACTCTTGCCTTCTTGTGATGGTTGGTTGCTCTGCCAGCCAGAAGTGTCCACAATGTTTCATTAGGGAGACTTTGGAAGTCAAATCAAAGAAGGAAAACTGTAGCCATTAGTGCTATCTAGCTCTGAGTGCAAGTTGCTGCTATGGCAGGAAATAACTTCCAACCAGCCTTTCCTCTGTGCTCTTTCTAAAATTCGATCTCTCCATCAAGAAAGCCTGTGTAACTCATCTGACATCAGCTTAAGCCCTTCTGGTGGAAGGATGCAGTGATGGGCGAGGGCAAAAGAAAAACTCCAGTCCCTGGGACTAGTTCAGCTGTTGTTGCTCTGTGAGATAGGAACAACTCATTAAAATCTCTCCATTTCCATTCTGCCCCCCTGAAATTTGGCTTACACTTCCCTTCACTCCTGTATCTTGTTTGAGAGATGCATATTCTCCTGGGAAGATGCCAGCTCTCCAAGGGCAAGACTACAAAATGCAATGTGTTTAATGCAATGTGGATAGAGCAGTAAAGACTCTCCTTAGGGCTGTGAGCTTTGTTCTTTTTTAATGCAACGCCGCTAAAAGCAATGGGCCTGTGCCCATCAGGGAATAGTGCCCCAGAAACTTAGGCAAGAGCAGAAAGAAAGTCATTAACCAGTAAACTGAAAGTAAATAAAACTGAGATAGAGCCCTTTCAGCTTCCTGACTCCCTCCAAAGGGATCCTGCCCTGTTTATTCAGGATTTTACACTGCAATGGTTAAAATTTGCTAGCTGACTTGTTAAAAACTCTAGCTAGCATTTCCATGCAGTTGCTAGCACAGTGGGCAATGACGTCCCTTGCACAGAGGGGCAATAACTTTTGTACTGAGAGAGAGAAGAAGAAGACAAGGCAAAAACTACACCTACGGGAGAAAAATAAGTGGAACAAAGTGCCAAATACAGAAGGGTGAAGTTGGACCCTGCCCACTGCCACCAGAGGAGGAGGAAAGCAGAACTGCCATTGGGCTACGTGTCATATGGAGGGAAGGAGAAGCTGTGATGGGCACGGCAAGAAACCTGGCACTGTCCCGAAAAGCCCAGCACCCCCCAGTGCACCCAGCATCACCCACCCGGAGCGGCAGCCAGCAGAGGGCAATGCCAGCCCACGTACACTCCGCTTCACTCGCAAAAGCAATTGGGGCGGCCCTGCCTGCCAGCCTGTGTCCCCATGCTGCCTGAAAACTGTGAATTAAATAGGGTATTTCTTGGTTGCAGACTCGTGACACTAGTCCCGGTTGTGCTCTTACTTTCACTGATACAGCCCTAAACAGCTCTATGTGCCACGGTGTGGGGAACCCGGGACCTGTAAGGTGCCCGTCCGACCCATTCAATACAGACACTTTTTTTTTCTTATCAGTCTTGCAGCCCGTGCAATTGGCTTTCCTGAATCACTTGCTATGCACGATGGTCTGAGTTATTATCCACCGACTTTTGGCTCTGTGGCAGGTAAATGATAAGCAGTTTTGGGCTGCATGATCTCTCTGTATTTTTAGAATACACCTGGTTAAGCCTTTGGCATTGGACTGTGCAGCTGGATATCATTAGTACCTTCAGAGGGATGCCAAGCAGAACTGCAGTCTTATCTGACAGGGCAAGGACAGAGGTGGGTGCTAACCTACCCACCTAGAGCTACAGCCCTGGGCCATTCTTTCAGGCTGATGTCTCTCCCATCACTTGTTTCCAAAAGTAAAGCAGTCAAGTTTTGAACTGTTGCGAGAGTTTTCATGTATTAAGTAATAATAAAAAACCCCCACCTGCCTATGACCATAAAGGTCATGAAAATACAGACCGGTTTATGTAGTGACAGGAGCAGAGCACAGCTAAGAGAGATGAGGGCAGGAGGGCTGGTGTGCAGGGAGAGCACACGGAAGAGCAGGAGAGTGGCTGGGCTTGCTGGGCTCCCGGAAAGGGTTGGGAATGAGGTGCCAACAAGGGAAGCAGTTCAGGCCAGTGGCTCAGCAGGGCTGTGATGGGTCAGTGGTTGCAGGAATTTCTCTATGGGTTGGATGAGTTTGCAAGCCTTGGTAGAGGCTATGCGCTGCTGTGAAGAGCCTGCCTCCATCTTCTTTATAACCCCCTCCTAGATACAAAGGGGCTGTGGTTAGGTTGCCATGAAACCTTCCCTTCTCCAAGACTGACCAAGCCCAGCTCCCCCATCTGCTCCTCACAGAGCAAGAGCTCCAGTCCCTGATCAGTTTGAGAGCCCTCACCTGAACTCACTCCAGTTAATCAATGGCAGGGCCCAAAACTGGATGCAGTATTTCAGATGTGGCTTCATGAGTGCTGTGTAGAGCGGGATAATCCCTTCCCTTGTCCTTGTTGGCTGTGCTGCTGTTGACACAGCCCAAGACGCTGGTGGCCATCTCTGCTGCCAAGGTCACTGGTGGTTCACACTCACCACACTGCTCACAAGGGGCCCCAGGGTCTTTTCAGCAGAGCTGCTCCCCAGGCAAGGCAGTCCCAGCCTGGGTTTCTGCACCAGGCTCTTCCTTCCCTGCTGCAGCACTTGGCACTTTTCTTGTTGGATTTAATAAAGTTTTTGTTAGCCCATGCCCTCAGCCTGTCTGGGTCTTGCTGGATGGCCACTCTGCCCACTATTGTATTGACCTGCCCAGCCGCCATCACCAGCTTTGTGTCACCAGTGAACGTGATGAATACATACCTTGTCACCTCCTCCAAGTCACTGACACAGATGTTAAACAGGGCAGTGCTGGGAAAGACTCCTGCATAAGACTCCTGCATGACTCCACTTATTCCTGGCCTCCAGGTGAAGTACAATCCATTGACCACTTCATCACACCAGCCTCTCCGTAGAGGCTGGCACACAGGAACAGGGACTTCCTACCTGCCCAGTGCCTGGTGAGGATGCAGGACAAGCCCCTTACCAGTTTCCTTCCTCCCATTTCCTTACCTTTCTCCCCAGTCTCTTCTGTACAGTAAAGAGAAAGAAACCAGGCTGAAGAAACTTAATAATCCATTGGTAAAGCCTGTTTTTCTTCTGTAGAACAGCATGAAGACAATACCATTTAGGAACTCTTAACCCATGTCAAATATGGACTTTAGTATAACTGAGGCATTTCAGCAGGGTTTTTGGGTTGTTCGATTTTTTGCATTGTTTGGGGTTTTTTTTAGCAGTTACTGCCACATTTAAAAGCCAGTTAACCTCAACCTACTCCACATAACTCAGTTCTAAAATGGGGTAAGCCCCCTTTCCTGCAGGTTTCTACATATGTGGAGGATGGACAATCAGGGGACACCAAGTATTATAGCCTTTGGTGCAGAGCATCCAACCAGAACATTCTCGTCCTGATCCCACCTCCCATACTCCACAGTTGGGTTAGGTACAGGAATGAAAATATCTACAAAGGCCTTTCATTCATCCATGGAAGCCAGCCCCACAGTACTGCCATCCTGGCAGCCAGCAGACTGCTGCTTCCTTATGTGCCCTCAACCAGAGAGCCAGAAAATTTTGCATGGCAGCTCTAAGTTGCCTAGGAGGCATCCAGGAGGGATCCAGTCACACATTTCTCACCTCATCTTAATACCTGCACGTACATAGCCCCGCACCTTTCAAATTCAAGCAGAGATGTGACACGGGCTGAAATATTTTCCTTTCCAATAACCAAATGCTCCAGCTCCCATGCCTTCAGCTTCGCAACAGCTTGTAAAGCAAACTGCACTGAGTTCTGGAATCAGCAGTAAAATCCCATCTGAATATTTTTTTTTCCCCAGGAACAGCTGGGTTAAAAATCTTTGACTAACGAGTTTTCACTGCCATACTAATAGCTTTTCTTAATCAAATCAATGAACCTCCCAATTTAAATCTGTTTCTCAGGAAACAAACATTTCACCAAGACTCAGGTGTGATAAATAACCACCGAACTCGAGACACCGAGCTGAAAGGAGCCCCCAGCTCACAGCTCCCGCCTTTCCTGCCAGCCAGAGACACAAAGGGAGAAGTCACCCAGCTCAGGGTGAGGGCTGGGGCTGCTCCTCGCTCTGTTGGGGAGGGCAGAGAAACTTCCAGGCCTCTGGTGTATTTTGCTGTAGCTGAGGGGAATAGGTGTAGCACTGCAGCAGAAGGACTTTTACAGGCTCCAGCTGAAAGTTAAACAACGTGTTGTTATTTTAAGGGATATTTAAAGTTGAGGTCTTATGCCTCATGCTTCACTGGAATGAGCTGAGCTGGTAGATTGTTTCCATTGCTCAGAATAAACCTGTCCTCTCTGCAGGAGGAACACAACAAAATTAAGCCCGACGGTGCATAGGCAGACATTCCTATAGCAAGGCAATTCTCTGTCAGAGAAGAAAGCTCTCATCCATAAACGGCTTCAACGCATGGTACCAAACACCCCTGCTCTGCTGGAAAGCAAAAGCATGATGACGCTGGGTTAACTGCACGGGGACACAGTGACGCAAATCTGTGCCTCTGCTCCCTCCCTTTGGAATAACCCTAAGGAAACCACTGAGCCTTACTGAAACAATCTGAGATTCCCTGTAGTCTCTGCCAGCCTGCAGCACCTCAGAGGGATGTTGTGCAAAAATAATCTCTGTGAGGGTAGTAGCACATAGAGAGCAAGGAGGAGCTTGCCACGGCAGTTCTTCTCCCCACGCTTGAAGCATCCTGTGGTTTGCAGGCTGCCAGTCTACCCAAACGAAAGCACACAGCCTCTCTACCTGAAGAGGTGCTGCATAATAGAAAAATATGAAGTGAAGAAAGGCCAAAGACAGTGTCACTAAAAGAACTGAGCTCCAAGGGGGAATGTTACTTAAGGCTTGAGAATGGGCATCGTTGTTTTTTTTTTTTTAAAAATCTTAGATAAATAAATAAAGGATGTCATTATGAAGTGACATTTCTGGTCCTTGAAACTGTCTCTGCTGTTTGATGGAGCAGTGTGGCAGCCTTCTGAGCTGTGATGCTTATTCTCCTATTAAAGTCATTTCAGAACCAAGCTGAGCGATACATGTTAGCGGAGCATCTCATGTTTGCTTTCCTTTAGCTGAGCCTCTGAGGATTGAGTTTTGTTGCAGCAGCCTCTGAAGATGTCAGTATGGGGCCATCTGGGTGATGCCCGAAGAGACACAAAGAATGAAACTTCTTGAGCCACATAGGATTTCTCAGCAAAGGATTGCTGGCAAGACTGAAGTGTAGAGGATCCCCTTGGTCTTGGGCCAAGGAAAAAGGAGAGCCACAAAGCTGGTGAGGGGTCTGGAGCATGGAGGGGTCTGGAGCATGGAGGGGTCTGGACCTGGTGGTCACCAATGCAAGCGAGCTCGTCGGAGATGTCCAGATCGGAGGCAGCCTGGGCTGCAGTGATCACGCGCTGGTAGAGCTCACGCTCCTGAGGGAAATGGGAAGGACAAAGAGTATAGTCAGGACCCTGAATTTTAGAAAAGCCAACTTCCAGCTCCTCAAGGAGATAGTCAGTAGGACTCCCTGGGAAACGGCCCTCAGGGACAGGGGAGCAGAACAGAGCTGGCAGATCTTTAAGGAAGTGGTCCACAGAATAGATGAGGTCCTTAGGGACATGGTTTAGTGGTGGGATGGCAGGGTTAGGTTAACGGTTGGACTTGATGATCTTAAAGGTCTTTTCCAACCTAGATGATTCTATGATTCTATGAAAACACACATGTAATCACTGGGTGCCTTGTGGCTCAAGCGGGCATACAACATGTTGTGACTGGGGCCTGTGTGCTTGTACAGGAGACCACCACACATCCACATCCCCGTCCCCCGAGATACAGCTATGCTGAGCAACCTGTCAAGTGCTGCTAAAAAACCCTAACTGCCTTAACATGGACAACTACTAAAGTCCTTGCAACCAGCATTTCACACATGCAAGTACCTTATTTAGGGAACTATGGCATCAATCAAAGAATTAGTTACAGGATATTAAACTTGCCAAGTTGCTGTTATTAAATATGCAAGGCAAACAACATTCTGGGTAATTAACAGACATCTCTGATGAGCCTGCAATCTGAATAAGGGATTTGCCTGTGAGTCTCCGGATGTTGCTTTTTTCCTTAAAGCTTTCTAATGGTTTGTCCAGGTAACCATGATGGATGAGCCTGACTTCACAAACTTCCCCTGGATTATTACAAAACAACACACCAGTAAGATGTAGTGGTAGTACAGATCTGATTTCTTTAGCACAAACCTAAGTAAAGGTTTCCCACTTGCTGGAAACATTGCTTGAGCTGAGCAGGTAATGAGCAGGTATGTGGGTGCGCACATGCACTCCCTCAGCACTGAGAAAGAATTTAATCCTTTAAGAAGGGACAAGGACTTGGGTTTCTCTAAGAGCAGTGCTGAGACTAACATGGTGGTAACAGGTGGGCTGCTCCCCCCAAACAACATGGAGAGCAATTCTCAGCAAGAAATACCTGGGAGTCCTCGAGTGAAAGAATAATCCAAGGGCATGATAAAGGAAAGGCAACTGTATACACATGTCTCACACTTGACTATGCAGTTCAGGAAAGAGGAACGATTGCTTCTAAGAGCTGTTGTTATGCCCCGAAGCAGAGGATGAATTGAACCCATTGGAGTTGTTCATCCTTCTCTCTGGTGGCCACTTCAAAATACTGGCTTTTGTTTAAAAAAAATGCGTACAGCACTTATAATTGGAAAATTAACCTTCAAAATCAGAACCCAACATAAATGAAGATGCTGCATCAGCAAAAGCCTGAAACGAGATCTCTGAGAGGTTGAAGCTCCCAGCTCTGCAGCCAAACTGGGGGGTGAATGTCAGAAAAATGCTATTTCTCTCCTGGTATACAAAGGCTATTTAGTGACCAGATGATGCTACAGGTTTCACCACAGGCAGTGAACCGGTCACCCCTTTTTTGGCTTTGCTATGAATATGCTATGCTTTTATTTATGTTCAAACGCAAAATTACCAGGACTAAAAGTTTTAGAATCTCCCAGTGCCTGGGCTATGAAATCCAAATTTTTGACATGGGAATTACATTTTGATTTTTCTTTTCCCTGCAGACACTGGGTACATTACAGCTACATTGACCATACGGGGACATGCGATTCACACTGCTGTCCTGCAAGAGTTATTCCTGAGGTATAATTTGAGCAAGAGGGAAATCATAGCTGTGCTTTTGTGTGATATATAGGGAAGTGAAGAAATAGTAGACAGATTTGGTCTGTGGAAACTAGGGGGATAGATAACCCTCTTTTATGCCATTTTAATGGCTAAATCTCTGGCAAAACTCTCATCAACATCCCCAGCCTAACACCTGGCTCTTCAGCTGCATAAAATACCCCGAGGCAGCA
>NW_009258549.1:491653-525105 GCF_000687185.1 Egretta garzetta
ACCCCCCCGTGGCGCAAACACCCCCCCCCCCCCCCCATCTGTCCACACGATCCGGTCACTAGCTAACTCCTCTTTTAAAGCAGCTTGAAGCTGAATGTGGTTACACAAAGACCACTGGGAATCATGCAAAAATCCTGGAGGAGAGTTGGCACAGAAGTGGGTAATGCCCCATTCGGTACTTCAGCTTTGGGAACTCAACTCGCCTCCTTTTGACAAAACGTAACTTCTGACCCCAGGGTAAACATATTGCAACCCCCCCTACTGCATCTGTCCTGGAGCATTAATATTTGACATAAATCCTAAAGGAAGCTCTGTTCTTTAGTACTGATTTGTCAGAGGTGGATAGATAGGAAGGGTTGTGGGTAATATGGAAATGGCATAGGCAGAGGATCCCTTCTGGGAGCCTGATTATTGAAAATCAGCTGCTATTTACCCAGTTAATGCCATTCACTCCTCGCACCTGCTCAGTCATTCGTTTCCCAGAGCAAGCCAGCTTTGCCCTGCTGCAAAGTCAGGGAATTTAAGGGAGTTACACCTGCAGGTTTTCTCTTTCTCTCCAATGATTGCAGAGTTCAGCTTATGAAACTCCCACTTGAATACATTCCCAGCCCTTTATCTTCCTTTCCTGTGAATTCTTTTTCTACCTATTTATATGTATATATACTTCTCCAAGTATTTATGTTTCTGACAATGAATCCAAAAGCTCGCGCTTTCTAACTCTTGTTGGACTCTCAGCCTGTTCCTGCACCACACAAAATCCATCTGATTCTGAAATCATCTGAAAAACAAGAAATTCAGCCAGCTTCCCAACTTACACTAGTTTTGGTGCGTATTCTGTTCAATCTTTGAGAGAGGCTCCGTACCCTGTATCCAAGGGCATCCTGTTCCTTCTGATGTCCCAACAACTGTAAATTCTGTGCTGACATCCCTGGCAAACACACTTTTATAGTGGACTACTTTCAATTTTGGTTAAACAAAACCCAATCCCAGCCCAAACCACGAGGGATTATGCAGCTGACCTGTCTTCCTGCTCTTGCCCCCATCGCCTTTCTTGATAATGAAGTTCTGCAGAGAAGCCTCAGGCCACGGAATAGCCAAGAAGGAGAGAGTAAGCTGTAGTCCTATGGTTTTACTTATTAAGTGCTAAAGGATGGACCAGCTGTAAGTGAGATTACCGGAGGTGCAATTGCAGATCTGAGTACCTGGAAAACCTCTCAGCAAGATTTAATTAATAGGAAAGTGAAGGTTCCTGGCTTTATACCTAGTTTTTTCTCTTATCAAGAGAAGGGCTCCCATAGAATAGAAAATCCACACATCCTCCTAGCAGCTAAAGCTTTTCCAGTACTAACCTGTTAGCTGGGTTTGCTTCCATGGTGGTGAGGTGTCATTCATTGCAGCGTATCCATCTGCTTGTTGTCTTGCTTAAATATGAACTGAATGAACTCCCCCCATCTGCCAAAGTCTTGTCTTTGATTACAGAAAGACAACAGCAGGGAGTAGGTCAAGGTCAAGTAAAGCAGATAAACATATGATTAAATCTGAGCAGATAATGACTCACCTGTCTTCAGCGGGAACAGCCTTGCACTAATGTGTTTGATGGAAACAGGGTTGGAGGAATAAACCAGATCAAAGGGAATGACAATGCAAAATTAAAAAGCAATAAAAAGCTTAAAGATGAAAACAAACCAGCCCACGACCTCTCTTTTTTTGTTTCTGTCTGAAGAAACAACAGCCAGTACGCTCCCGAAACCAGCACATGTCAAGTCAGACACTGGAAAGGAATTGAGAGGATTATTTCACAATTTTATTGCACAACTGAAAATTAACCTTTTTTAAAATATTTACAAGCCATTTATTTTGCACACACAATCTAAACAGCATTTTCCCCGATAAAATTGTCACCTAGAAAACTTACACACGGACTGAAGCATACATGTAAACCAAGTGGTTTCTGTTAAATGCAAGTTGCCTCAGTCTAACCCTGGAGGGGGAGGCGCTTGGGAGATGGGGCAGCAGAAGGAAAAAAAGACACATTTTTCCTTTCTCTTTCCTGACATGTTACTTAAGGACCTTTCCCCAAGCCAGGGAAAGAAACGAAAGGGTTCAGTATTAGTTCAAGCAGAAGGCCAGCCAGTCAGGTAATGTACCGATGGGGTGGTGAGTTGAAGATTCCAACCACTTCAGTGCCACAAGCCTTGCAAGAAAATGACAAGCCCTGTTTCATGCATGGTTCACCTTAAAGGTCGCGATATCCCAATTTTTACCTTGGGGAATACAGAATCACCTTGGTCATGACGGAAAAGGAATGAGGTTTGACTCATAAGAAGAGAGACGTGTGAAAGGCTGTTGTTGGTTTGGGTTTGTTTTTGTTTCTTTCTTTCTCGAGGGTTTCTTACCTGCACTTTTGGAAAAGCGCTGGCTGAGACATTGCAAATGCTGCTGCTGCTCTCGGCAGGGCTACACAGTGCAGGAACAGTCACGTAACTTGACCAGCAATGCCGGGGGGCAATATTTTAACCATCATTATGAAGCGCACAGCTTTGTGCTGAAAACGAGTGCTTTCCTGGCTGTTAGCACAAGCTGTCACAATGCGTATCACAATCTCTGGAGTCCACAAATCACACCCCCCCGACTTCCCCATGGCTGATCTGACCACACAGTTTTCCATCATACAGATTGTTGTTTTCAAGTCTGTCAGCCAATATTGAGTACATGGCCTTGTAGCACTGACTGCTTAGCTTCTAAGGGATTTTGACACCTGCAATCTTAAATGAGTAGGTGGTCAGCTCTAAAACTGATGCTCACTGGTCCAGATTGGTCCCGTGTTACTTTGGGCAGGTGTGCACCTGAGGCACCCTTGGGGACCATCAGCACTGTAACCTTTTCTCCTAGTCAGAGAGCAAAGGGTGATGTAGGGCTTCACCCTAAACAGAAATGCCCTCTGCAGAAGTCCCACTCACTCCATTGACTACCAAAGGAAGCGAAGGGGACCAATTCCAACATCAGGGGTCTCAGCTGCCAATGGGATGGGATGAATCTGGGCCTGAATGCTTCCAGCTGGACATCTAAAAACTTAGGGATTCTGGCACTGCAAGGTACATTTGGTATTTAGATCACTTTGGTGCTACCTTTCTTCAGGTTTTGGACACTCTGCTGTAGGGTGGAGAAAGAGAGTAAGTGATGCCAACATGATCTATAGAGAGTTTGGAAGGAAAGGGAGTGTTTATAGACTTGTTACGCTAGGTAGCGCTTGCCCATTGGGAACCACGCTAATGGGAGGCGGCTTTGTGAAAGGCAATTCAAGTGTATAGGAAAAGCAAAATCAATGGCCTCAAACCAAATGATCTGTTTCAAGGCTTCTAAAGTCATTATTTCTTCCAGAGCCACACATGGTCACCATGGCCATCTTACGCATGGCTACCAAGTTGTATTGTGTAGGCTCCTAAGCAACCTGATCTTGTTTCGGCATTAACTATTAAAGGTCTAAGTCGCTCATTCTCCTCCAGCAGCCCAAGTGTTTGTTTTTCTCTTATTTTTATAATTAGTTCTGGCTGGATTAAGGGAGCCAGCAATGGAGAGATGTCTTTTTCTATGTAATAGTCATAACCAGACCTCGACACTGTGGGAAGTGCCTATACTGTCATTGAAATACCCGCCAACACCTACCTAAGGCTGGCTTAAACATGGATTTAGGTGTGTGGCAGATGGGGAATATGGAGAAAAAGGGCAAAACCCTAGAATGGGCTGGCTGAGGAAGGATCCTGAAATTGAACCCTACAAAAAATTATAGGAAATTTGAAGATTGTAGAAACTTGTGCTAAAAGTTACGGTTTAAGTAGGTTACTTAGCTTTATAAATGCTGCTGATTTCATCCCCATTGGATTACTTGCAATGGCTCTCTTCCTCTCAGAACAATATTTTTCTGGAAGATATATAGGTGTTACGGACAGAAAAGTTTGAACAGTATGATTATGTTAAAAATAAAACACAGGCATCCCATTCTTACAGTTTCAAATTGCTGAATTTTTCTTTCAGGTGCAGGCTTGAAGATTAAAATTGGAAAACCCCCCTGCAGAATAAATCTGTGTGGAGGCCCAGGTGCCATGCCAGAAACATAGTGTGTTGATATTGCTTTAGTAATGAACTCACGCAGTGGTACAGCACAAGCCAGTGGTCTTTCATACTTACTGGAAGAGACATTGCTAAGATAGAAATGAAAGCTGTGATAGCCAAAGCAAAGAAAATCCTCCAGGCTCTGTACTAAAGTGGTGCTGAGGACATCTCAACAACCCCTCAGTTCTATTCTTCACCCCACACAATGCTGTAATATTTGCAAGTCTGATTGATGGGGAAGAAAGCTGTATCAGCCTAAGAAAATAAAGAAGTTTTGCAAAGTGTTAGTTTCACATACAAAAATGGAAATGAAAGCAACAAAAATTATAAAATATTTGGTTCTTGGGTGATCTGATTCAGAGAGCCGTTTTTATTACATGCACTTGTTTTGCTCTATGAAGTGCAATCAGAAAGAAGATGACAGTGTCTGTCTTCTCTGCTTTCATGACAAAAGCTGGCAGGTTAACCTGGTGGATATTTTGCATTTATGAATCTCCATGAATGTTAATCCTTGTGGGTCGTTACAGAACTCATTGCTTTTTTTTGGATTGCCTTTGCTGTTCTTTGAATAAACTCTTAACAGTGAAAAGCAAGACATGAACTCTCCATGAGCCATGTGACCCTGTAGGGCAATATTCATCGGTGTTACGGACAGAAAGCATCATTTCATTCATCTGTCTGTTCTGTTATCAACACAGACAGCAGAAGCCTCCTGCCCAGCCTGAACACTGAGTCTCAGGCCAGCTGAATTAATTGGTGCTAATACAATTAGTAAATACAGGGCAAGGTGTTGAGGGAAAATACACGCATCTCTTGTTATCGTTATGAATCAGCAAACTGCTGAGTCCCATCTCTCCCTAACCGCAAGGGGCCTCTCTCTCTCAAGGCGAGTACACATCTAAAATGCAGAAAAGCTCAGCAAAGTCTACCAGAATAATAGATTTCATACTGAACTCACTATTGCCATCTAAAAAACTCAAAGCAGACAGTGGTGTGGCTTCCTTCCTGCTGCTGCTGGTTAGTTCCGACTGGATGAAGAGTTCACGGATCAATCAGCCTTGGATAGCTCTCCCTTTCCTTATAGTGTTGCTGGAGAGCACTGCTGGAACAACAGATCCACAGGCAGATCAAAAGAAGAAATTCTGCGAACCTTGCTAACTCCTGCTTTGCCCCAACCATTGACCCCAGTGCTCACAATTTAAAAAAGGCTGGGTAGTCACACGCTTACTGTTACCAAGCTGCTATTATCTCTATTACCTTTTTTTTCCCACTTCTTTTCTTATGAGCACCAAAAGGACAATGTGGGAATCCAAAGAATTGAAACAAATTAAACATCTTTGAACTGAGAATGGTTTACTCTCAGTGCTGACTCTCATGACTTTTACAGCCCATAGAATTTACTACAGGTAGGCCACATTGGCCAGCATTGGATAAGAAATGCCGCAGATCCAGGATGAGCTTAGTCCAGCTGACAGATCCTATGAAGAAGATCTGTTCTCTGAGGGACCTCAGAACCCTTTTCCCTTTCTCATTCCTCTGGAAATGTGGCTAGTTAAAACAAACCCCACATGCCCCCCTCCCCCCCGCAATTATTTACTCCATCTTTTCACTGTTTTCCTGACAGACTGTGCCAACAGCCTTTAGAGTGCTCCCAAGGGGGGAGCAGACAGACTTCGACAGAGCTGGGATTCATCACTCTTGCATGTTCTGCTGTTAGCATTCACAGGCTGGGGGTGAGTGCTACAAGGCCTCCGAGTGTGTCATTTCCATCAGCTCCGTAGGATCCCGCTACACAAGAAAAGCCTGTAGAACACAACTGCAGGCATTCTGCTCAGAGCGCGTGAGAGCACAAGGGATAATTGATTTTCATAAATCACAGTTTAAAACCCCTATCCTTTGGGAAAAAAAGAAAAAAAAAAATCTGGGTTTGCTTAGAATCAAGGCAGCTATCATATTATGAAAAGCTCAAGAAGAGCAAAAGTAAAAAGAAGTATCACCCAGCTGCTTCATTCCCTGAGTACTTTCCACTCCGTGCATAGAATGAAAGAGGAGTCCCCTGAAAAAAAATAAACGAAACAGCAAATGATTGTGTAGACTATGTCCTATTACACATGTACCAGAGGACAGAGAGTTGTAAGAGCAGATCACCAGCTCCACCAGCAACTTGAAATTTCAGATCCTCAAACTTTCACATGACTGATTTTGCAGCCTTAGCAGGAGTCTTGTGATAGAATGGTTAACGCTGAAAATTCACACGTCCATTGTCTGAGAATTATGTTGCCGTAATACTGAGGAATAGGCTTAGCTTGGCTTGAATTACTTGGCCTCACATGTTTGGGGACCTCTTCTCGAATATATTTGGTGAGAATGATGCCCACCTCCGATTGGAGAATTACCCCTGGGTCAGAACTATTTCTTCTGGATTGAAATCTTGTATCTGATGGCAATGGACCATGGAGCTCAAATGAAGCTTTTGTCACCTGCACAGTGACTTCCCATGAATCCATGTTGCAGAGGTTTAGGACATTTTAACCCTACAGAAACAGTAAATAGCTGGGGGACAGGAAGCTGTTTGCATCCTACGGGGGGAAGCTATAGCACAGAATAACTGCAAAGATACTAAGCTCTTAGCCTGGGTTTCAGATCTTTTGCATCCTGCCACCCTCAGTGAGCTAACAAACACTTGCATTGCAGTACCCATAAACATGTCTGGACAAACACATTCATAGGATCCATCACACAAATAAATATTTGGTTTTCTAATTCCCAGATTATTTTTTCAACTGATCATAACAATTCTACTCTGCAGAGCAAACAACCCCCAAATCCCAAGTATTCATAAGAGGAAAACGTTCTGGCCACCTGACACGTACACAGATCCTTTTGAAATTCTCAAGGACTTTGTGTCTTGTTTTGGGAATGTATAGCTACTGATGAAAACAAATCCCTGTAAAAGCAAGGTATTTCTAAATCCAGGTTTGTAAGCATTTTCTGAGCCATAATTTGCTGTGCACAGCCAAAAGCTTTTCCAAACTTGATTTTATATTGTGAACCAAAGTAACAATCTTCAAACAATCCCCAGTTCACCTAAGTGTTTGGATGTAAACGTACCGTCTAAATATACACTATGAATTACTACTGTAAAAATTAGTTCATTCAGCTATCGATGCTTCTGCATTTTCAATGCTGCAGTGGAAGAGCTATTGGCTGTCATTGTCTAATCATGACTTATTTGTTCCAGTCCCACTGGCGCTGCAGAAACTTAGCTGCTTTCTTTTCCTAAACTCAAAATATGTTCTGAGCTAACCACGATGCATTCTTTTTTTTTCTTTTTTTTTTGCACTCCCATCATCTAATGTGTTAGACCTCGCTGAAGTTCATAAATAACGATGCTCACCCCACTTGCTGAGCTTGCTGCGGTCTCCTGTTGCTGCACTGAAACCTGAGGAAGACTCCCGGCGTATCTGGCGGAGCAGGAAGGAATATCCTGCGCAATGCCTAAGAGTAGCAGCTCTGCTGATCTGCCAGCACTCCCAGGGCTGCTGGTCATTAATCTTTCTCAGCCAAAAACAGATGGGGCTATTAGGCAGGCTGGAGTAATAGGGGAAACTGGCATGATGAAGAAGGAAAAAACTGCATATAAAAATGAGAGCATTAAAAATGTATTTTTCATATTTAATTGGACGATGTACAATTATACCTACCAGAAAATAACGTGCAGTGTGTTTTGTGCAGGGGATTTATAAGACTGTTCAGCTGTGCTAGGACCTTATTTTCCCCTGCGGAGAGAACCAGTAGCAACAATTCTGACAAGGTTTTTGTGTTTTTCCCTCTAACACAGGGCTTCCTCTGCTGCACTGGCTACTGCAAATAACACTACAAAGTGCCTCCGCTTGTCGCAGTAAAAGGAAAATGCAGTTTATGATTTACATACAAACCACACGAAGCCTACCTGGTAAAAAAATCAGCACTTGAGGAATAACGTGAACATATCTGATACTCAGTCTAACAAAAGTGATGGAACTGCGTGTACAGCTGCTAATTCCTTTATGTCACTGAGTCCAAGATGATGATTATAAATAGAATAAAAATTGCAAATTATGAAGTGGAACCGGACTGCTCGCATAGGAAACTAGCAAGGCTGGAAGGAATTACTGAAAGTAGGGTTTGGAAAACAATCTGATAGCTACTAAGGACTATTTGGGATAAAGACATTTTCTAGGCCTGCCAGGTAGGCAAATGGTAGATGACCCTTAGCCAGAAAATGATAGGATGGAAAGGGCGGCCAAACGTTTGAAGGTATATACTGTGACAACAGAGAGAAATCATGGAAACACATTAGAGGGTTACAATAAGACATTAAATAAAGGCAAGTGCTTTGCCCAAAACTTAAACTTGCAAAGGCTGTTATATCAAAGGGAGAAGCCTGAAAACAAAAATAGGGGGATCGGGTGCAGATCAGCAGATTACTATTTGGAATAATAATTATGCCTGAAATGAGGTGGGATGTCAGGAGGTGCTGGGAAATACACAGGGGGCTTAGGGGCCTGAAAAGTTTGCAGTGAGTCACATGTGTCAATGTTTTGGAGTGGAGGGCAAAAAGGGAGACACAGAACAAAACGTGTCAAGATAATACCCCAAATTAGAAGAACAAAAGAATTTTGTAGGATTTTATTTCTGATCCCTTGACTAGGAAAAGGTTAGCATTTAGGAAGGTTCAAGAGGAAAATACAATCCCCAAAACCTAATAGGGTGATATTTGATATAAAAATTTTAAAACAAAACCCCCTTTTTCCTTTTAAAGAAAAAAAAAGGGGGCCCAAAAAAAAAAAAAAAAAACCAACAACTGAAATCCTCAGATTAAAGATGGAAAAGGCTTATAAATATCAATGGAGTATGGTATTCCCTTAGATAAATGGAAGACAAGGACAAGGAAATGCTGGTTACGACTAAATTGGAAATTTTAGAAGTTTTTCAGGCCAAATAGGAAACCTTCGGAGAAGGGAAATCAAAACTTCGTAAAGCTGAAAAGAGGGTATGGAACAGTTAAGATGAAGTTTGAGCAAGCTAAGAGGGAATCTGAAGAGCAAATAGTAAGAAGTTAAAACTGAAAACACACGTTTGCTCAGCACACCAAAAGCAGAAAACCAGAGATAACTGGTAGGCCACCCCAAACAACAAGTAGAAGAAACAATTAAAGACAATAAGGACATTGCCAAGAATCTAAATGATTTATTTGCATCAGTCTTCACCAGAGGGTGCTGGAGTGATATCTAAATGAGAGACTCACACTTTCCAAATATCAAAGATAAGGAGAGGTCATAGATTGAAGACTCAGGAGAGAAGTTGGTGGAACAAATCAATAAATCAAAGGCATTAAGTCACCAGGTTTATCTGATATTTCTTGAGGACTTCAGGAGAAAACTGAGAATTAAGTAACAAAGTTGCTAGCAAATACCTACTACAGCAGAGGACTGGAAGACAGTCAGTGTTACAACTGAGTTGGGGACTGTTGTTGGTGGTGGTTTTTTCACGGTGTTGGAGGAGCCCTGGCAGTTACAGACAGGTACGTAATCCTAATCTGCTATCATGTAAATTGGCTGAAATGTGTTAAAAAAAACCCAAGCCCCACACCTTCCAAACATGACATGACAGGTACAAGTCAGTACAGTGTCTACAAAGGGAAAAAAAAGGGGCTCTTTGAACCTGCTACCAATCTTTGAGCTGGTTACACCAGCCAGATGGGTTACACCTAAGCCTACCCAGGAGGTCCCGTGACTGGCTGTACAGACAGGCAAGTAGCAAAGGATTTACCTCCCTGCTCCCCCATCTGCATCTCAGGACCACTGAGGAGGGAGTAATGTTCATGTTGATAATGGCACACCCGAACCATGTACAGGTCTGTGCTACAGGTTAAGCTGCTCCAGGGCAATCCAGTCCATCCTTGGGCAACACTGTTAAAGCCAAGGGGAAGTGTACATCTGGAAATGAAATTTTAATATAGATGAAACATCAGAGTGGCCACATGAAGCTCCGACTGGAGATTTTATGTAGGTACACCCAGTGTTAGCCCCTCTTAGGCTCAGCTTTTGATATCCTTCTGTGCATTAGCTAATCAACAGGGCTCTGCGCTGCAGGGTTCTTCTCATTCTCAAAATACACAGTGACCTTGGCCCTTAATGGTGAGTGATACGGGACTCAGGGAGTTAAGATTTTTATTTTTTTTTTTAAATATCTTAGCCAGGACTGAGCACTCATTTCACTTTTTCCCAGCTCTTCCCAGCTCTTTATGTAAATCTTTACATAAAGCCATTAAGAACAGAAGAAAAGCACTTTGGAAAATTATGCAGTGATGTATTCTTATGCAGCCAACACTCCCAGGGGAAAAAGTGAAAATTACACATAGCCTCCCGCCCCTTTTTATTTCTTGTCAAAGATGTTGCCTTTTTTGGCTTTTCTTATATATACACAGCATGATGAACTGATATTTGTAGTTTAAATGTCTGGTTTAACTGCGTGGTTTCCACTGTAACAGAAAGCTCTCACGAAATGTCAGGTTAGAAATAAAACCAAGCTCTAGAGGGATGAGATGAGGAGGAAAGTAGAAGGTCCAGTGGCTGAAAAACAAAATGGAAAAAAAGTGAGCAGAGCGCAATATGGATCCATCTCCCAGCTCAGGCAGTGGAATTGGTACGCGTGGTTGTACGGGGATCTGGGGTAGGGAGACAAGACGCATTTCTCACTGAGTTGGTTCTACTTTCTCTATTAACATTGCAACAGAAATTACAAATAGCCCTGCAAGGGGTAGTGCATTAAACCTCATCTCTTCATCCCATGTAAACACAACATTAATACTGAAGAATAAAGAAAATGGTACAAAGTCCAGTGTCTTGTTTTCTGCATTTTGCTTGTTAGGTTTCCTGTCCGCCCTCCAGCATACTCCTGTGTGTACCGAAGTTGTGAACTTCACCAGCCCGCGTTCAAGCAAACACTCACACTCAGATTCCCAACACATTCGTTTCTCCCCCTCGAATGGGGAGTTTATTCCTAACAGTTCTGCTGCTTTTAATTATAAACTCCTTTAACGAAGTAGTTCTGAGACCTTGCAGCAGGCAGCAGGAGAGCACCAAGGCTACCAGTTGCCATGTTTATAATCCCCATTCAGCAAAGAAGTCCCAAGGCCCAGTGCCTTCACGGACGGGCATGCACTGAAATGAGCCTACAAATCCATATCCCCCCGCACAATGTGCCTTCTAGGCAAAATCCGATTCTTGCCTAAAAAAGATAGAGAGTTACAGCCAGGCCCTTTATTTTATGAGACACACACGAACAAGTTGCTCTGGTGAAAACAGACCTTACACTGACAAGTTTTGTTCGCTTGCTGGCAGAGCTACTGATCTTCTTTACTGGACCACCAGAACTGAAGATGGGAACGAAACACAAGGGAGACGTTTCCTTGGCAAGGAAAGGAGCAGCATTTAGGACAGGGGAAAGGCAGGGTGGGGTATAGGGGATTTTCCTGATAAAACAACTAATTTGAGAATAAAAGACCAACCGATACCATGTATACACCTAAACCAGTAACACACCTCCTCTGGAGTGCAGTATTGTATAAGCGTCCCCTTCGTTTTCAAGGCTAATTCAGACCTTTGGCTCATCCTGCATTAGCAAGGTCATCCATGTTAACTGGGCCCCTGTGAAAGTTCACAGGTGAAAGTTCCCTTTTAGAGTAGTGCAGATTTGAAATTCACAGGACAGCGACCCGAAGATCTTCCTTTACAGATAAAAAGCATGTCAAATTATTAAATAGCAACATGAAATCCTATATTCCGAAGGTCTATCTTTGCTCTGCGGTTAGGAGAGCAGTGTGCGTTCCCAGCCCCTGCCCAGTCCCCACCTCCAGCGGCACGGCGGGCACATGGCCGCCCCTCTTGCTGACACCTCACGAATGCTAAAGCTGAAAGGCCTGGGGTAGTCGGGGAAGGGACGAACGAGCATAGTCCGAAGACACGTCACTTCAAATTTCTACTGTTAGAACTGCCGGGTATGATATAAAAACAGAAAGTATTTCTCAGTTCGAAGTTTGAAGACCGGGCCCCAAACGTCGAGTGACTCCTCCCTCCGGTGTCCCTGTTTCCCGCACACGGGCTCCACTGTGCTAGCTGTTGTTCTCTGCCGTGAGATATTTGAGGGCTGCAAAGCCATAGTGGCGCGACATATCCTGCTGGAACTCCTCCTTCAGGGTCTTGAGACAGATGCGGTATTGCTTGTTGGAGCGAAACTTGGTGATGTCGAAGCTGGGGGCGTGCGGCATGTGGATCATGTAGGCGTTGGGCAGCACCGTGAACTCGTACTCCTGGGGGAGAAAGACACCGGCTGTGAGGGTGTTCCCAAGCCCTCTTGCAAATGCATCTCTCCCATACCTCCACAATCAAATATGCTCCAACATGTAACATTGCGGTGTGGGTCTCGGAAAGAACAAACCCATACAGATATGCCAAATAACCCTTCTTTTTTTAAAGTTGCTTTTTCTTGGGTTTATGGAAGATCTACTTTCTCTTTTAAAATGTTTTTCTCCATGTAAGCCAAATGGTGGGGAAACAGTACAAAAGGCATGCCCGAAGCCGTGTCTGCAGCACAGGTTTTGCAGTAGTGTGCTTGCAACCAAGACAGCTGTGACTGCACACAGTCTCAAGTGTCCATGCAAGAGCATGTTTTTGCCCCTACAATTTACCTTGTTTGAGATGCTGGAATAAGCTATATTTACAGAGGCATCCATTGCACTACATATGTTGCCTTGCCTGTATACTAAGATACTTAGAGTGAGAAATCTGTCCAAAACTATTTATAAACCTGAAATAGGGAGAATATGATACCTTACAGATGACACGTGAAAATGGACCTGCTAATTCCATATGCTTTGGGAAGGTTTTACGCAAATTAAGTTCTCCTTCACAAAGTATGAGATAATGTTTTTATTCCCCCTCTCCTCTAGAACTACTTCACTAATTCTCTTTATGTATATCTGACCAAGTTCTTTGACAATTTTTGTCATTAAAAATGGTGGTTCATTTAAATCTCAATTACTCCTGTTAGATGTTTCAATTTTTATAATTAAACATATGATCATTAGAGCAAAGCTGAACAAAGACTGATTCTCAGACAAGGTGCAAGTTCACTAGTGCAGGGTGTATAAGAACCAGGTACCTGCTCCTGTAAGGAACTGGGCAGAAAAGGGATGTGAACCTCAGTATTCTCTAGCCAAGTGAAGTATCCTAACCACCAGGATGCTATTTTTTATATGGAACTGCAGAAAGCCTGAGTTGTATGGGATGCAAATAACAAAGAAACTTCGAAGCCTCCACAGGCAAATTTCCTGTTGTCCTCACAGTTTCTATTTACAACTGTTGCCGTATTGACTCATTAACTGTCTCTGCAGAAGACACTGGGCAGGGAAGGAACAGCCGCAGAGCGTGCTGGCTTTACAAGAAATGGTGCACAGCCTCCCCTGGTTTGCAAAGTCCGGTCACTTGTAGATTTAGGAGTCTGTGCAGAGACACAGAATATCTGCAGCACAGAGGCAGAGTGCTCCAAAACATGAGTGTTTCAGCTATAAATCTTTCTTCACCTAACAAAATCTAACCAACCCAGAAAAGCCTGAAAGCTGCTGGGTTACGATGCTACCAGAAACCAAGTGTTTGAGCAACACAGCCGAAAATGAAGCCGAAACAAAATGGAAAAAAGTGAGCAGAATGCAATGTGCATCCTTTTCCCAACTCAGGTGGTGGTACTGGTGAGCCCAAAGTGTAGCTAAGGCTGCAGTGCCTTCCCAGAGACACCTGTGAAACGGTGGCTGTGTAGGACAGCTAGGTGCAGATGCAGCTGTATGGCTGTTCCTTACTCATTATGGGAATGCCTGTTCCCTGCCAGACAGCGCTAAAGCGGTCAATCTTTGTGCCAAATTACAATGCTCTCATATACGGGAATGGAACCCTCTGAGCTTCTGTTTGGGATGACAAATGTACAGCAAGAGCAAAATAATCTGATGCTCACAGGCAGAACTCATTTAGCTGGAAGAGGCTTAGAACTAAACACAAAACCAAAGGCTGGCACGATGGAGTGAGGAGAGCTGATAAACTAGAAACTACAAAATATGTCTCTACAGGACCTTAAAACTAAGGGCTGAAGTGTCAGAGGAAGATGCATCCCCCCTCATCCAATCCTTTCTTTGTTCTCTGTTTGCATCTCAAGTCTGTAACCCTGCAGGTCAGGGGCCGGCTCCGCTCTGCAGTGTAAACTGTTCAGCACAGCTGTGCTCCCATCCCTCTGAAAGACCTTCAGGCATATAAAGCCTTCCAAAAACTTACATGAGTCTCCTGCTAATAAGCGCCTTTGAAAGATGCTGGGCTGGGGTCCTGGAAAAAGGATTGCTCACAGTCTAGTTCCACAGTCCCTGGAAGAGCAGGGAAAAGTCTCCTGATGACCCGTCCCTACTACATGGAAACATCTCCTGGGAAAGAAACACACTTGCAGGAACCTCTGTCCCTACCTCACAGGTTAAATTCTTTAGATGGAGACTCTCATTATCTACGTATTTGTACAGCATCCAGCTCAGTGGACATCTGCCTGCCCCCAGAATGACAATGACAATAACCTCCATGCTGTGGGCTGCTCCGGAGGACAGCAGCGGCATGGGCCCTTGGTGAGGGGTCTGAAACAGTTCTCTCAACAGACACTGCAGTTGCGGGGAACAGTGAAATAACCAAATTGAGAAGCTGCTCCGCCTGCTGATAATGAAGCCAGCCAAGCAGCTGGCAGCAACCTGATCTGTGGACACCCTAAAGCAGAGGAATGCCCTAGTGGGAGGCAGCTGGTGCGATCCCACATCCCCTCCAGGCTGATTTTCTGGGAGAACAGGCCAATACCCATGTTGCTACAGCTGAAAACTAAACTTCTTTTCAATGTGAGAATGTTTTTAAGGCTGGAAGAGTGAGAAAAACAATTCCCCAGAGTTAGTTCCAACCCAATGGCCATTTAAAATATCTGTACTGTGATCAACTTGAAAAATGTTCCAATTTCTCATGTGTGACTCTGTATGCTGGGCAAATGTCTCCAAACAGAAGAGTTAAATCATGAGTGCTGGATGAGAGCTGCCAGTGGGAACATAAGCCTTGTTACCCAGATTAACTAATAATAAATCATTACACTGGCACTCTCCACAACTGATGGTTAATTAGTGTTTGGAAAGTGCACTGGAAAATTAAAGTGCTATAGCAAAGCAAAGTATTATTATTAATAATAATATAAGGGACAATTTTTTTTTTTAAGTCTAATAACTTTTTCTCAACATAAGTAGGTAGAAGTTTGTTGGGAATGCCCTTCTGCAAACAGAGGGCAAGTGCTGGCCAGCCCAAGGCGACCGTGTAGTTGTAAGCAGAAGTAGAAAATAATGCTCCCATGTAGGTGCCTGCACACAAATACACTGTAGCCCACGCCCCAGAGACACAATCTCCCAGTAACTTGCCGCATGCTTTGTGCTACTCTGCTTCACATAAACTGGTAAGAGGTGGGCAGAGAAGGATCAGCTATATTCCAGATAGATAGCAGAAGCTAGCATAGGAGGATACAGATGGCCAAAAAGTACGGGTTTTGGTTAGCATGAAATGCTACTAGTTCAAAAGCTGGGACGGAAACCAAACTAAGAAAAAAAACCAAAACAAAACCCCAAATAAAAAGAAATGCCACGACCCAGACCCTGCTGATTAGCACAGCGGTTAGCTTCACATCCGAGAACAGCAGGGAGATGCCAACCCTGCCATTTCAGTGAGCAGCAGCACCGGGCTCCCATGGAGCCATAGTCACTGCCAGTCTCTGAGATCTAGGTTGGTGGCAGGGACCTTGGCAGCTCTGAGAGCTCTAGTGCCAGTCTGCGTCTCTCGAGCTTTCTCTGCATCCCTGTTCTTACATATTCTGCCCAGCAGCTCCATCCCAAGTCACAGATCCAAGAGGCAGGTAGCCCTAGGATCAAGCGCCTGGATCTTCTAGAGTCTGCCCCACAGCCAGACTTTGGAAATGTAAAGTCCTTGTTTTTCCAGAGATGCACTGTAAATCCAGGCCAGAAATTGAAGATGCTTGCCTTGGATTCAATTTAAGATTGCTTTTTGAGTTCTGAATTAGCATTTGGGACTCACCAACCTCTATTTAACTGAAAAACTTCCAGTGAGGTCTACAGATCCCCTAGTAGGAGACTGAAAACAAGTGCTGCAACGCTTGGGCACACTGTTGGGCAGGAGGTGGGCACTGCAGGGATTGTGCCACTGAGAGACAACAACTTTCTTGGTACTGACAAATAAACTAACTCAGATTCAGTTCTCCTTTTAAGGCTTGACAAGGACTACACTAAGTGTTCCCAACTCAAGAAGCACTCATTAAGGAGCTCAGTAAGGCCAGATGAGCACTTCAGTGATGCAAAGCCCGAAGCCTTTCTACAGAACACGGATTTCATTTAACAACCCTGCTGCCCAGCCCTGGGTTAGATACGCAGGCGCCGTCTCCTCACCTGTGCATCCAGTTCCATGATGTGAGCTACTTTGTTCCAGCCAAATCCAACAAACCGCCTGTCATACTCTGGGCAGTCCTTCCTCACAACAACGTATGGCTCAAAGTCTGCTTCCCACTCAACGCGGTAGGGGGTGGTGGCTGTTCGCCACTTGGCAAAGTTCGTTGGCGCGTGCCCTTTTGTCCAGACGTGATACCTTAAACAGAAATAAATGGCATGGACATGGGGAGGCATTTAGATAGAACGCATCTCGGCGAGGCAACAAAATGTTACTTGTTAGATGAAATGCTCAGAAATAAGGACATTAGCTTACAGTTCACATCATCATTTTCAGGACATATTGGAGGCAATTTCTAGGACTATTTCCAGCACGCTTCCCAGAGCCTCTCTGTGCTCAATGCTTAAACACATCTAGCTGGTGAAGGATAGTGTGAAAACACTCTCTAATGCTAATGTGAGAAACAATTACAAAGTACACAGACAGTTCATCTGCACTACAAAGTGCTGTGTCTCGTTCCTAGCAACCAAGTGGCTGTATCAGTGCTCTAAAATTGGTGTGAAATTCTGTAGCTCAGGTAAGGTCCCTAAAATTAGCTATTTCTAAACCACGGTGACATTCACGATCTATTTTATATGCAATTTTATAATTTGCATGAGAGACACCTGCAGTTCTGGATAGATGTTCTCTTTTATTAATTACTGTTATTACTATGGCAGGAGCCAAAGTGCATAAGTAAGTTAATAAGTAAAATATTACATAAAGGCTTTCTGCTGTACTTTCTACAAAGTAGGGGGTACCCATGTGATCCTGAGTAAGGTAATCAGTTTGATTTACAGAAAAAGTTCATTTTATACTTCGTTAATCTTGTTTAGGTCACAGCAGGTCTCTTCCAAACACGGCTTGAATCCACCCCATTAGTGCCAGGGTCAATGACTCTCTCACCCACTTATTCTTCTTACACCTTTCCAAAAATCAATGAGACAGGCTCTTTCTGCAGACTCATACACTAAATAATGAAACAAAGGCATAGCAGGCCATCTGTATTACAACACTCTGAGATGTGTAACAGAAGGGGCAAAACAAACATCCTGCCAGTTTGTCATGTAAGGTACATTGAAATCACAGGGATTGACTCATGTGCTAAAGTAAAAGGATCTGAGCATTAAATATTTGCAGAATGAGGACCCGAGGTGATGTTTCAACCCCAGAAATACTCGTAACGTTCCAAGCCATTGCTAAAAACAGGGACGTAAAATCACAACCTCTGAGTTTCCACTTTGACTGTATATGGCTTATAAATGGAAAAACAGAGGTGTTCAGCTTTGCTGACTCCTTGTTCAGGGGCAGTGCAGGAGGACAGAATTATTAGGATAGCACTGGTGTCCCAAGTAACGTATGGTCCTTTGAAGGCTGCATTTCTAAACTGTAAACAGGTTGCATCACTTCCAGATATCTGGCTTGGGGACCTGGAAAAACAAAGCCCTTCCATATTAAAAAAAAGTGACAGTGAATTAATTTTCTAGAGGTTATTAGAAACCAGTGCCAGATTCACAAAGATCCTTACAATCCCTAATGGGATCCTTTGGAATCATGTCCGGAAAGCCTATCCCTTTTCCTGGTCTCTTTTGGAAATGAGTTGGTAACCTACCCAGTCACTAATGGGCAGCTATTTATACTGGAAAAAAGCACAGTCATACTGTGGGGTTTAAAATGATACGGGATCATGGAGGATGCTATATCTTCTAACATCCTACCTCCGGCATTTTGAAATTAATTATGATAATAATAATAATGACTACTAAACACTCATGAAGTGATTTGTATCTTCAAAGCTCCATACAAACTTTGGTTAATTGAGAGATTCCTGCAGAGAAGCAGTCAAATGCTGCTGCTATTCTAGTAACACTCTCCCACCGATTTAAACAGGGGGGGACACAACGCTAACCATAAACCCAACAATTTCTTTCCACCCTTTTGGGGGAAAGCAGTGTAAGCTGTTACAGCATCTCAGTGAGTTGAGAGAGCTGACCAGCACGAAAAAAGAAAAAACATAGGGAAGAGACAACGAAGGGAAAATATGGAAATGAGATTGGAGAGACAAAACAAAGCAGGAGGGAAGGAGTAGACCTGACTGTACCAAATAAAATAACACCACAGATGATCTGCTTGCCTCTTCAGAGTGACTGATGTGTGTGGAAGGCAAGAGGAAGACAAAATGATGGCTAAGGTCAGGACAAAGATTAAAATGACTACAGGATGCTCAAAGAAGTTGTGCACATACTAATTATAAAGGAATAATTAGACTGGAAACAAGAATTGTGACAGTTCAGGATTACATACATGTGTGTACGTACAACATATACGGGTCTACACGCATATATACACACACACATATATATAATCTGCTGGAGCTAGGTCTTGGCCAACGGCTGATCATCACATGAAATGTACTGCAAAGTAAGATGTGCAGGCACCATTACATGGATGTCCATGTAAAAGAAGGTACCATAAAAGAGTGAGTCACTTCCAACAGACTTTACTCTCGCTGACGCAGTTGTGAGAAGGGGTTCACTGTCTGTATCGGTCTTCCATCTCACAGGACAAATTAATAAATCTAATTTTCCTGCTCAGGCCCTTCTCACTTAAGATTGAAATACTCATTGAATTTTAAGGCCACGCTCAATCTCACTGAGTCCCAGGAGAACTTTGTGAAAATTGTGAACAACATATTTTTCACTACGCTGGCAAATTTGACAAATCCAAACCAAATAATTTGATCTCCGTAAAATGATGATGAGTTTCTTTCCCACGGTTCATGGAAGACAACTGCACACACACACCCACCCCACCCCTGCTTTGGGTCAAATGTTTCATCTTACTTTCATTATCGATTGCTTTTATTTAAAATCAAATTTCAAAGCTATACTAAACTTTGCTAAAGTTAGCAAAATGAAATTGTTATTCTTCTCAGAGTGTTCTTCCTCCCTGCCTTGTCCCTCACAGCTTCCCGTTTCAGTGAGAAAGATGATTTGGTGAAAGAAGAACTTTCCCAGTTCTGTTCTCAGACGCTTAAACATTTTGCTGGATTGTGGATGCAATCAGTTAATTAGTTAATCAGTTGTTGCTGGTTATGTTTCCTCAATACGATGTGTCTTCTACCAGCCGTGGTACTCCTTGTGCCTGAAAGCTGTGTCGGCAGCGCGTTTGCGGTTCATCAGCTACTCCCCAGGCCCCGAGCAGACACATCCTCGCGAGGCAGAGTCACAGCCAGCACCTGCAAACAAAGCCAGCAAGCTGGCACGGAGCAGCCCACTGCCACGGAGGGTTTCCACACAGCACACCTTGCCAGCCGCCGATGCTCACATGTCTTCCCTTTTCTTCTGGTGGCGACTGGGGGATGTAATTGAGAGCTGTTTTGTACTTCTTAGCTGCCCAGAGGTAGAAAAGGTCACCATTTGGAAAAGAGGTGACAAAAGCAATTTCAGCGAGGGGAAGATTGTAATCTACCGTGCGGTGTGAGGGACTGGGATGCTGCAGGCACTCTCAGCAATCACTGTCACAGCAGTCCTCCCCAGCTCACTCCCACCCGCTCAGCCTCGAATTGCAGCGTTATTAAAGCACCTTGAAGGTGGAGGTGGAAATTCTCAGCCCAGATCACAGCTGCTTTGTGGCTGTTGATAGATTCGGGCAATGAAATGAGCCAAAGCAAACTGGGGAAGCATTTGTAAAATGTGTCCTACATTAATATGTACACCGGCTACAGACCGCATGTCCTTCAATTCTTATTTAACCTTGCTCTGGCAAAACTCCCACTGACGTTAAAGAGAATTTTGCCTGAGTGAGACTTGAGAAAGGATCTGCAAATCCGGCTGTGTGCGTAACACTCCAACATGCTGTACAGCTTTAAGATGAAATCTGTAGTGGAAGGCCACTGCTGTGCAAGCTGAAAATTTGATTGTTGGTGGAACGTAAGATCTGAAAATCCCAAGGGTGTCATTTTCCACTGGTAGGATTTTTTTCTTCCAACTATGGGAGAAACAATAATTTTCTATCAACAAATCTCCTGTTAATTTGTATGCCTTTGACCGTTAGAGAATGATGGCAGACTGAAAGGCACTTGCTCTATCAGTATCCTTAAGTAATTTTCCAGAGAGAGGCATGCCTCTCTCAGTCACCTCAAGTTTCTATTTCAAGGCAGTCACTGGTAGAGGTAGTGTCAGAATTATGTTTTCCAGGCTCACACGGGCTGTCTGCCGTGACATGTGCATGAGGCCACATGAGGGGAGGGCGGCTGCTGCAACGAGAGGTGTGTAATACCGGAGTGGGAGAAGTGTGGGGAAAGCTCTGAAGTAAGGGAAGGATGGGAGAGGTGATAGAGAGCTCCACCAGCCATGGATAGTATCTAGCTTTTTCATCATTTTTATCTCTAGATCTCAAAATACCGTAAAAGGGAGGTGAACATTGTTACCTGCATTTCAGAGACGGAGAACAGAGATGTAAGGAAGGGAACTGATACGCGTACCACCTCCCAGCAGGGCAGTAGTGGAGCTCAGAAGAGAACGCAGGTCTCCGAAGCCCCCTCTCTGTGCAATATCATAAGGCCATATTGTGCTCTTCCCATCACTGCGATGCTTTACAAATGTCTGCTAATCAGACCTTACCGCACACACCCAAGAGACAGTTAACCTCTGGTAGCTGCATTTTAAAACTGAAGAGTCTGGCGGATAATAGAAGGGACTTGTTCCCAGCCACAAAAGGAGTCTGCTTCAGAGAGGAGCTCCAAATTTAGGCGTTCTTCGCTTCTGAACTTCCAGGCAGAGCACACTTTTACCTCTGCACTGAGAAACTCTCGCTGTTTAAGCGGCTGTTTCCCACTTTAAAAGAGCACATGACAAGCCTGCATTTGTTTTTCCAGCAAGTCAGGAAGGAAGCGAACCAACAAGCAGAGAGAAATTATTTTTGGTCACATGAGGGACACAGCTATCCAGATAGTATTTGGCAGCCAAAAAGCAAATTACACGCACATGAGTGTAATGGTCGCGCTTGATTTTGTAGTGCAATAAAAAATGATGAAAATAAAACAAATTCAATTTAACAACTGAAGTCCTTCAGTAGAGGATTATAATACTAGATAAAATGCTGAGCTTACAGATGGAATATATCCACATACGATTCTGTTCACTGCCTTTCTATGAAAAGGGAAAAAAAAATTCTGATAGGTTTCTTAATGGAGCTAGGTAGATGACAGTGAGAGAGGAAAATCAAATATTCACAGAACATCAAAAAAATCTTTAGAGATAATGACCACAGGTTCGACAAAAAGTACTTTCCATTACCTGAATGTGAAGAGGGTTCCCATGTCCAACATAGATAGCAGCTCTGCTTTTGACTTGGGGAAGGAGAGGCGGTAGCGCAGGGTCTCAAAAGCAGGTACGATCAGAGCTTTCTTGGTGTTAGCCAGGTCGAGCTGGATGACGGACTTCCTGGCAAAGAGAAACAACAAATACAAGCAGGAAAATTTTAAACTGAGTAAATCACTTGGTTTTTCAAAGTGAAGAGCAGAGAATGGGCAGTTTGATACTGTAAATGTAACTATGGCCCATATTTTTTTTCCTAGGGGTGTTTCATATTTTCCTCTCCTTTTGAATCTGCTGCTCTAAGAGCAGGGAGAACAATCCCAGTTCAAAAAGAGCTTGTGTGCTCGACTCATCAGTGCTGCCCTGCGTGCCCAGGGGTGCACAGAGCTGAACGAGCGCTCTGAGCACGACCAATTGACCACCGCTGTAAAAGAAACATACTTGAACGTCACTACATATGTGGTAAAGAGCTGCCCAGTCAATGGCAGTTCTGAAAAAATGGGATTTATCTAGGACTCAGGGAGACTTTACAAGGTGAAGAGCCGGGAAGTTCGGTTGTGTTTCAGCCTAGCTGTTCTCTGTGCTTGCTGTGCCATCATACTTGCTTTCTACCTCTGCTTTAGAGCTCTGTGTGTCCTGCAAGGTGAGTGTTACCTTAACACCGCTATGGAACAGATATTCGCCCTCAAGAGCACAGTTGCCATGATGGTCGGTCTTTGTTCAAGGCAAGGCACAGATCTGCTGCAACGGGACGTGGGGCACATCAGCAAAACTGTAAATGAGCAGTGTTTTTTTGACTGTTGTTAATCACGTACGTGGTAGTGCCCAGAGATCAAAGCTCACTTGTGCTTGGCTCCATACGTAGGGCAAAGAGGCTGGTTTCCTGCAGGGAAGAGCCGTGCACTGGATGGGCTGAGATACCTTGCTTTTTGCCTTCTTTTGCTGCAAGTTTTTCGGTGCATAGACTGTTTCGGGGTGTGTGTGTGTGCTCACATACTGCATTTTGCACAGTAGGGCCCTTCTCCAGGCAGGGGCCTTAGGATGACTGCTGCAGGAGAGCAACAGCTTCGCAACCTTAGGTGCTGCCTGCCAGAGGTATTTCAGTCTGTTCTTTCCTAACAAACTAAAACCCGAAGAAAAAGAGAAAGAAGTTACTTTTCCATCCCCAAACTGAATCTTACTATGCTTGTCATTAAAAATAACTGTCTCGATTTTCCTTTCATTATCTTCATATTTCATAGGAGAAATATGCCTCTCTCTCCCTGTCAAAGTCAGTTCCCCTTAACAGGATTCACTGTCCTGACTTTTATGTTTTTGCAACAAGCAATCAAGGACAATGTTGACAAGCAGCAAACTCTCTACAGCCTTATAAGATGAAGGAATTGGGATCACTGTCATAATAACAGAAGGACCAAATAAACCACTTTTCTAGGCCCAGAATACCTAGAATTCATTTATATTGCCATCAGAGAAAAAGAAGAAAAGCAGGGCTATTTAATAAAACCTGAATTTTAGAGAATTCACACTACCCTATAGGCCTGTTCTATAAAAAGAAATCTGTTCTCAGTGCCTTACTGCAAAATTTGCATTGTTTAAAGAACTCCTGCCACATTCCAGTGAACTTTTCACAACTGAAGGATTTTAGCAGCATCTTTCCTCACTAGCTTCTCCCTCACCATTGCTAATGGCCAAGATATCTGCACGTAAATAGATGAATCCTTCGCAGTCAGCCTCCACGACCTTCCAGAATCTCTGAGCAGTGCCAGCATCCTTTCTTCAGGACACCCTTAATGTTTCTTCCCCTTCACACCTTCTCTGCAAGCAGGGCACACTAACAAAGTGTCTCTGACAACATCTCTGGCTTTCTGGACTCTGTGCAATCTATCAGCCTTGAGTGGTACAGCTTTGGGGATTCAGTTCTAGGAAGGAGTAGGTAACGTTTGCAGTGATGCTCACCCTTTGAGCTCTGCAAGGTAACAGCGGCTTCCATTTATGGTTGTTGCGATCTCTTTGTTGGATGGAGAGCTCAAAAGTCCCAGGCAAAAATCAAGGCCTTGCTGTGCTTGGCACTGTCAAAGAGTAGGAGACAATCCTACCCACCAAAGGTCACAGTCTGAAGTTGGAGAAAGCTGAAGTAGGTATAGGTATCAAGAAAGGGTAACAGCAGAGACTGTCAGACAGAGCAAGCTGTGTTGAACCTAGTGTTGAATGTGACTTATTTTGTAAGAGATGGGATACAAGCACAAAAATGATATGGGTATCAATAATCCTTTCTGCACACTCCCTACTCTTGTCATCTGCAAATTTAAGATAGGTGTCAATGGCAAAACTGTTGGAAAGAATTCTTTATGAAGAAAACAAAAAGGTAGAGTGAACAAGCTGATACAAGAGTCTGAAATCACTTGCATCGTCAAAGGTCAATATGAAAAATTAGGTAAGTGGAGAGAAGCAGAGGTCTGAAAACAAGATGCTTGTAGCAGATGCAGTCTAACGCAGGAACTAGTGGAGGTACTTCAAGAGTGATGTAACATAGCAGGATAACCTCTGCAGAAATATTTTCAAGAGATATGTGAGCATTTGAGGTGCACATTGTTAAGCTCAAAGTGGAGGGGTTCACCAAAACTGAGCTGGGAGTTGAGACACACCCAGTCAAGAAGTCCAGCAGCATTGACCTCCAAGTAGAATAGCCTGTCTTTGATGTGGACTAGATGACATAAAGGACAATATAAAGGGAAGAAGGAATCAGTACTGACATCCAGGTGTTGAACCTGAGTGACAAAGGACAACAGAGGCCATGTGAATTGTGATAAAGGCAGGGAGGATTTGGTAGAGAAAAAAACACCTTCCATTTTCTTCTGGAAACTTGGCTGGTGGTCTGCTCCTTGGACAACCAGCTGAAAGTCTAACTTCTTCCTACTGGAAGAAAATCTGCTTTTCCTTTTATGTTGGGTTGACTTTTTTCCATTTTGAGTGGAGGTACCGTTTGCCGGTTGACTGGTTCTGTGATACTTGGAATAGGAAAATTTTTACTGTTCGTGTTGCAAGATATGTGGAATGTAATGTAAGGAATACATTTGGTTATTTTGCAAACCAGCACTGGATAGACTGTTTAATTCCTGCACTATCCTTATGGGGGCTGTTTTTGGGATTCAGTGATACCAATTCAGTATCCATTTTCCTCTTATCTGTCTTTTTCCCCAAACCCCAAAATAAGGGTATGTGATTTTATGAAGAGCTTTCTCTTTGCTAGTGTTGTCCAGGAAACCGTTTCCTAGGCATCTTTGTGTTCAGACCTGATGTATGTCATTCTGACACAGTGAAGGTTGGGTTAAATTTCTAAATCTACTAATCAACCCTATTTTTTGCAAAGCATGGAAGAAATGAATCTTAAACCATGAGAGTCTCCTGACAGGTTGAATGAACTACAGCATGTTGTTATCAATCTTTTCACCTCCATGGTCCTTTCCAAAAGTTAACACAGAATTCTCATCCTCATGGGGGCAGATAGTAATATCATTCCCATTTTTGGAGGATAGAGAAGCTCAGAGACAGAAAGGTTAGCCACCTAATCCTAAAACACTGGATTCAGAAAAAAAAAAAAAAAGAAGAAGAAAGACTCCATTAATTCAAATTTGCTTCCACCATCAGGACTCAGTAAGTGGTTAGTCTGAGATCAATGAATACAGCAGTGACAGAGTTTGTGGTAAGAACTTCAAGAGCTGTCAGTCCACTGTTAAATTCATTAGAACATTTTTCCCTCTGCAACACCATTGAATGCATGGCCTGCAAAGGCATCCACCAAATGAAAACCAATAGGCGTGACGTGAAGTGTGTCTCTTGCTGAGGTGCTAAAGAACAACCAGAAATACTTCACAACTCATGTTGCAGGGGGACAGGTATAAAACCTGTAGACAGAGCTTGTGTGCTAGGTCCCAATTCATGCCACATGTGTCACTGCAAGTGAAGGGCATATTTTACACAAATGTGTCAGGAAAGAACTTTAATGCTAGCTGTGACAACTGTAGATAAGCAGCCTGTCTAATTATTTTATGTTAGAAGAACCTTTAGGATGACCCCCACACCTTACTTGTAGCAACCAGAAAGAGCCTTTACCTCTGGGGGAATGACAAGACAGCCTCAGTAACTAATGAGGGAAGGTGACAGAAGACTTTGACTCAGCACAGACTGTAAAAGTGTCTGAATTTCATAAACAGGAAATCTTTAAATGATACATTTCTTTCCTTTTGTACTTCACAGAAGAGTAAGGTAGGACAAAAAGGGGGCGGGGGGGAGGGGGTTGATGGAGATTAAAAGTATTGACATGGTCTTACTTGGCAGCTGTGAAAAAGCTCAATTAGCACAAATCTAAGTGCTAGCAACAGATACCTAGAGGGACAGGTAACCATCAGCTCCATCATCTTCTCCTTCAAAACTGACCATAACCTTTCACATACAACACTTTCAAAATATGTTCAAAATGTTTTTCAAAATTCCTTTCTTTCTGAGAATACATTCTGCGTAGAGCCACACTATACGATATACGGAATCAGCAAACTCGCCGTGAGAGGGACTCGCCTGGCTCATCCTGTACAAAGCGATGCCTCAAACACCACACTATTTCTACTTGCTCACGGCTGTTCTAACTGAGGAACCGAAGAGGAAAATATTTGTACGTCTCTCCAACAAACAATCGCTGCCATTCAGATAGGTAGCACTAATCAGCTACTTGCAGAGGCGGTGGAAACAGTCAATGCAGAAAGATACAGGGTGTCTGTATTTAAAATAATCTCACTGCACCTCCCTGCTATTTTGCTCAGAAAAATCATTACTGAAAAAGCAACGAAAGCCTCTAGTCCACATGCAAAAAAAAAAAAAAAAAATCCAATCCCTTTTTAAAGAGCTGGGTAGTAGCAGATTGGCAATTTCAACATTCCCAGGCAACAGAGACTCACAGTCAAGGTTAAGGTGGTATGGGCCTCACAACAGGCTAGAAGAATAACACAAGGTCTCAGATGCAACAGCTTTCAGCGTGAATCTGATTTTTTTTCTGAAACAGCACCAATGGGTGGCATCGCTGTGCATTTAGTCCTATGATACATTATCACCATAAGAGAATTATTTCTATGGTTGTAATATCTTCAGTATATTGTGGTACATCATTCTGTCTTCTCTCCTCTCTTCTTCCTTTCAGTGCTGGCTCCCGTCAGGGCACTGTGAAGCAGCATGGAGGAACAAGTTGGTTTTTTAGTACTACATGCTGGTATCAACAGCTGCTATCCTTGCTGTGTCCGGCATCGATCTGAAGAAATGTAACAGTATGCAACACTAATGTCGAAAACCAGAAAAGCTAATAACAACTGTCCCTACGTGTATCTTGACACAGATAGTGCATGCAAGGGACAGAATTATTTTGGAGTCCTCATAGCACAAGTCAAAAAGAAATAAAATAAGTGGGAAACAAGCTAGTGCAATAAAACTTCAATGATATTATTGAAATTCAGTGTCTTAAAAGCCATAGTGAATTTGGTCCTGTACATGGACGCAGAAATTGAAATAAGTGATTAATTCTCCACGAGGGAGAAGTGAGAAGATGCTTATTGAGTTGTTAAACCTGAAACAAAGGAATTCCTCCATAAGTTTACAGTACTGGAAGGTATATTTCCCTTTACGCTCCAAAACCCCAGGCCCATGGACTGAAAAGAATCACTGACAGGCAGACCCTCACTGGAACACTTTGATCAACTTTTACCAAATTAGAACAGAGATGAAAACCAAAATTGGTCAGGACTAAGAAACTGAAATCCTCCTGCCTGGCCACAGGGTGTCCTCCTTGCTCTATGCTTTGGCCTCAGATGACCAGCCTCTGCAGGGGGAAAAAGGTCTTTATTAAAAAAAGCTCAGTTAATGGATCAGAGGTCTGTAGTTTGCTCAGCCCAACCTGCTCACATTCATCATGATACAATACACACCCAGGTTACTCTTCCCAGTTTCCTTATGCTAATTATTTTGCCTTGACAGGTGCTGGTGTTGCAAACATATTTTTGAGCTGGTTGTACCATCGCCCTCTTTTCAAGCTATGGAAGTGGATTAAGAGCATGTCACAGGGACAGCAAGTTCAGTAATGCTTTGCATGTTTTTTCTGTCACTGTCATTAAGAACCAGGGATGTTTAGGGAAATTGTCTGGTTCGCATCTCTGCTAATGCGGGATGCTCTTGCATATACTTAGTCCAGTTCAATTTTCAAATTGATTTTCCTGTCCCCTGAGGGAATTATTCTGATGGCTAACAGGGCTTACGTTTAGACCTGAGTTTTTTCTTTCATAACTGTATTGGTTTACTTCCAGTTACAGCCCCTTCCTCTACCCTAAAACTTCTTGTGCCTTGCTAGGCGTTGTTACACCTTAAACATCTGTAAGCTGCCTTTCAGATCTGCTCAAACTGCATTGTTTTGGGAATAAGTGAGAAGGGTGGTGTGTGGAGGGGCTGAAAGTGCGGGTGACAGAGGGAATCCCTCCACTATACATTTACCTGAGGTACTCGTAGAGTCCATACATGGGCAAGAAGTCAATGTCAGACAGAAACATGTATGGTGTGCTGATATGCTTCATAGCCACATTCCTTAGCAGATTCACAGGATAGAACTGCCCCTCCTTGTACACGATATGATAGCCGACATTGTGGCGGCTCATAAGTACTTCTGAGCCCTGGGCGTAGCGCAGAAATTGCTGGGCTTCTGCATCAGAAAGATAGAGCGCCAGGCTGATTGGACCTTCCCAATGTTTGCAGATGGCTTCAAGCATCTGGAGCCTGAAAAAGGAAGGGTGAGAATAAGACAAGGCTGTCTCCCTGCCTGGGACTCTTTGCCTGGGTTCGTCTGATCAAATGCAGATATCTATCTCCAAGTGAGACAGATTGGGGTCACTTTATATGCTGTGGAAAGCAATAAGTATTTCTACAGTACAGTTCATCTCATCTAAGTTGATGTCTCCTTCTGGACAGATGGACTGCACCCTAGATATTCCTACTTTTCTCCACTGAATACAAGGGAGCTTAAGATGGCCCTAGCCCAAATACACACATCCGCAACTTGGACACCTGAAGCTAGGTGAAATCAACACCATCCTTTCTGCCTAAAGCATTGATGCTGCAGGAAAACCCACATGGATGGTGGGACTTCATCTGATGGGAGCTTGGAGCAGTTGCAGGGATCTGTCCGTGCAGATCTACTTACAGGACAGGGGTCGGGTAATCTGTTTAGACAGTGTTTAGTGCCCAATTCATGCTTCAGGTCAAGCTATTCTCACACACTAACACACTACGGGGCTCTTCAACAAGCTTGGGGAGGAGAAAGGTGTACAGACCCACAGATCATTTTACCTCCAGTTTAGGAAAACCTTCCCCAAACTTTGGCAAAGCAGTTAAGTCAGTTCTTAAAAGCTATTAGAAGTGATAGGTCAAGGGAATACTAATTTATATGAACATTTGCATTGACTACAAGAAAACTCACTGTCAGGGGAAGGGCAAAAGGATGACACATTGATAGAAATGGGATTTACTATGTGTAGGGAGTAAGGAGAGAAGGAGGGAGAGACTTTGCTGTGGAATATCAAAAAACATTTCAGACAAAACCATGATTTAAAGTACTAATTTGTATATGTTTTAGCAGTATCTCAAGTTTTATTAAATCATTTTTAAAACCGATTGTATCAATGTATATTTCTTAAAACTTCCAGCAGTTACAATACTATTCATGAAAATGACAACGCAAGATCTCATACACAAATGTAAATCAAACCCAGCCTAGTCAAAATTGTTTAAGCACTTAGGGTATTTTATAGAGAATTGCCTAGAGATTAAGATATACCACCCAAAAATATAGCAAGGACTGATTACAAAGCCCCTTGAGTTAATATAAAGGGAAATGAACCTGTGCAGCCTAGCCAGATATTCTACTAAAAATTAGGAAGAGCAGACTATGCAACATGATTATCTTCTCTCCCTTCCAAATCCACATTACTAGATTTTTCCTGTTAATATTTATACAGAACATAAGAAAAGTTTTCTGCATCATCGTAATCAGAGAAAATAATTTCCCCCTCCTACTATCTCCCTAAGCTTTGCAGCAGAAAGGAATGATATACACATACCAGCAAGCACACATTCTGATTTAACATTAATAGCTTTTTCCTGCATTTCTGAATGATCATGATGACATCCAAGACGATATAATCATTTTTTCTTAGGCATGAGATATTACCTTCACTAGTCTATACCTGGTACATTATTTTCTTTTTATCTGTTATTGAAACAAAGGTTATTATCAGCCTGAAACATACAGCCGAATTAGAAACACAAATCGATAAAAAAGATCTAAAAAGTATGTGAAGGCTTTAGGCTTTTCATTGTACAAATAATAAATAGAGAAAAATAACCTTCCCCCCCCCCTCCCTTTCCAACATAGTGGAAACCTATTAATCAGGAGACTCCAATTCATCAGCACTCAAATTTAGGGCAGCCTTTTAAAAATGGAATACTTGCCTAGCAAGAAATGCAGCAAAATGCCTTTCAAGGACTCCAAGCAGTGAACAAATGGCATACATAACTTATTTAAACGGCACACCTGATAACGCCTGCAAAGCTTTTCACGACAATTCAGTGGGAACTGGGTTTTGCTGGTACAAATTTCCAGTTGGACAGCTTAATGCCCTTTAGAATACTCCATTTTGCCGTGTCGTTCTCATTGACAGGCTCCACTTCCATGAGCTTGATACAGGGGCTGCTGGGTGATGCTCCACAACCTACTCTCTGCAAGTTGTTACAATAGTCTCCTTTGACCATAAAACTTAGAATTACGCGTTTCTAAGGACAACATGACCAAGTTATTTTGGCTTTGTTAGCGATCTTGAGGAATGCATTCTCTTAAGGACTTTAGAGAAAACAAATATACTCCTGTACATGAGGTCATCATTTAGTTGGTAATTTTTTTTAAAGGTCTGTTTCAGTCAAGAGAATTCTGCTGGAATTCAATAGTTTTTTGAGATTATTTCTTTTCACTTTTCTTCTTAAGAATACTCAACGAATTTACAATTTATTCTCACCCAGACTTTAATCAGTGTAATGCTTATCCTGTCTTTCCTTGTCCACATCCTGATCTCACATTTTGGTAACTCTGGCTTCTGAGCCCCAGGTACGTACCGAGCCTTTAAAAAGGCTGCCTAACCAAAACACATGCATGAAAATCACAGCGATGCAACCAAGCCATCACCCAAGAAAATGTCACAGCAGTATAGAAGGTGACAATTAACCAATAAGGAACAACACTAAGACTGTCTCAGAGCTTCCATTCAAGGACGTTAATGTTAGCTCCGGCACAGCATCCCTCTCTTCCATTCCCCAAGCCTGTGGCACAGGCAAACATAAGCCTGTCACGATAGTCACGCCAGTCTCAACTCCAACGGGACCATAACTGGAGACACCGGGAGTTGTTTTTTGCCTTTCCTCATCTCGGCTGATCGTTTGAAAGAACGGTGCAGGAATGTAGCATGTAGCACATCATTTATGTACATGTCATCTTACACCTGAGACACTTCTTAAAAGTCTATGGCTACGCTGGAGGAGTTTAATAAAAGTGGTTTAAAGAAGATACAAAAAAAATAAGGCGGCAACTGAAAGATGTGAGAGAAAACAAAGCAGCTAAACAGTTCTTTGGTATGATATTATTTATTGATTTTAGCTGAAAGAAAGTATTTCCAACTCAAATCAATAATTTATAGCAACACACCAACGAAGTAGGGAAGATTTTTCCTGCACAGTATCAGGAGGGCTGTTCTTCCTGAATAAAAATGTGTGGTTCTCTCTATCAATAAGAACATGTGCCCCAGTGAGGATCCAGAAAGGGAAACAGATGCTCAGACTTTGCATCAGTGCCAGTGAATCAGCACTGAGCCCCAGCTCATTGTTTTGAATTAAATTCTGGGGGGAAAATACACCATGTGCACACAGCAGCTTTACTAATTTACTGTGGCACCCGCTCAGGGTCTGGCTTAATTTATTCCTTTCGTTTTTTACTCAAAGGTTTGTGAACACTTAAGAAATGTTTCCTCAATTAAAAATCAATAGAACAGACACGGATGCGCATAGCAAATCATAACACAATGCGCAGGATGCAGTGCTGAGGTACTGGTGAAACACAATAGCCCTCATTTGTTCGTGCTTATTTTTAAGCAGGCTGTAAATGGGTTTTTTTGTTGATCTGAATTCCTCTGACTCTCCTGGAATACTGCTGACCTTCCTCTAGTGTAGCAGTGGTGGTATTCACGGGTGGTGGTGTATTCTGTATGTGCTCAGATAAATGAAATACCAGCTTCTGGCTAATATTCAAGGAGTTCTGACCTGTTTTGTAACCCACTGTGACAGCAGTAACTACAAAGTTTGGACTAGATTCGAACTGAGAAGCAGAAGAAAAAAGGAGACTGACAATTCAAAATTTCACAAAGGTGGCTGATCCACAGTGCGCTTCCAGAGCTTCTAAAAAACGACAACTAATTGCAATGGTAAGAACCAGAAGGGTGCAGGTGGAACTTGTCACAAAATGGTATTTTTTTTCCCCAAATGAAATACCAGTTAAATTCCACTTTATATCAGAAATTAAGTTGAAAATAATTAAATAAGAAATGTTATTCTGCGAATCAACATTCACATAAGAATGGAATGACTCCTCTCAAAAGGAGATTTTTCATTTCACACTAGCACATTAAAAAAAAAAAAAGTTTTATTTTCAACTTCCCAATTTGAAATGAAAGTGTTTAGTTTTGATTTTCTCTGTAAGAAAAATCACTAATAGAAACTTTGAGCGAGGACAATGCCAGTGAAAGCAAAACTAACATTGTCTAATAAGGAAATACTGTGTGTAAAATCTGGTCAGCTACAACCGCTTGCCTAAGTCTCTCATAGACATCCTCTGTTTTTTCTAAGTTGCCGCAAACCTCCATAAATGAATAATCCCTCACAATTCTGACAAGCAACAGCCCCTGCAGTTCCAATATTCAGCTTCTCATGAACTGCACCCACACTCATGCGGCACTTGCAGAGCTGAAGTCTGGATGCAGGTGTGATAGCTGCGTGTGCTACTCCTAATTCAAGAAAGGTCTTCAGCACGACATCCAAGTTTCTAGGAAAGTGAGGTTTTTTTCTCTCCCCAAAGCATTATCTAGTTGGATTTCTCTGTAAGAAAATACTCATTGTCTCATGCTTCCTGAAGAACAAGACCTTTTCCCTACCTGTCCATTGAAAGCTGAGCCACCAGCGTTACATCGGTATTGTCAGAAGCGGGCTCATATTCGTAATGTAGAAAATACAAATGAGTGCGATGGACGGTGAAACGTTCTCGGCGAAATTCATAGCATAAGTCATCCTCGTCCAG